>NC_080169.1:107496292-107796292 GCF_950295315.1 Erinaceus europaeus
ATTGTGACTTTGCACAAGCCGAGCACAGCACATTCTCCTGTGATTTATGTCCGTGGCGTGCACCTCATCTAGATGGTGCTTTAATTCAGGCTGCTGACGGGGGAGTAGGCAGGGGTGAAAGAAGAGACAGGTGGAGATGCTGTGGGGTCCAAATTCTGAAAGGTTTTAAAGACTTGTGGCATCCTGGCAAGATGAAACACCCTTTGTCCCTGAGAAGCTGGGTGTGGAGGGGCAACTGATGACCGAGGGAGCGGGGTAGCTTAGGCTGAATGAGGCAATTGTCAAGTGGGAGCCTGGGACATCCCACCAGGCATAAACTGTAGTCACCCAAAGGACTAAGAGTGAAAAGGAGTAGTTTGTCATTCCTACTGTAAAAGGCAGTAGCCTTGAAATTCCCTTTTTATGCAGTTGTTTGTTAAGTGCTTTTAGTATGAGTTGCTTGTAGTATGAGGTGGAAAATTCCTTGCCCCTTCCCCCTTGAATAAGCAGGACCTAATCAGTTAAGGCCACCCATTGTTCAAAGGACCCTGCCTGAGGACAAGCCTTATCAGGACCTCATCAGTGAAGGCCACCCATTGTTCGAAGGACCCTACATGGGGACAAGCCTTATCAGGACCTTTGAACAGACTTTGTGGTGTGCTGTCTACCGGATGGGTGGTCATAGCCGATGGCAGGAGGATGTGCCTGGTTGAATTCTATTGGTTGTGTGATCTTACTATATTTGAAACTAGCCCGCGCTTTGCTTTGAATGGATCATGCTTTTGCTAAGTTTGAAATGATTGGATCTTGTGTTTGCTATAGCCTGTTATTGGATGTAGGTTGATAAGGTGATGTGCTCCCCCTCCCTGAGTGTAGTCTGAATTCCTATAAATTGTATGGTTTGAGCCCTGTTCGGGGCCGAGCTTGGTAGACTAACACCAGTCACCATCTCGGCCCGGATTGCAATTCGTCAATAAACATCTTTGCTTCCTTACAGTGGATGGTGGCTTGATTTATGCTCGCTAACACCTACTATTGCATTCTCACAGGCGAGAGAAATGGCTGGTTGAGAGCACACGTTACAATGCACAAGGACCCAGGTTTGAGCCCTTGGTCTCTACACGCAGGGGGAGAGCTTTGCGAGTGGTGAAGCAGTGCTGCAGGTTTCTCTGTCTCTTTCCCTACTTCCCTCTCCCCTCTCAATTTCTGACGGTCTCTAGCCAACAAATAAATAAAGATAATTAAAAAAAATGTTTAAATTAAAAAAAAAAAAGCTGGCATAAAATGTTGTAATAAAGTTGCAGACGAGAAGGAGGTGAGGCCACAATGGCAAGAGCTCTCCCGGGGAGCAGGAGTGAGGCTAACACCAAACTGCCCGTCTTGTGGGTGCAGAGGTGGCCTAATGGGTGGTGCACTGGACTTGCATGCAGGAGACCCCATGTTCGATCCCCGGCACTGCACGTGCCAACACTGAGTGGTGTGCTGGTCTGTGTCATAAAATTAAATTTTGACAATGAGAGGACTATTTTGACTATCCTGTACATCACAACCGACCCCCTCCCCCAGGTGGGCTGGAGGTGAAAAGGAGGGAAAGGACACATTTCTTTCTTGACAGCCAGGAGCGAAGAAACTGTACAGTGCCTTGGGGCGAAGGGTAAATAGCTTAATGGTTATGCAAAGAGACTCTCATGCCTGAGGCTCCAAAGTTCAATGGTGGAGGCTCCGAAGTTCAATTCCCAGAACCACCATCAACCAGAGCTGAGCAGTGCTCTGGTAAGACCAAACGAAACAAAACAAAACAAAACACAAACACACAAACAAACAAAAAAAACCAGGGGAAAGCTTTGTGAGTGGTGAAGCAGGGCTGCAGGTGTCTCTCTCACCTCCTCCCCTCTCAATTTCTGATAATCTCTATCCAACAAATAAAGGTAATTAAAAAAAATTGCTTAAATTAAAAAGAAAAAGAAAACAGCTGGCATAAAATGTTGTAAGAAAGTTGCAGGCATTGCAGGCATTGACACCTGGCTAAGGGTCACATTATCAAACGGGTCTACCTTTTAAAAAATATTTATTTATTCCCTTTTGTTGCCCTTTTTTATTGTTGTAGTTATTATTGTTGTTACTGATGTCGTCATTGTTGGATAGGACAGAGAGAAATGGAGAGGCAGGGAAGACAGAGAGGGGGAGAGAAAGACAGACACCTGCAGACCTGCTTCACTGCCTGTGAAGCAACTACACTGCAGGTGGGGAGCCTGGGACTTGAACCAGGATCCTTACACTGGTCCTTGTGCTTCTTACCATCTGTGCTTAATCTGCTGCGCTACCACCTGACTCCCTGGGTCCACCTTCTAAACCAAGGGCAACAAAGACTCAAGGTGAAGGGGAGGCAACTTCAACGCCACAGATGAGTCCAATCTGCCCCCTTGCCACCTGAAAACAATCTCTGTTAGTCCTGATAAGCCACCTCTGTTTGGGCACCTGCTGTCTTGCCACAGCGGACTCAAGTAAGCCATTTCCATGGTGACTGTGGATGACATTCAGGGCCCACACTCAACTCTCTATTTTATGGTCACAGGACTTCAGAGTGGAGACAGAGGTGGGAGCCCCAAAGCCCCTTGATGGGATCATCCCTTTAAGGAGAAAAAATATTCTGAAGTGGACACCATCCCCCCCCCCCCAGCCCTGCCCCATACCCTCAGGGGTCCCCTGGGTGTGACTCACATGCCTGGCTTGGCTCCGGCCATTATGACCATGCGCAGAGCAATGCGTTTGTGCAGGTTCCATTTCTCCACAGCGGCTGCCACGCAGATGACGCCCACCAGCAGCAGTGTAGTGTTCTTGAAGTATTCTGCTGCCACCTGCGGAGGCCAGCGAGGTCACCATCACTGCCAGCACCGGCCTGGGACCCACCCTGCCCTGTGCACAGGCAGCTCCGACCTTTGCAACTAACTGTTCACCCATCTCCTCACTTATCTTTGCTTGCACACATGGATGGGACTTCTGGCCCAGTTCAGGCTTGGTGCCCTCCAGAGGGGCTTCCTTGGGACTCTCGCCTCTGGATCTAGAAAATTCCTTGTGGGTGTCAGTCATTTTGCATATGAATGTTGCTGTTTCATGCCTGTTTTTTTTTTTTTTTTTGTGGATGTCTCTCTTGCTCTCTTGCCTCTCAATTAGAGTGTAGGCTGCAGAAGTCTCTGTAGTTCTTAAATTTTAGTGTATGTGGTGATATGCAGAAGAAGGGGCTGGTGAGATGGCATAATGGTTCTGTAAAAAGACTTGCATGCCTGAGGCTCTGAGCTCCCAGGTTCAATCCCCAGCTCCACCATTATCCAGAGGTGAGCAGGGCTCTGATGTCTCCCTCATCATTATCTTTCTCTCTGTTTTTCTCATTCACTAAAATAAATATATATATAAAAAAGAAGATGCTCTCTAGGGCTAGTGAAATAGCTGTTTTGTCATGTGTGTGACCAGGTCTGAGCTTGGTCATCACTGCATTGAAGGAAGATGGTGCTCTATAAGTACTTATCATATACATGAGAATTGCTCCCAACAGTGCAGCCACAACAAAACAGAAAAAAAGAGTAAGAAAAAAAAGTCTAACACCTAATTAGAAATTCTCTTCAGGGCTAGGCAGTGGCACATGCACCTATCTGAGAGCATATGTTACAACGTGCAAGGATCTAGGATCAAGCCTCTGGTCCCAACCTGCCGGGGTGGGGGGAGCTTCATGAGTGGTGAAGCAGGTGTCTCTCTGTCTCTCCCTTTCTATCTCTACTTCCCCTCTCAATTTCCCTCTGTCCTATCACATAAGTAAAGAAATAAACAGAAATTAAAAAGGAGGTGTTGATGCACCTGGCTGAGTGCAAATGTTACAATGCACAAGGACCTGGGTTCAAGTCCCTGGTCCCCATCTGCAGGGGGAAAGCTTCATGAGTGCTGAAGTAGGTCGGCAGGTGTCTTTCTGTCTCTCTTCCTCTCCATCACCCCTTCCTCTCAATTTCTGACTGCCTCTGTCTAATAAATAGATAAAGATAATAAGAAAGATTAAAAAGAAAGTTTTTAAAAATTGAAGTGAATCAGACCCAGGCAAAAATTAGTAAAGCACGGGCCCCTTGGAATATACCTAAAATACACTTCCTAACTTCTTCCAACAGGAAGACCCCAAATCTCATCTGCGATATTCTTACCTCTAGGTTCCTGATTATTACTAACAATTTGTTCTGTTTTGCATCTCAATGCTTTTCAGCCACCAAGTTGCAGATGCTACCATGACATCAACCTGACATCTCTGGGAAGATGACCTCACCAGTGTGTCCTGGAACCCACCTCCCCAGAGTCCTGCCCCACTAGGCAAAGATAGAAACAGGCTGGAGGTATCTATCGATAGACCTGCTAACACCCATGTCCAGCGGAGAAGCAATTACAGAAGCCAGAACTCCCATCTTCTGCAGCCCATAAAGAGCTTTGGTTCATACTCCCAGAGAGATAAAGAATAAGAAAGCTTCCAATGGAGGGGATGGGATACAGAACTCTAGTGGTGGGACTCGTACCTCTTTTATCCCATAATATTGTTGATCATTATTAAATCACTAATAAAATAAAACTTAAAAAAATGACATGAAGGAAAAAAAAAGAAATTCCCTTCAAAGAGAGGAAACAGGAACCACTTTTAACTGCAGAAACCCAGGCCTCACTGACACAGTCCCTAATTCTGCTGGGAAGCAGAAAGCTCGGTGCTTTGCCAGATGAGGCGTTCACTCAGGGAGCTGCAGGAAGTCCTCTGAACCCTGACCATGGATGTACATGCTGCCCCCTAGTGGGAAGCAGAAACACTGCCGGGATGCCTGAAGGATGCTGGGCTGAGAGCCCAGGACCTTTCTTGCTTTCTGGACACAGTCCTCCCAGTCTGGGAAACAGCTCTGTGCTTTCTCTTTGTCTACTGTGTTGGAAAGCCCATGGATGAGAAGACAGAGCAGAACCGGAGGATGGGTCCTCCCTGAGGAGAGGTGAAGTGCAGGGCTTGCTTGCTGAAGCCCCAGGTTAGATTCTTGGAACCACCGCAGGGCAAAGCCTAGTGATGCTGTGTTCTTTTTCTTTTGTTATATAATTAAAAAAAATTTTTTTTATTTGGCAGCAGGTGTGATGAACTGTACACATACAAGTACAGTTATGTGAATGTGAAGTTATACCTCTGAAATTGTATGATTTTGTAAAGCAATGTTGAATCAGTAATAATTAAAAATTAATGTGCATTTGAAGCCTATATTTGGGATTCTGTGTTGGCTCTTAGGCTACATATTAGCAGTCATAAAGTGGCAAGACAGAGATTGCACAGGTCACCATGTTGCAAGGACCTAGGTTCAAGCCTCCAGTCCCCACCGGCAGGAAGGATGCTTCACAAGTGGTGAAGCAGTGCTGCAGGGGCCTCTCTTTCTCTTTCCTTCTCTGTCCCTCCTTTCCCTCTCAATTTCTGTCTCTATCTCTAATAAAAAGTAAATAAATTAAATAATAAATTAATAAAAAGTTAATAAATTAAAAATAATGGCAAGATTCACTATTAAAAATGTTTTCTTCTAAGGGCCAGGGAGATAGCATAATAGCTATGCAAAAGATTCTTCTGCCTAAGGCTCTGAAGTCCCTGGTTCAATCCCTGGCATCACCTTGTGTCAGAGTTAAGCAGTGCTGTGGTTTAAATAACAAAGAAAGAAAATTGGTTGCGGAGATGACATAATCATTAAGCAGAAAGGCTCTCATGCCTGAGCTTCCAAAGTCCTGGGCTCAATTCCGGGCACTACCGTATACACAGCTAAACAGTGCTCTATTTTATTTTATTAAAATAAAATAAGACAAGTGTTTTTTCCTAAATAACTAAATGAAAAATAAATCAGAGAGCCCCAGATGGTACAGAGCCAGCCAAGGCAAAGGGGCTGTGGCCAGGAGTAGCTTGTTTGCACAGAAAAGCTATGCCCACAGGAAGGGGGTTGAAAAGGTTCCCGGCTTTTGTCCAGTGTGGGGTCTGTGTGCAGCGCTCACTGCTGGGCTGTATCTTGGTGACTGGGGGTGGTGAGCAGCCTGGGCTCAGGCAGGTGGCTGGGCTGCTCAACCTGCATCCCCATAGGCCCATATGGAGGGGGCCAGCCTTCTTGGTGGGCAGAGGCCAGAAGGACAGGTTTCAGAAAACAGAGCAAGTCTGGGTGTAGGGGCTGGTCAGGAATGCAGCGGGTCAGAGGGGAAAGGAGCACACAGGGGAGCAGGCTGTGGACATCTGCCGGCCGCCGGCATCACTGGCTGCTTTGTTTGCCCAGCTGGGGCTGCCTAGCTGCCTCCGCCCTGGCAGGTGCTAGTGTTGGAGGGAGGCTTCTGCTGGAGGCCTGTGGTGTTGGGTCACAGGGCAGCAGGAGGGAGAGAGGGAGAGCCAGAGAGAGGAGAGAGAGAGGGAGGGAGAGAAGGAGAGAAAATGTGTGTTTACATGTGTAAGAGTGTATAATTGAACCAGGGCCTCGGTCTTGCCTGGGCCACCAGGTTCCAGATGCTACCATGATGCCGACCAGACTTCCCTGGACAGACAACCCCACCAATATGTCCTGGAGCCCCGCTTCCCCAGAGCCCTGCCCCACTAGGGAAAGAGAGAGACAGGCTGGGAGTATGGATTGACCTGCCAATGCCCATGTTCAGTGGGGAAGCAGTTACAGAAGCCAGACCTTCCACCTTTTGCACCCCATGATGACCCTGGTTCCATACTCTCAGGGGGTTAAAGAATAGGAAAGCTCTAAGGGGAGGGGATGGGATTCGGAGTTCTGGTGGTGGGAACTGTATCCCTCTTATCCTATGGTCTTGTCAGTGTTTCCATTTTATAAATAAATAAAAAAAAAGAGTGTGGGGAGTCGGGTGGTAGCACAGTGGGTTAAGCGCATGTGGTGCAAAGTGCAAGGACTGGCATAAGGATCCCGGATCGAGCCCCTGGCTCCCCACCTGCAGGGGAGTCACTTCACAAGCAGTGAAGCAGGTCTGCAGGTGTCTATCTTTTCTCCTCTCTGTCTTCCCCTCCTCTCTCCATTTCTCTCTGTCCTATGCAACAGTGATGACATCAATAACAACAATAATAACTACAATAATAAAACAAGGGCAACAAAAGGGAATAAAAAATATTTTTTAAAAAAAGTTAAAAGTATATAATTGTGAGTGTGTATCTATGTGTATGTGAATGAGTACGTGTGAAAGTTGCATGAGTGTGAATGTGTGTGCACATGAGCGCAATGGATGCATGTGTGAGCATGTATGAACACACGTGTAAGTTTATGTACATGAGTGAGTGCATGTGTGAGTGTGTCTGGTTGTGTGTATGACTATGTAAGTGTGAGTGAGAATGAATCTGCGTAAGTACATGTGTATGAATGTGTGTGAGTGTGTATGCGTGTGAGTGTACATGTGTATGCATGTTTATATTTATGTGTGTGCATATAAGAGTATGCATGAGTGTGTGTGTGTGTGTGTGTGTATGTGTGTGTGTGAAGGGAAGAGAAAGAGCAGAGCAAGGTAATCACCACCAGAAGTCATTCCTGACCTGGGCCTCCCTGAGTCTATTCCCAAGTCCTGCCTTCAAGCACTACTGCTCCCTCCCCCGAGGAGTTCCTCAGCCCACCACTGCTCTACACTTCTCTGACCAGCCCACCTAAGCTGACGGACATGGGTTGTTCCAAGCTTGGAGGAACAGAAGGGGCTCGAGGACAGATCTGGTGACACTAGAGTCCCACTGAGGCAAAACCAGAAGAAACACACCTAAGATAAATGTCTCATTCACTACTTGGCTAAAGTCAAGTGTAAAATATAGGAGTGAGAGGACTAGGAAATAGCTTATCTAGGAAAGCACACACTTTACCAAGCACAGAGATGGAGTCCCCTAGCTAGCACATGGGGGCACCACATATTGGGAAAACCTCACAATGGTGGAGAGATGCTGCGGTGTTTCTCTTTCTGTCTCTTCCTCTCCCCCTGTCTCTCACCTTCCATCTGGATGAAAAAAGATAGAATTTGAGGGTCAACTACAACACTAAAAAACAATGACAAAAAAGGGAAAACAAATAAATAGAAAGAAAGAAAGAAAGAAAGAAAGAAAGAAAGAAAGAAAGAATTTGAGGGTCTGAGTGATGGCACAGCTGGTTGAGTATACACGTTACCACGTTCTAGCACCCAGCTTCAAACCCCCTATTCTCCAGCTGCAGGAGTAAGCTTCTTGAGCAGTCAAACAATGTCACAGGTCTCTCTCTCTCTCACACACACACACTCTCTCTCTCATTTTCCCTCTTCTTCCACCTGCTCCTCTCTATCTCTATCTTATACATAAATAAAATAAGAATATTAAAAAAAAAAAGTTGGGGACGGGTGGTGGCGCACCTGGTTAAGCGCACACATTATAATGCGCAAGGACCTGAGTTCAAGCCTCCAGTCCCCACCTGCAGGGAGAAAGCTTTGCAAGTGGTGGAGCAGTGCTGCAGGTGTCTCTCTCTCTCTCCCTCTCTATCATCCCCTTCCCTCTTGATTTCTGGCTGTCTCTACCCAATAAATAAATAAAGATTACAAAAAAAAAAAAAGACCGGTGGGATAATGATATCACAAAGCCCCAGAGAAGTTCTGGTGAGCCTCTCCCAGATGTTTATGTATTGTCTTATATGTGTCACGTATGCATCTGTATGTAAGTGAGTTCTACACCAGCAAAGGGAAACAGTAGCCAGATGTTCTCAGGAGAGCAGAGGATCCTAAAGCCACAAGGCTCTATGCCAAGGCACAGAGTCTACCTCTAAGGGCCCTGCGAGGGTCCTCTGGCTTGTACTTCCTTGGACAGGATCACCAGGTCCAAGAAGCCAGCCCACAGAGAGCGGGGCTCCCTGATGGTGCTTTGATTCTTTACTCTGGCTTGATCCTTTCAGTCTGAGGTGCCCTTCCTGGGCATTTGCCTCATTCTCCATGTCACTCACACTCCAGAATTTTGGCGTCTTGGATGCCAACTTCCAAACAAGCTCCTTTCTTTCTTTCTTTCTTTCTTTCTTTCTTTCTTTCTTTCTTTCTTTCTTTCTTTCTTTCTTTCTTTTCTTTCTTCCTTCCTTCCTTCCTTCCTTCCCTCCTTCCTTTCTTTCTTATCCTTTTCCTTCCTTCCTTTCTTTTTTTGAAACTTATTTTGGATAGAGATAGAGAGAAATAGAGAGGGGATGAAGAGATAGGAAGAAAGAAAGAGAGATCCCTGCAGCACTGTTTCTCTGCTCATGAAGCTTCCACCCTGCAGATGGGAACCAGAGGGGAGTGAACCCAGGTCCTGTATATAGTAATGTGTGGGCTCAACCATGTGTGCCGCTATCTGGTCCTGAAGCTCTTTTTTTCTAGACTTTGATATTATGGACACATGTTTATTTTTTCAGCATAAGATTTCAGCACATATGGATCAGTGATTAAGCGTACAAGCTCTAGGATCATACCATCCTGAGTTCAAGTCCTGGCTCCACTACTTGTGACTTTGAGTAAGTTACTTAACCTCTCTAAACTTGAATGGCCTCCTTTATAAAGTGAAAGTAGAAATAATAGCCATAAAAGAAAGAGGAGGAGGAGAAATAACAGCCATTTTAATGAGGATTAAGTGACATGTGCATGTAACAGACCTCCCATAAGGTCTGGCATATGGCAAAAGCTCACAAATTTGGCCGTCAAGCTAGACTGACAGAGGACTCAGACTGAATCTACAGTCAGCCAGAAGCCAGGGTCTTTATCACACAAACTGCTAACATTGATCCTCAGTAAATTCCATTGTGTTAGTTCCCATCTACTGTCTCCTCGCATCAACACTGATTCTGTTATTGTACATTAGTCAGCCTGCCCAGCTGGAAACCATCTGCAAATGTGACAACACGTCTTTTCTGTTTCACGTTGTGCTCTCTCTTTCTCTCTAGTCTAATGCCAATTTATTACTCAAGATTCTTTTTTTCTTTTAAAAAAAGTCTTATTTATTTATTATTGGATAGAGATAGAGAAAAAGTGGGAGAGGAGGGAGGAGATAGAGAGGAAGGCATAGAAACACCTGCAGCACTGCTTTACCTCTTGTAAGGCCTTTGCCCTGCAGGTGGGGACTAGGGGTTTGAACCTGGGTCCTTGCACAGTGTAATGTGTGTGCTTATCCTGGTGCACCGCCACCTGGCTCCTTAAGATTCTTTAAGTTTAGCTGTTCAGCCAGCACTCAGTTGACTCAACTGTGCTAGGATTCAGCCCATACTGGCTCCTATAATTGATAATTATTATTATTATTAGCAGTAGTATTTTGCCACTAGGGTTATCACTACAAATCCACCAACATTTTTTTCCTTTTCTTTCTATTTTACTTGATAAGACAGAGAGAAATTGAGAGGGGAAGGGGAGATAGAAAGGAGGAGGAGGAGGGGAGACAGAGAGCACGCAGGGTAGATAGCATAGTGGTTATGGTTATGCAAAAAGACTCTCATGCCTGAGGCTCCAAAGTCCCAGATTCAAACCCCCACCACCGGGTTAAAAAAAAAAAAGGAGAAGGAGAAGGAGAAGAAGAAGAAGGAGGAGGAGGAGGAGGAGGAGGAGGAGGAGGAGGAGAAGAAGAAGAAGAAGAAGAAGAAGGAGAAGAAAGACACCTGCAGACCTGCTTTACTGCTTATGAAGCATCCTTTGGTGGGGAGCAGGGGCTTGAACCTGGGTCCCTGAACATAGTAACATGTGCATTTAACCAAGTACATCAAAACTTGCCCTCTATTATTTTTTGGTCATCTGTGAGACTTCAGGATGACTTTTTCAGGTAAAGACACACACACACACACACACACAGACAGAGAGAGAGACAGAGAGAGAAGGGATACCATAGTACTGAAGCTTCTTCCAGTATGGTGGGGGCCAGGCTTGAACCTGGTCACACACATGGCAAATCAGCACTCTGTCCAAGTGAGCTATTTTGCTAGCCCGAGAACTTTTCTCTCTGAAAAATATTGATGGTGCCAGTGAAAAACTTAGTTTATGTTGAACAACTTCTGTTTTTGCAAAATTACAGTTAGGGAAATCATGTAGTAGAGTATAGACTTTGCATGTTTGAGGTTCCTGGTTCGATTCCTGGCATTGCACGACACACTCTCTGTCTGTCTTTCTCTTATCTCTCATGTAAGAAGTACAATAAGCCTGGGTGGGGTTAGATAGCATAATGGTTATGCAAAGAGACTCTCATGCTTGAGGCTTCAAAGTTTCTGGTTCAATTCCTCCAACCACCATAAGTCAGGAAGAGCAATGCTCTGGTTAAAAAAAAAAAAAGGTGGGGGGGGCAGGTGGTGGTGCACCTGGTTTTATTACCAAGAATCTGTGTTTGAGCCCACTCTTCCCACCTGCAGGGCGTCCGCTTCATGAACCATGAAGCAAGTCTGCGGGTGTCTCTCTATCTTCTCATCCTATCTCTGTCCTATCTAATAAAAATTAGAAGGAAAAAAATTGGAAAAAATTGCCACCAGAAGCAAACTTGATGGCAAAAAAAAAAAGTAAAGTAAATCTTAAAAATCAGGGAAATTACAAGGTCTTGGTCCACATAAATTTGGATACCGAAGAAGATGACTTAGAGAGGTTATCTAGAACATTCACTCATGGGGAATGTGTGAATCCTCTGCTCTGATAGAAAATGAAACATTTTTATATGTGGCTTTTCTCTGTGCTTTCCCCTTCTCTCTGTTGGGAGATGGGTCGGTTCCGTGCTCACCTATCTCCACCTGCATCCTGCAGAGAAGGCATCGAAGCTTAGCACAGGGTAAATACACAGTTGCTGCGAACACCTGCTAATCAGTAGCCATTGTCATCAAAGTGAACCATCTATGTGCGACATCTGCCAGTAATGAGCAACTCAGAAGCATCAGCTATGAAATTCAAGGGGTTGAAAGTTATCTGTCTTTCATTCTTGTTACCTTTAGGCTACCCATTATCACATTATCTTTGCACATGTTAGAAACAGGGCTCGGAAAAACATTTCTTCTTTCTGTCTCTTTCTTTCTTTCTTCCTTTCTTTCTTTCTTTCTTTCTTTCTTTCTTTCTTTCTTTCTTTCTTTCTTTCTTTCTTGTAACAGTTGAGTGAATGCCATGAGGGACAAAGGCCACTGTCCCATAGTTACCCTCATCCTATACATGTTCACGCCTTCCTTTATATGAAATAGAAGGTTCCAGAGGGATGACCTGGGCATCAGCCAGGTCGTGGGACATTGCAAAGCCCAGAAGACAAGCATCTTAGTGGAGAGAAGACATGCTTACAGGGGGTTTACATCTAGTGTCTCTCCTGTGCTATTTATTTTTTATTTTTATTTATTTTCTTTTTTATTTAAGAAAGGATTAATTAATAAAACCATAGGGTAGGAGGGGTACAGTTCCACACAATTCCCACCACCCAATCTCCATATCCCACCCCCTCCCCTGATAGCTTTCCCATTCTCTATCCCTCTCCTGTGCTATTTAAAGAATAAAGATATCATGTTGGCTTTCGGGGAGGGAGTGACACTATTAGCCAAGGGTTAATATGTTGGATGTAAAGAGGAGAAGAACTGGAAGAAACTTCCCAGATGGAAGAATGGCCTGGGCACCTGGTGAACTTTGGGAATGGTAAGGAGATGATTCGTGTGCGAAGGGAAGGAGGGCTGCGCTGGAGGACCTCTAGCTAGTTTCTTCCCAACATCCATGGCCCAAGCTGTGTGTTGACAGTAGGCAGTATTTTCTGTCTGCAGCTCACAAAGAATTGTAACCCATCACCTCTCCCTCACTAGCGTTTTTTGATCTGAGCTCAGAAAACCAGTGAAAACAGACCATACTTGGATGAACTTGTAGTTCAGTGTCATCCGCTGCCAAAGCTACATTATCTGACAGATGGGGCTGAATATTTCACCCAGATGATATAACTTGACCTTTGGCTGCGCCCCTGTTTCCTGTTTAGGAATCACTTGGGTTCCAGCAACAACGTGCGCCCCCCCCCCATCTCCCTCACTGGACAGCCTTCCTCTCCTCAAGAAATCATGTTACCCTTGCAAAGCCCTGCCTTTCTAGAACATTCCTTAGAGGTTTGGTCTTCCTGTATCTGCCAAGGCTGGGTTCTGGGCTGAATGGTTGCATGGCCACAGTTCTACTGTGGAAGGGGCTGAGGGGAGGGAGTGAGGGAGGGAGGCAGGGAGAGAGAGAAGGAGAGGGAGAGGGAGAGGGAGAGGGAGAGGGAGAGGGAGAGAGAGAGATCACCTACTTTGAGGCTAAGGAGTGGAATTGGTTTTTGAGCTGCCTGTGGAGACATGCAAAGATATATCTCTTAGTTAATAATAGCTCACTCTATTTAAAAATATTTTGTTTATTTATTAATGAGAGAGATATGAGGAGAGAGAAAAAGAGAACCAGATATCACTCTGGTACAAATGCCATCAGAGAATAAACTTGAGACTTCATGTTTGTGAGTCTAACACTTTATACATAGTACCACTTCCCAGACGGCTGGTTAGCTTACTCTTAAAGGTTACACAAGACCCAGTTCTTCAAAAAGGGAAACTCAAAGCAGAATCGGACTGAGTTTGGAGTAGGGCACCAACGTAAAAATCTCTGGGTGGAGGGTGAGGGTAGCAGTTCAGCTTCACTGGTGTGTGTGTGTGTGTGTGTGTGTGTGTGTAGGGGGGTAGTGGAATGGGATACGGACTTTTGGTGGTGAGAATGTTGTTAATATACACACCTATTAACTTACTGTCTCACAAATTACTATTCAATTTATAAGAGGGGAAAAATGGATCAAATTCTCAAAACTTTTTGTTGCATAGACCATAGTTCTGAATATATGTTCCTTCAGTCCAAGCACTTAAAACTTCAAACTTCGGGGGTAGGGCTGTAGCACAGCCAGTTAAGCGCACATGGTGCGAAACTCAAGGACTGGCATAAGGATCCCGGTTCGAGCCCCGGCTCCCCACCAGCAGGGGAGTCGCTTCACAAGCGGTGAAGTAGGTCTGCAGGTGTCTATTGTTCTCTCCCCCTCTCTGTCTTCCCCTCCTCTCTCCATTTCTCTCTGTCCTATCTGGCAACAATGACTTCAGTAACAACAATGTTAAAAACAACAAGGGCAACAGAAAGGGAAAAAAACAACAACTTCAAACTAGTAATCACACTGAATTTTAATAGTGGGCTCAAATTGTTAATACATTTATAATAATAACTTGTTCTTTGAAATATTAAATCTCCTAAAAGCTTAGACCAGGAAGAATAAAAGCAACTGGTGGTGTTCCTTTATAAGGTATAGCTGTACGTAAACAGTATAAATGGACATAAATTATGGCGAGGTCGGACAGGCCACAAACTAGTTTTTTATTTGGTCTGACCTTGGGATTCATCAATAGTGTATCCAATACTAGAAATAAAAGCTCTACAAAGGCTGTTGCATCCTATCTTTTTTTTGGGTGGGGGAGGGAGGTGGGAGATTAATGGTTTATAGTAAATACAGTCATTGTTACATGTGTAAAATTTCCTAGTTTTCTGCAAAACATTCTCATCCTCAGCTTAGGTCTGCCTCCAACATCTTACACAGTACCTGAATCCCCCTCCCCAGAGTCCTTTATTCAGTGCAATACACCAAACCCTATGCAAGTTCTGCTTTGTTATTTTTCCCTTTCTCTTCTTATTTCTCAACTTCTGTCCATGAGTATGATCACCTCGTATTCATCCTTCTCTTTCTGGCTTATCCCACTTCACATAACTCCTTTGAGCTACATAGAAGATGAGGTGAAGAAAGTGAATTCACCATTTTTCATGGCTGAGTAAGATCCTATAGATATTGAAATCAAAAGGGAAGGGAGAGATAGAAAGAGAGACATGTACAGCACTGCTTCACCTCTCACAAAGCAGGTGAGGACTTGGGGGGGGGCTTGAACCTGGTCCCTGTGTATTGTAACACATGTGCTCAGCAAGTGCACTACCACCCAGCCCCAGGAACACTGAGATTACTATTACCACTCAGTGTCACCCCAAAATCATTCCAGCTCCCCTCCAAAGAGCAACAACATACACACACCCCCAAGGCAAACCAACCAAAGACTTTTGAGTCCATCCAAGTAGAAAGTCTGTCTGCTCATTTACAACAGTTAGGGGAACGGCCAGTTTTTTCTTTAAAAAACTGTATGATCTATGGCCCAGGCCTCATCATCCCTTGCTCCCACTTCACAGATCCACAGTGCTAGATAGTGACTCACCACGAAACTACACAATACGTGATGGCACATGGTTCTTCTGGGAGAGAAAGAGAGAGCGCATACTCTGAAATCTAACAGGTATGAACTGAAACCTGCTTATAGTCTTCCCGTTTTTGCCATCTTGGCTGAGTGTCTTAATTCTCTCGGTTTTTCTGTAGAAAGGAAATGCTAACAACTGCTTTGTAGGAATCCTGGCACCATTTATGTAGAGCCTGATTCTTAGTAGGGACTTAAGTATTAGCCCCCTTTCCTCTCTTTCTTTTAGACCTCTACCACTCAACCATCATTAGATTTTTTAAAATATATTTATTTATTTATTATTGGATAGAGACAGAGAACAATTGAGAGGGGAGGGGGAGCTAGAGAGGGAAAGAGACAGTGAGACACCTGCAGCCCTGCTTCACCACTCATGAAGCTTCTCCCCTGCAGGTGGGGACCAGGGGCTTGAACCCAGGTCCTTGTGCACTATAACACGTGTGCTTAACCAGGTGCACCATCATGTGGCCCCTCAGCCATCATTGAAACTCTAGTCTGCTCCCAGGGATGTGAAGACACAGTCCAGATGGTAGCAGGTGCCCATGAACTTCCTTCACCTTGCTCTTGGGTTCTAGCTGTGTTTTGCTTTTATTTTTTTCTATTTGCATGAGGTTCAAGTGTTGTCCCTGTTGCTTAGTCACTGTCTGGGCTTCATGTGGACAATGTGTATTGGAGCTTCTGAGAAGGACTGACGGAAGAGTGAACAGATTCTGAGCAGAGAGCCGTCACGGAGGAAGAACATGTGATTGTGAGGTGGGGGCTGGGGGAAGAAGGAGGTAGATGAAGACAAAGTGAGGACAAAAGCCACTTATAAAAAATGGATTCTCTGTGGGCTCAGCTTTATAAAGACTTTGAAGGTCCAGCTCCACCTTTGGTGTGCTGAGTCTAAAAGGACATACACAAAGACCAAGAAAGGCCAAGGGTAGCCTAGCTGTATGTGTCAATCAAGGCGGTCTTAAAGGGTTGCAGGTTAAAGGAGAGTTGGTTGGGATCAATCAAGGAAGACTTCCTGAAAGAGGTGAATTTTGAGCCAATATGAGAGAGGGAGACTCATTAGCAGAAAAAGAGGACCTCAGGGTCAGTAAAGGAATACTGCTATACCTATTGGGGGAAGCCTCGTGAACAATGAAGCAGGTCTGCAGGTGTCTTTTCTCTACTTTTCTGTCACCCTTCCCCTCTCAGTTTCTATCCTATCAAATAAAAACAGAAAGAAAAAAAGGAAGGAAGGAAGAAAAAGTCTTATTGCTAAGAGGCTGCTCCAGAAGCCTAAGAAAAATCTCCCTTCTCTGGGGGTTGGATGGCGGCGCACCTGGTTGAATACACATGCTACAGTGCACAAGGACCTGGGCTCAAGCCCCCAGTCTCCACCTGCAAGGGGGAAAGCTTTACAAGTGGTGGAAAGGAAAGTGGAAGCAGGGGGGCAGGTGGCTCTCTTTTTCCCTGTCTTCCTCTCCCCCTCTCAATTTCTCTCTATACAATAAATAAAAGAAAGTAACTCCCTTCTCCTGTGTTTTCTGAATGAATCTCCATTCACTCTGTTTCACAGGTGGAGCAGGCGCCTGAGCAGGGGGCTGGGCAAGCGGTCTGACCTCGCTGGAGCGGAGGACTCCAAAGAACGGGTAGAGGAAGGCAGGCACCAGGGCTGCAGCTCCCAGAGGCACCGCCTCAGATACCCAGTACACGGCGGTCACGATCAGCACATAGGCACAGGAGGCTTCCTGGAGGGGAGAGGAGAACGAGATCAGTCCCCTGCATGGTCACTGTCACCAACAACCTGAGGGAGACCCCAAGCAGAGGCAGTGGGCATCCCTGAAGCCAAATCCCCTAAGCACAACTTGTCTTTTTAAAACTATTTTTTAAATTTGTTATTAATAGTTTGTTACAAGATTGTAAGATGACAATGTATACTAGTTCCACGCCACACCCAACACCAAAGTTCTGTGTCCTCACCTTCCCAACGCCCAAAGAGAACCACCATTGTTCTCACAGACCTTACAGTTTGCCTGCTTCTGTTTTGTTTGGATTTTTTTTTTTTTTGGTAAGTTCATGTAAATCAGATCTCTAGATTCCACATATGAGTGAAACTGTCTGGTAGTTGTCTTTCATCTCTTTACTTACTTTGCTAACAATACTCACTTCCAGTTTCATTTATTTTTGTCCCAAAGGACACAATACCATCTTTTTCAATTGCAGGATAATATTCCATGGAATATATATCCTGTGACTTCTTTAACCAGTCATCTGTTGATGGGCATTTAGGCTGCTTCCACTCTTTGGCTATTGTGAATGATGCAGCTATGAACATAGGGGTGCATAGGGCCCTTTGAATTAGTGCTTAAGTGTTTACTGGATAAATGGCTAAAGAGTGGTACTGCTGGGTCATAGGTAGTTCCACTTTTATTTGTTTGATGACTGTCCATACAGTCTTCCTAAGGGGCTTTACCAGTCTGCATTCCAACAGCAATGTAGCAGGGTTATAGGTTGACTCATGTGGCCGCAAAGCTGGATTAACAGAGCTTGGCTCCCCCCCCCCCCCCCAAGGTTATCACTGGGGACTCAGTGTCTGCACAATGAATCCATCTTTCCTGGAGCTTTTTTTTTTTTTTTTTTTCTTTTTCCGTAGAGATAGACATAAATAGAGAAGGAAGGTGTGTGTGTGTGGGGGGAGGGAACAGAGCAGAAGAAACAAAGAGATATCTGCAGCTCTGCTTTAGTGCTGGTGAAGCTTTCCCTATGCAGATGGGGACTCAAGGCTTGAACCCTGGTCCCTGCACATGGTAATTCCTGCACTCTACCAGCTGTGCCACTGTTTGTTCCTATGGCTTTCTTTCTAAATTAAAAAAAAAATCTTATTAGTGATTTAATATTGATTTACAACGTTATAACAGGAGTATGACTCTGCACCTTTCCCACCACCAGAGTTCTGTGTCCTCCCTCATCCCCTCCATTGGAAACTGCAAGGATTCTCCCAAGATCACAGAAACTCCATGGCTTTCTTTCCTACCAGGTTTCATCCACACCCAAACCTGGGAGCCGGGACATACCTCTCTAGAGAACAGACATGAACTTGGTTGTGGAGTGTGGGGGACACCCGTCTGCATGCAGACCCGAGTCTACACTATAATGGAAGAGACCCAATTTCCAATTGGGCCTGGGGCAGAATATTCTGGTGTCCAGCTGACTGTACATCAGAGGTTCCTGGGTAGCTGAAGGCAGCAGGGCTCAGCTGCTGGGGTTGGGTCTGAGATCAGCCCAGGGAAGGCTGCGTGATTCCTCGATGGTGGTGGTGGGGTGGTGGGGTGGTTGGGTCGGGGGAGTCCTGTGCATTCGAAGATTCTCGGCAACTTCCTTTGCTTTCTCGAAGTGATGTTAGTAGCACCTCCTCAAGTGTCAGAAAAGCCTCAAGGGCTGGGGAGACAGCATCGTGATTATGCAAAATGACTCACGCCTGAGGCTCTGAGGGTCTACATTCAATCCCCAGCACCAGCATAAACCAGACCTGTGGTCTCTCTTTCTCTCTATACATCTCTTTCATTAAAACAATACAATATTAAAGGAAAAGAAAAGTCTTGAGACAGGACCAAATGTCTCTGGGGGGAAGGAAATAATCCCTGGCTAGGAATCAGAGCCCTAACCATTGCTCACTGAGGCCAGTGGACACAGGAAGTAAAAGACTGTGATTAACCTGGGAAGGAAGCCTGGGAATCTCCCAGAGTTTTCCCTACCTGCTTTGCTGGCTACAAACTGAGAGAGGAGGGGAAGACAGAGAGGGGGAGAGAAAAACACCTGTAGACCTTCTTTACCACATGTGAAGGGACCACCCTGCAGGTAGGGAGTTAGGGACTCAAATCTGGATCCTTGTGCAGGTCCTAGCACTTCATACCATGCGTGCTACCACCCACCCACTCCCTTCTTCCTTCCTTTACAGAATATACAGAATAACTATACAGAATAAGTAGGCAAACCATTCTTAGTAATCAATTGATTTTTTGTGGTGCATGAGTCTTGCTCAAGCATGATTTTACTGGTCCCAAGCTAACTATCCCCCCCGACTCCCATCCAGATAGAGCTTCCTCCAGTGTTATAGTTCTCCCATGCAGTACTAGTACCAGGACCTAGACTGCATACATGGGAGGGCTTGAACCCTATCTAGTAAGTTATCTCTCTGGCCCAATACAACAACCCCACCCAATCAGGGCTTTCCTGGGGCTTCCTGTCTGCAAAATTCCCTGCTCCTGGAGGCCTTTCCCTCACTCTTTCCTTTTCAGACTGTGGGCGAAAGGCAGAAAGAGAATGACAGACAAGGAGAGAAGCCATAACACTACTTCATCAATTGCAACGCTCTCTTTGCATAGTCTTCCCATGTGATGCCTCCTGGGGTGTAAAGTGTGTGCTCTACTAGGCGAGTTATTTCCTGCCCCCCTAAATTTATTTCTTTTCCTTTCCTTCCCTTCCCTTCCCTTCCCTTCCCTTCCCTTCCCTTCCTTTCTGCTTTTCCTTCCTTCCTTCCTTCCTTCCTTCCTTCCTTCCTTCCTTCCTTCCTTCTTTTTTTGCCTCCAAGGTTATCGCTGGGACTTGGTGCCAGGCCTATGAATCCACTGCACCTGGCAGTCATTTTTGTTTCCATTTTATTGGATTGGACAGAGAAAAATTGAGTGAGGAAGGGATGATAGAGAGGGGGAGAGAAAGATACCTGCAGACCTGCTTCACCACATGTAAGGGGACCACCCTGTAGGTGGGGAGTTAGGGACTTGAACCTGGATCCTTGTGCAGGTCCTAGCACTTCATACCATGTATGCTATTACCCACCCACCCACCCCTTCTTCCTTCCTTCCTTCCTTCCTTCCTTCCTTCCTTCCTTCCTTCCTGCCATTAGGATCACAGCTGGGGCTTGGTACCTACAGGATGACTCTACCTCCTGGTAACAAGTTTTTTTTTTCCCTTTCTTTCTCTCTTCTCAGTTTAAAAAAATTATTATCTTCATTTATTGGATAGAGACAGTGAGAAATCAAGAAGTTAGGGGGAGACAGGGAGAAAGAGAGACACCTACAGCACTGCTTCACCATTTGCAAAGCCTCCCTCCTGCAGGCGGGGACCAGGGGTTCGAACCTGGGTCCTTGTGCATTGTAACATGTGCTCTCAACCAGGTGCGCCACCACCCGGCCACCTTTTTTTTAATTTAATTTATTTTTTTTTAGCTCTTTCTTTCTGAAAAAGACAGAGTGAAGCAGAAAGGGTGGGGAGAAGGAAAGAAAGAGAGACACCTGTAGCACTGATCCACTGCTCATGAAGCTTCTCCTGCCGGTGGGGACAGAGGGCTTTAATCTGGGTCCTTGCACACTCTAATGCGGGCCTTCTACCAGGTGAGCTGGTATATTTACTTATATTGGTATATTTATTTATATTTACCATCCTCCCAACTCCCTAACCATGGCCTGCAGTAGTTGGTTACCCAGAATGACACTGATCAAGGTCACTGGCTTAATCCAGAGAGAGCTCACCATTCAAGGCCATTAATATTTTGGAAAACCTCTGTCTAGAACTTCCAAGCTGGCCTGGGGAGGAGGATTATCCATTTTTACGTAGTTCTTAAACATCAATGCTTAAATCTGATCTGTCTCCTGAGGTTGGCTAGTGACCCAGGAATCAGACAATCTAGTTTATCTCCTGGGTTCAAAATGAACTTCTCAGAGTCTTTCATAAAGTCACTAGTGATTTCGGATTAGTGGAAGGAATCACTCATGACCAAGCGGGCTTAGCTGGATGGAAGCTCACTCCTGATACCCATGGTTTTGGGGGGTGGGAGAGTGAAGGAGCTAAGAGCTCCTGACTGCAGCTCCCACTGAGATATCTTCTGGGGCCAAAAGATCAGAGAGAAGTTAAAACTTTTGGAAGTGCAGATAAGATAAGAGAATCAATAGTGATGAAACAGCAACCCCTTTGAAGAAGAATGTAGTTTAGAGAAGGGTGTCTCTTGTAGAAATCAAACTATCTAAAGCAGCTCGGAGTCCTTTGGTCTAATTCTTCTCATTACAGGAAAGAGACAGACAGGCAGATCTTAACTCTAGTTGAAGACAAGGGGACAGAATATTCCTTTCTCACTCAGAGGCCTTTACTCCTTCCACAGAACTTGCAATCTTTCTTGTCCTGGCTATTATCAAGTGACAAACTGAGGGAAAAGAAGAGAGAGAGCAAGAGAGACTGCGATGAAAACTTTTCTTTTGCTAGGCCCCATTTTGCTTAGAATTGGAGGGCCAGGGAGATAGCATAATTTTTGTAAAAGATTCTCATGTCTGAGGCTCCAAGGTCCCAGGTTCAATCCCCAGCACCACCATAAGCCAGGGATGAGCAGTGCTCTGGTCTCTCTGTCTTATTAATAAATAAATAGACTTTTTAAAAAAAAAAACAAACAAAGAATTAAAACTGGGCTAAGCCCAAGGTAAACATTCTGGTTTTTTAAAAAGATTTATTTTTGATGAAAGAGAGACCAGAGCACTGTGTAAACTCTGGCATTTGTGCTGTCAGAGTGAACCTGGGACGTTAAGCATGTTAAGTCCTGTGCTCTACTGATAAGCTGTCTTCCCGGCTCTTCTGGGGCCCAGCAAACAAACTTATTTATTTGCCTCCAAGGTTATTTCTGGGGCCTGGTGCCAGTACTATGAATTCACTGCTCCTCGCAGCCATTTTTTACATTTTACTGGACAGGACAGGGAGAAACTGAGAGAGGAGAGGGAGACAGAGAGGGAGAGAGAAAGTCACTTGCAGATTTGCTTCATCCCTCCTGAAGCAACCCCCTACAAGTAAGGAGCTACGGGCTCAAACCTAGATCTTTGTGCTGGTCCTTGTGCTTCATACTATGTGCACGTAACTGGGTGTGCCAGTACCAGTCCCATAAACAAACTTCTTTTTTTTTTTTTTTTGTCTCCAGGGTTATTGCTGGGGCTTGGTGGAATCCACTGCTCCTGAAGGCTATTTTTCCCAGTTTGTAGCCCTTGTTGTTGCCTTTGTTGTGGTTGTGCTTGTTATTATTGCTGTTGTTGTTGTTGGATAGGACAGAGAGAAATGGAGAGAGGAGGGGAAGACAGAGAGGAGGAGAGACACTTGTGAAGCGACCCCCCTGCAGGGTGCTCGAACCACGATCCTGATGCCGGTCCTTGCACTTTGTACCCCGTAAACAAACTTCTTAAAGTGCTTTGGGTCTAGAAGCGAGCACAGCCTGTTAGAGCACAACTTGCATGCCTGAGGTCCCCGAAGTCATAGGTTTCATTTTCAGAATCCCCTTATGCCAGAGTTGAGCAATGCTTTAGTCTCTCTCTCTCTCTTAACCTCTCTCATACAAATAAAATAGATACCTTTAAGAAAAAAAGTTTGATCACTGGAGTCTGGTTTCCCCATACTCAGTGCCTAGTAAGAAGCTTAATCAATGCTGGGAGAAGTGAATTGGGTTCCTGTGTTGATTAATGAGCCTCTGTTATCCAGTGGAGAGAATGTTCTGGGAACTCTAGTCACTTATTCCTGCCACTGCTCAGGAGGGGCGTAGGGGTTGTGAATTGTTCAGGTACAGCTTTTAAAGCCAGTGATGCCAGAGTCCACTCCTGCTCATAAAGGGGAATGTTCCAAATGATATTTCTCCTTCAAGGATTTTTCCCAGCTGGGCTACTCAACGATGCTTAGATCTGTGCACCCCCAGATGGATACCCCACCCATAATGATACCCCACTTCTTGAAAGGAAATTGAAGCCTGCTCTCAAAAATGACCATTTTGAATTAAAAATGGTTTATTTACATACTTATTATTATTATTATTATTTTTACTAGAACACTGCTCAGCTCTTGCTTACAGTGGTACGGGAGATTAAATCTAGGACTTTGGAGCCTCAGGCATGAAAGTACTTTACAATAACCACTATGCTATCTCTCCTGCTTGACCATTTTTGACATTTAGATTGACTCTTAGTCTAAACCCAACCCTTACCCCTACACCGAATCATAGCTCGATTATAAATATTCCTCCTGGCTCCTGCTATTTCTGTAATGTGTTAAACTGAGTCTAAGCTTTGGGAGCCGGGCAGAAAAGAGGAGACAGTCATTCTCATCAAGTCTCCATATTATGCATCTGTGACCCGTCACCTGGAAGACACAACAGCTTTTCAGGCCAGGGGCTCCGTCCCCAGACAAACAGGTCCAGGAAGGAACTTTAATGATGAAAGAGAAAACTCTAGAAGTCTGCTGGAAGTGTGTGTGGGGTGCTCTTATATATGTCATGGTGAGAAAGAAGATCAGTGCTGTGACAGGCAGTGGCACACATGATTGCGCACACATATTACAGTGTGCAAGGAACCACGTTCAAGCCCCTGGTCCCTACAGGGGAAGTTTCCAGATTGATGAAACAATGCTGCAGGTATCTCTCCTTCTCCTCCCAACTTCTCTTTGTCTACACAAAATAATTAAGTAAAAAAAAAAATTTTTTTTAAGACTGGTTCATTAAAAAAAAACCCACAAAATATTCAGTGCTGCTTTTGATGCTGAAGCATGGGGGTAGAGCCTCGGCAGAGCGTGAGCACACATAGGGGTAGGGGAGTCACAAGGGTGTCAGTCACCCCAGGCTCCACCTGGCCATCCTCAAGGCCCTGACATTAGAGCAGGGAGCCTTGCACACTGACCAGCAAGCTCCCAGGCTGACTCTGCTTTATATCATTTTCTTTCTTTTTTATGATTAGGATTTAGATAGAGACATAGAAGGCAGAGGGGCAGAGAGACAGAGAGAGAGAGAGAGAGAGAGAGAGAGGAAATGAAAGAGACCAACGAAGTCCTATACCACTAGGGAAAGATAGAAACAAGCTGGGGTTATGGATTGACCTGCCAATGCCCATGTCCAGCGGAGGAACAATTACAGAAGCCGGACTTCCACCTTCTGCACCCCATAATGATCTTTGGTCCATAACCAGAGGGATAAATTTTAGGGGAAGGTGACCAAAGGGCTCTGAACCACAATTATATCAGGACCTGAACAGAGAAAAGGAAGCACAAAAAAAAAAGGAAGGACACTCAGAAGTAATGAATGTGACTTAGAAAGGGAGAGAATGCAGGACCACAAGAAAAAAATAGGCAAATATATATATATATATATATATATATATATATATATATATATATAGTTATAGTTATAGAAATAGTCAACCCATATCTGTGACCTTGGGAGAAGTACTGCAGTTTCCAGTGGAGGGAATGGGGACACAGAACTCTGGTGGTGGGAAAGGTATGGAATTACACCTGTGATCTTATAATTTTGTAAATCAATATTAAATTAAAAATGTAAAAATGAAAGAGAGAATGGAAGAAAGACACCAACCATAACACTGAAACTTCCTTCAATGTGGAGGCTGGGCTCGAACCTGGGAAGCACACCGGCAAAGTGAAATATTTTGTTGGTGCTCCTTTTCTTTCTTTGAAAAGGTTTATTTATTTATAAATGGGGGAAGGGTGGGAGACAGAGTGAACTAAAGCATCACTCTGGCATATGCACTGCACTGCTACAGATTGAACTTGACTTCAAGTCTGCAAGTGCTGTGTTCCCCCCACTGAGTACCTCCACGCTGGAGTCTTTCCATTAGCTCTCAGCTGGGAGGAGGGATTTTGCCTCCGGGGGATAGCTGGACATATTTTGGCTGTCACACTGGGTAGGGTAGGGTAGGGTAGGGATGCTACCAGCACCTGCTGTAAACATCCCACAGGGCACGAGACAGCCTCCCCACTGCAGAATTATCTGCCCCCATGCATGGCTGGCAACCTTATTGTCCCAAGGCGGAACATATTCTGGACGAAAGACTAAGTTAAGAAGAGGAGGAGGGAAATGAGGAGAAGGAGGAGCAGCAGCAGCAGCAGCAGCAGCAAGAGTCTTAAGACACAGACTCTTGTGCTAAAATTCAGTTGTGAAAATCCACTTCAAAAAGTATTTATATGGGGCTGGAGAGAGTTCACCATGTTGAATGCCTGCCTTGCCATGTTTGAGCCCTTGCACCACATGGGAAGGTGCTATGCCTTAGGGGAAAGCTCTAGTACTATTCTCTCTCTCTCTCTCTCTCTCTCTCTCAATGAGAGAGTACCTGGCAGCACAAGCATGAGGCTCCAGCTCTAACCCCTCCCCCCCCCAATTATTTCTAAGGTCTGGATATAGCTTCACGGATAGTGCATGACCACATGTGTGAAGCCCTAGGTTTGAGTCTACAGATACATACACATAAGTATGTAAGTAGGTAAGTATGTATGAAGGCAGAACAAAAAACCTCTAAGTCCTCTCTCCTCTTTCCCTTCAACTCTTCCCTTAAATAGGTTATGATGCTTTTTTCAATAATTTATTCTCTTTCTTCTTGTGCACATTACTCACTAGTTACCAATAACTAAGAAGCTCAAAGATGGGGGCCCAGGCCCAGAATGAGATGTGAGGGATTCCATACCCTAGAATCATGGGCCTTAAATCATGGGCCTGATTTAAGAGGAACAGGGAGGATGCCTGACAGTGGCATGAAGTTGAAGAGGGCAACACAGCTTCTTTCAACCCATCTGCACTGAGGTTTTTTTTATTTTATTTTTTTTAAAGCAATGTGGATAAGAAACCAAGAAGGGCAGCCCATTTGGACAAAGCAGGAAACTAAATAGTTCCAAGCCTGGGAAAACAGCCAGTGGTGCCCACTGCTGCTAATTCCAGGTCTCCCTGGCACTCTGGGGGATTTATGACACTAGCAATCTCAGGCAGTTTGTTTGGCTTAAGAAGCAACATTCATTAATCCCCCTGGATTTGACTTTATAAATTAATCTTGGTTACCTAGTTACCCAGGGAGCTGAGTGGAAGGTACTCCTTCTGCATCCCACCCCCAACACAGTGAATGTGCTCTAGTTAATTTTTCCTGAAGGAAGTCTTCAGGGTTGCACCAGTGGGGGAGGGGAAAAGAGGAGAGGAGGAGCGGGGAAGGAAAAATGGAGAAGGAAAAGGAAGAAGAAGAAGAAGAGGAAGATGAGGAAGATTGAAAGAGAAGAAGGAGAAGGAAGAAGGATGGAGATGAAGAGAGAGAGGAGAAGGAAGAAGGAGAAGGAAAAAGAGAAGGAAGGAGAAGAGGCAGAGAAGAAGAGGAGGAGAAGGAGGAGAAAGAGGAGGAGAAGAAGGAGAAAGAGGAGGAGGAGAAGAAGACAGAAGGAAGAAACAGAAGAGGAGGAAGAAGAGGAAGAAGACGACAGCAGAGAAGGGAAGGAGCCAGCCTTCTTCTGAGAAGCAAGTCAAGTACTGAGCGAAGTCCCCTTCCACTTACAAACCCAGCTAAGAACTAGGTCAAGGTCAGGCACTGGGGCCCCCAATGTCCTTACTGTCATGCCATCTGAAGAGCACAGAGTAGAAGGCAGAAGACACAAACTATCCAAGGGCCATAGGCAAGGGACCAAGGCAAGGTGCCTAGTTCTGCTTTCAGCTTCAGAGGGGCGCTTCAGGGTTTCAGGGTTAGCAAGACCTTGGAAAAGGAGACACAAGTGCCCCCTGGGACTTGAACTCCCTTCTGCCCCAGCCTCAGGCCTATAGTCCTTTCTCCTGCTCCTCCACGGTTCTCTGGGGGCAGCTGTTCTCTCCCACAGAGCCATGTGTTGGTTCCTGACTAATGTCCCTTTCCTTATCTACCTTCCTCTCAGTGCATCCCCCAACCCCCACAGCCAGGTGACAGGGCAGGCTGGCTTTGATTTATTGGACACACATTATCTTGGACTCCCCCACCCATCCCAAACCCAATCCCACTCTCATTCTTGTCTGGGGCAATGGGGAGGTCTGGGAAGGTTTAGAACAATAAAAATGACCATTTTCTTGTTTGGTGAGGGGAAAAAAAAAGTTTTTGCTTCCTCCAGAAAAAAATTTTTTTTTCATCTTCTTTACACTAGCAGAACAGCACTGCCGAGGTCTTGTACAAGCACCCCCTTTGCTCCACTGTACACCCCCCACACACTGGCTTCCGACTTGCCCCCCCCCCACCCCCAGGAGAGCCAGAACAGGTACTCACGCTGCTGGGGTGGAGAATGGGCAGGGGCAGCAGCAGCAGCGGCACCAAGATGACCAAGAGCAGGTTTCTTGCTTGGAGCAGGCTCTTCCACCAGCCCATCTTGCCCACGCTGCTGCTCTTGGCTGCTCCTGTGATCCTGGGTCCAGAAAGACTTTTCCAACCTTCCTCTTTTATCTTGGGGCAGAATCAGAGGGCAGGTACAACCCCCGTGCGCCTGGGCTCCTTGCCTCCAGTTTATTTGTTTATTTATTTTTTAAAAAAACCAGAACACTGCTCAGTTCTGACTTGTGGTGGTACCAGGGATGGAACCAGAGACCTTGGGGATCTCAAGCATGAAAGTCTGGTGTGCTACTGATGCTGCTATCTCCCCAGTCCACCTTGCCTTCTGTTTTAGGTGGAGTTGGTGAGCATAGTTTTATGCCTTGCAAAAAAGGGCTGGGAAGGGGTGACAAATGTGGGCATAGTGGTTTTCCTGTTGGTTGGATTTGTAGGGAAACCACTTCATTCTCAACAGAAAGTCCCCTTCGCCAGTCAGAACTGCACCGTGCTGCTGTTTTTTTGGCCTTGAAGAAGCCATTGGAAGAAATTAAAAATACCAACAGCATGTTGAGCTTCCCATCATCATTTTTCTTCTCTCTGATGGCATGTTTGGGGGCAGGATAGGTGCTTGCTGCTGATTAAAAATAAAGAACAAGAAGAAAAATCTAATGACACCCTTTCCTGAAAGGAAACTCCTGGTTCTTTTCTCTCCTAGGACCTGGCATCTTAATTCGGCTGAAAGTTCTTTCCTGCCAACTGGTTTCCCACTTAGAACTTGCCTAAAGCCTTAGCCTCCTCAGCAGAAAAAGAAAAAAAGAAAAAGAAAAAAAAAAAAAGAAAGAAAGAAAGAAAGAAAAAGAAAAAAATCCCCAAAGCATTCCTTGTTATGGGGTCCACCCTAGCCAGAGGCCCACCTTTAACTTTCAATCACCTATAGGAAGCCCGGGCAGAGGGTGTAACCCCGCCCACTCGCCACAACCAATCAACACGCTGGAAAGAAGGCGCCCCTATCTCTTTCAAAGGCGGTTGTTGATTGGTCTCAGCAGGGGCCTGCTGATTTTGCAGAACCTAGGCAACTTGCAGAGCTTATTTTTGTTGCTCCAACATCTATCTGCAGGGTTCGCGTGGTGACGGCGGGGTCCCAACCGTTATTCCCCTTTGTTGTCACAGGCCTTGGGATACCAAGATTTCCCTGGATGGCTGCTGCTGACAGGTGTTTAGAGGGATGGCGAGTGGGTTGGGGGTAGGGAGAGGAGAAAATCCTTTCTAGAAGCATTGGCCTCAGAAGCCTTTCAGACTTCTGCACGACAAAGATCCCTTTTCCTCAGCACTTGGGTGAATACAATGCAGCTCAGCCGGCTGAAGTACTGGTCTGTGAGAAAGCCCACAGACCACTTTTGGGAGCAGGGGGAGGGTGAAGGAGACTGCCTCTCTGGAAAAGACAAGACAATTTCATTTCTGAGGCCCTTGGAGTTCAAGACGTCTCTGTTGTTCTGGCTGGGGTATAGGGGCCTAGACCTTCTCTTTGAGTCTCTTTAACAAAAACAGACAAAAAAAAAAAAAAAAAAAAAAAAAAACAGAAACAAAACCAATCAAACAAACAACACTTCCTTGCGGGTGGGGGAGAGAGTTTAATGGCTATGCAAAAAGGTTTTCAAGCTCCAAACTTTAAAGTCCCAAGTTCAGTTGCCTGTACTACCTTAAGCCAGAGCTGATGGGTGTTCAGGTGCTCAGGTGTTCAGGGAAAGAAAGAAGGAAAAAAAAAAAAAAAGGAAGGAAGGAAAGAGCGTGGGGTGGTGGCTCACCCAACAGTCAGCCTATGTCACCTTATGCAAAGACTCAATTGCAAGACCACAGTCCCCACCTGCAGGGTGGAAACTTTACAAACTGTGGAACAACGTTGCAGGTGTCCCATGGTCTTTCCATCTCTATTCCTCTATCACCTACTAAAAAAAAAAAAAAAAAAGTCATGCAGCTACCTAGTCCCACTGATAACCCTGGTGGTAGAAAGGGAGGTGGGGTTGGGGAGGGGGGAGAGAGGTGGGGGAAAGCTTCCTTTAACTGGTGTGCAGGGAGGTGAGAGAACAGAGTAGAATTAGATAAGTTCAGGGACAGAATCTTGGCAGTAGTTGGACTCTGGAATTTCTGCTGCTTACATATTGGGAGAAGCTGCTAGTCTTCCCCCCCCACCCTCAAGAATAAGTCTCTCTCTCTCTCTCTCTCCAGAAAGGATATGTGGATTTGAGATAAGACCCCTTCCATACACATACTCCCCAAAGAAGGAGGAGAAGACGCCAAATATTATGGAAGGAGGAGGAGGAAACCTGAAACATTGGTGGTGGAGGAGGAGGAGGAGGAGGAGGACGAGGAGGAGGAGGACGAGGAGGACGAGGAAGAGGAGGAGGAGACCTTAGACATTCAAGAACGAGGAGAGGGGGACCCTAGACATTCTTGAAGTGGGCAGTCCTCAGTAGCATTGACTTGACCTGAGTGTTCTGAAGAGTCAAAGGTCATGAAACTCACTTTTCCTGAATTTATTGAATGCAGAGAGTCATTCCAGTCTGCAGCTAATGCAATTGGAAATGATTCCCTTGTCTAAAGTGACTCAAAACAAAGACTTGCAAAGCAAAACCCCAAAACCAACCAAACAAAAAAGAACAAGTTCTTCTGGACATTTAAGACAGTCCCAGTCCCTTCTGAAGTTATCTTGACGATAAAAGATGGCCCATGATGGCCTTCTGTTTACATGCATGTTCAAGGGCGGGTGCCATGCTAACTAAATCTGGACCTTGTTTTTATAGTGATTTTGAAACTCTGAATGAACAGCACCATGTGTGTGATGTTTGGGTGGCAAATAATAATGAGCCTGGATAATAATAAATAGCTGCATAAATCATATCCATTTTTTTTTTTTTTAACAACAGTTTGTTTTATTTGAGTAAAAGCTAGAGAGCTAGAGACATTGATACGAGAGCATTGCTCAGCTCTGGTTTATGGTAGTGCAGGGATTGAACCCCAGAGCCCCAGGCATGAGAGTCTTTTGCATAACCATTATGCTATTTCCCCAGCCCTTATCCACTCTTTGTGTATGTGTGTGTGTGTGATTGTTGAGTATTCATAGCTATGGGCTATTTGTTGTCACCATACCTGTTCTTTTTTTTTTTGCCTCCAGGGTTATTGCTGGGGCTTGGTGCCTGCACTACGGATCCACTGCTCCTGGAGGCTATTTTTCTCATTTTGTTGCCCTTGTTGTTGTGCTTGTAGTTGTTATTGTTGTCATAGCTGTTGTTAGATAGGACAGAGAGAAAAGGAGAGAGGAGGGGAAGACAGAGAGGAGGAGAGAAAGATAGACACCTGCAGACCTGCTTCACCGCCTGTGAAGCGACTCCCCTGCAGCTGGGGAGCCAGGGGCTTGAACCGGGATTGTTATGCCAGCACTTTGTGCTTTGCACCATGTACGCTTAACCTGCTGCACTACCGCCCGACTCCCCATACTTGCTCTTAAAACCATGAACCACTTCAAATTCCTGGGTGGTATGATTTAAGCTAACGATTCTGAGGAACTCAGTAACCCCAATGTGAGTCTTTATTATACTGTTTATGTGAGGATTTGCACAATAAAGTAAAATAGGTGATATGATAAGACAGTTCTGTAGGATTCAGTCCATTTTTTGGATAGTGAAAAAAGTTTCCTGAACACAATGCTTAAGAAATCGATGACAAAACCCACTTATACAAAGCATCCAGAATAGTCACACTCTTAGAAGCAGAATGTAGGATGGCAGTTGTAGGAAGGGGAGCAAAGAATTGTTCCACGGGCACGCTCTCCTATTTGCAAGCTGAAAATGTTCTAGAGATTTTTGTATAATGTGCATAAGCTAGCATTTCTATGTGTACACTTTAAAATGGTTCTGATAGAACTGAGGCGATAGCGTAATGGTTATGCCAAAGACTTTCGTGCCTGAGGCTCCAAGGTCCAGCTCTCAGTCCCTAGCACCACCATTATCAGAGCTGAGTGGTGCTCTGGTTTTACTCTCTCCCAAGCTCTGTCAAAAAAAAAAAAAGTTATGCAGTTTTTCCTGTTTTTTAAATTATTTATTTATTTATAAAATGGAAATATTGACAAGACCATAGGATAAGAGGGGTACAAGTCCACACAATTCCCACCACTAGAATTCCCTATCTAATCTCCTCCCTGATAGCTTTCCTATTCTTTAACACCCTGGGAGTATGGGCCCAGTATCGTTATCGGGTGCAGAAGGTGGAAGCTCTGGCTTCTGTAATTGCTTCTCTACTGAACATGGGTGTTGGCAGGTTGATCCATACTCCCAGCCTGTCTCTTTCTCTAGTGGGGCATGGTTTTGGAGAGGTGGGGCTCTAGCACACATGGTGGGGTTGTCTGCCCAAGGAAGTCTGGTTGGCATCATGGTGGCATCTGGAACCTGGTGGCTGAAAAAGAGTTAAGAAGAAAGGCAGAGCAAATTGTTGGCTAACAAGTTACGTATTTTAGAGAATGATTTAGCTGAAGCACTGGGGGATAGCTCACCCAGCAGAACACTCGGGAATGCAGGACCACGCTTCCACCTTCCACGTGGGAGCACCATGCCAAGAGGAAATCTTCATAAGCAGTCGGGCAGTGTTGTCCTGTTTCTCCTATTTCTCCCTCTCTGTCTCTTATCTTCTTCGTCTTCTTTTTTTTCTGTCTCTTATCATATATATATATATATATATAAAATCAACTAGGAGCAGTGGAAATATGCAAGTTTGAAGATGTGGAGGGAAAAAAAATCCAGATGGCAAATTTCATATCCTATCATATGCTTCTTATTATAGTAAAATAGGTAAGACATTAAAATGGGTCAGAAAATCAAGGGGCACTTTGTAAAGTCACTTAGAAAGCATTTAATTTTACTTACTGGCAGATGCATCCCTTGTAATGAAGATCTTTTAGTTAGATTCCAGGTGAGATGACAGAGTAATGAAAGTTTCATTGTAAGAGATGCTTTGCAGTATCTATTGTGTGATAGCAGAGTTGAACATGAAGATGGTAACTACAGAGGAAACTTCTAGAATTCTCAGACCCTGAAAATTTCTACTATAAGTACCATGCTTCAAATTATTCTATGGGCAATAGTGACAAAATGTGGTTTGGTTGTGATTGTGGTGTTTACAGTGTGGCACTAATGGGACAAAACAGATGAATCTTTTTTTTTTCCTGCCCGGTTAACTATTGACCACTCATTGGGTAAAGAGTCTGTTTTGGGGATGGTGGCTCTGGCAAAGACAATATTTTCTTTTGAATGTATATGAAGACATTGTGACAAACAGAAGTTGCTGTTATGGGCAAAGATTTCACTTGTATTTGGACTGAAATATGTATGTACAAAATAGTACATAGAAATTTTCTTTTTCTTTTTTTGATTTCTTTATTGGGGAATTAATGTTTTACATTCAACAGTAAATACAATAGTTTGTACATGCATAACATTTCCCAGTTTTCCATATAACAATACAACCCCCACTAGGTCCTCTGTCATCCTTCTTGGATCTGTATTCTCCCCACTCACCCACCCCAGAGTCTTTTACTTTGGTGCAATACACCAATTCCAGTTCAGGTTCTACTTGTGTTTTCTTTTCTGATCTTGTTTTTCAACTTCTGCCTGAGAGTGAGATTGTCCCATATTCATCCTTCTGTTTCTGACTTATTTTACTTAACATGAATTTTTCAAGGTCTATTCAAGATCGGCTGAAAATGGTGAAGTCATCATTTTTATAGCTGAGTAGTATATATATATCACAACTTGCTCAGCCACTCAACTGTTGTTGGACACCTGGGTTGCTTCCAGGTTTTGGCTATTACAAATTGTGCTGCCAAGAACATATGTGTACACAGATCTTTTTGGATGGATGTGTTGGGTTCCTTAGGATATATCCCCAGGAGAGGAATAGCAGAATCATAGGGTAGGTCCATTTCTAGCCTTCTGAGAGTTCTCCAGACTGTTCTCCACAGAGGTTGGACCAATTGACATTCCCACCAGGAGTGTAGGAGGGTTCCTTTGACCCCACAACCTCTCCAGCATTTGCTGCTGTTACCTTTTCTGTTGTATGGCATTCTCACAGGAGTGAAGTGGTATCTCATTGTTGTCTTGATTTGCATTTCTCTGACAATCAGAGTCTTGGAGTATTTTTTCATGTGTTTCTCAGCCTTTTGGATCTCTTCTGTGGTGAATATTCTGTCCAAGTCCTCCCCCCATATTTGGATGGGGTTATTTGTTTTCTTGATGTTGAGATTTGCAAGTTCTTTATATATTCTGGTTATTAGCCTCTTGTCTGATGTATGGCATATAAAGATCTTCTCTCATTCTGTGAGGGGTCTCTTGGTTTGGGTAGTAGTTTCTTTAGCTTTGCAGAAGCTTTTTAATTTGATGTAGTCCCATAGGTTTATGCTCGTCTTAGTCTTCTTTGTAATTGGATTCATTTCATTGCAGATGTCTTTAAAATTTATGCAGAAAAGAGTTTTGCCAATATTTTCCTCTAAGTATCTGATAGTTTCTGGTCTAACATCCATGTCCTTGATCCACTTGGAATTTACTTTTGTATTTGGTGAAATAGAGTGGTTTCATTCTTCTGCATGTTTCAACCCATTGTTTCCAACACCATTTGTTGAAGAGACTCTGCTTTCCCCATTTAATAGTCTGGGCACCTTTGACAAAGATTAGATGTCCATAGGTGTGGGGGGAAATTTTATTTTTCTAATTCATTATTTAAAAATTTTTTATAGAGAGCTGGGTGGTAGCACAGCAGGTTAAGCACAGGTGGCACAAAGTGCAAGGATTGGCGTGAGGATGCTGGTTTGAGCCTCCGACTTCCTACCTGCAGGGATGCCGGGCTAGCGTGGGGGTACCTCTTCCCAGGCGTGTACTCTCTGGGTTGGAGAGAACTTGATCTGAGCCAGCCTGGACTGCTACACACTCAGCGACTCAGATGACTCAGGAACAGACTCGTGGTGGTGAGACAATTCAATTCTTTATTGATCAGAGAGCCCAGACTTTTAATTAATTAATTAATTAAAAAAGAATTTATTTATTTATTCATGAGAAAGATAGGAGGAGAGAAAGAACCAGCCATCACTCTGGTACATGTTCTGCTGGGAATTGAACTCAAGACTTCATGCTTGAGAGTCTTGTGCCTTAGCCACTGCGCCACCTCCCGGACCACCCCTTACACATTTTTATGACAACAAAAAATGTCTACAGATGTGTCCAATGGAGCAAAATTGTCCCCAACTGAGAGTTTTTGCAATGCAATTCTAAAGAGTAGAACGTGTTATTATTTTCACTCTCATTTCATAGATAAGCCCAGAGAAAAGTGATGTACTCTAAGTTACTTTACTCTGCTATAATAGGAAACCTGAGATTCAAAGCAGCTGTGACCCCAAGGAGTTTGCCTTCTTGCAGGTAAGAGTCTTTTTTTTTTTAAATTTATTTAAAAAGGGAGACATTAACAAAACCGTAGGATAGGAGGGATACAACTCCACACAGTTCCCACCACCAGATCTCTATATCCCATCCCCTCCCTTGATAGCTTTCCCATTCTTTATCCCTCTGGGAGTATGGACCCAAGGTCATTGTGGGTTGCAGAAGGTGGAAGGTCTGGCTTCTGTAATTGCTTCCCCACTGAACATGGGCATTGACTGATCAATCCATACTCCCAGTCTGCCTCTCTCTTTCCCTTGTAGGGTGGGTCTCTCGGGAAGTGGAGCTCCAGGACATATTGGTGGGGTTGTCTGCCCAAGGAAGTCTGGTCGGCATCCTACTGGCATCTGGAACCTGGTGGCTGAAAAGAGAGTTAGCATACAAAGCCAAACAAATTGTTGAACAATTATGGACCTAAAGGCTGGAATAGTGCAGACGAAGTGTTGGGGGGTACTCACTGCAGATTATTGTGTACTTTTGCTTTCAGATACATATTTTTCCCTAGTATATGGATACGTGTGAACATATGCTCTATCTCAGGGGACCTGGTCTATATCTAGATTTTGGGACTTTGTTAGGAAGTGGACCACCTGGAATGGAATTAGAGGATACTATGAAAGGAAAGGTCTCACCTGAGTAATGAAGCTGAAGGGTTGTCATTCCACACCTGAAGTCTCTGGACAGAGTCTGAAGTGAAGCATGCTGAGGTGACACTCATTGCATTGATCAGGTTGTGATCAGCGGATGCAATATTATTTGATATGAATTGAGAGAAACATGCAGCAAAGTGCGCCTCACCCTAAGGTTCCAGGACTGGGGGAAATATAGGCTCTATAGTGGAGATGTGAGGTTCCTGCTGTCTTAGGGTTCAAGAAGACAATGGATAGTTATTGCTATAATCACATTATTTTTTAATTGGGTTAACTTTGAAAAGTCCCTTTGTTAGGATTTGCTGTATAATACCCAACGTTTTGTATATAGCTGTGCCACTGGTTGCTTCTGTTCTTCCTGGTCTAGGCTTTTGAGAGAGTCAACATATCAAAGACTCAGCCTATGTATTAAAAAGATCCAGTCTGTGCTTTAAAAAGTTTGAGAACATACAATACATTTTTACCCTCTCATATTAATTAATGTTTTATATGACTACAAATTAATAGGAGTGAACATAAACACCATTCCCACCACCAAAAGATTGTGTCCCATCCCACCCCCTTCCCCCCCACTGCTGAATGTCGACCCTTACCCTCACCCCAGGGTTTTTACTTTGGTGCCCTACTCCAGATTTAGTCAAATCCTGCTTAGAGTTTGCCTTTCTGTTCTTCTTTTTCAACTTCTGTTGATGAGTGGGATCATCCCATACTCATCTTTATCTTTCTGACTTAGCTCACTTAACACAATTCCTTCTAGCTCCATCCAATATGGGTCAGAAAAGGTGGGGTCATTGTTCTTAATAGCTGCATAGTATTCCATTGTGTATATATACCACAGCTTTCTCAGCCATTCATCTGTTGTTGGGCACCTGGGTTGCTTCCAGGTTTTAGCAAAATTTTACAAATTGTGCTGCTTGAACATAGGTGTACACATATCTTTTTGGTTGGAGCCCAGGCTTTTAAAGGTTGGACCTGGAAGTGCCAAGTCGGAAACAGAAATGACTAGGAAAGGGGCGGAGAAAGGCAAAAGGGGCTGGAAAGGTAGGAACTTCTTTAGCAACTATTGTGAGGGTTTTAACTAGTAGGGTTAATAATATCCTGCAGGCAGGGAGGGTCTTGAGGGTAGAAAGAAGATAGATCAAAGAAATGGAATGGGTGGGAATCTTTCAGGCAAAACAATGATTATGTAGATAATAAGTCTGATAAGAGGAGAGGATGGATGTCCCCTCAAGTCAAGCCCTGCCAATCCTCACAATTTCCCAACACAGGGAAGTCTCTTCATAGGTGGTGAAGCAGGTCTGCAGGTGTCTATCTTTCTCTCCTCCTCTCTTTCCCTCCTCTCTCCATTTCTCTATGTCCTATTCAACAATGACGACATCAACAACAGCAATAACTACAACAATAAAACAAGGGCAACTAAAGGGTATTAATAAATATTTGAAAAAGTTTTGATAGAGAGAGGGAGAAATTGAGAGGAAGGAGAGAGACAGAGAGTGAGAGAGAAAGAGAGATAGCTGCCACTTTTCTTCACTGCTTATGAAGCATCCTCCCTGCAAGGTGGGGAATGGGGGCCTGAACTGGGGTCCCTGCACATGGTAAGATGGGCACTCTGTCAGCAGTGTCACCATATGGCACCCTCTTTTTAAGTCATTGGTTGCCACATAAATATGACCCTCCTCCCCGCCAATGAGCAAAATAGTATCTTGAATTTTTTTCTGTAGGGTGAATTTTGCTGTCATTGCCATCACTGATGCTCAGAACCAAGCTCCTACTCCTGGTTCCCTGTCACTGCAAGCAACCATTTATAACATGACGTGGTGAGCAGAGGTTCAAGGGCAGGCCATTTCACCAGGTGGCTGACAGGAAGTGCTCATATTTATTGGGAAAAGAGTGGAGAACAGGGTGGGTTGTCTGACTTGAACAGTCAGGGAATTGCAGCTTCTAGATTGAGTCTCTGCTGGCTTCCCTCCCACCTCACATCCTGAAGGAGTGCAAATGGTGAAGGTGAATGTCAGAACTCATGTGCCTTTTAGACAATCCCAGTTCTAGCTGCACTTTGACCTTTAGTTCAGTCAGCCAGTGATACCCAGAGGAGACACAAAGAAGTAATATAAGAGCTTAGGCAGGCAAAGGTAGAGAAAGCAGAAGATACTTTGTGTGTGGGGTGGGTGACATTAAGAAACAGAGAAGAAGACAACTAGGATATGACCCCAAGACTGAGCATCAGAAACAGCAACTAAATAAGAAAACGATGAGCAAAGTGGCCTTGTCAAAGAGAACACTAAATACTGGAAGAACAAACAGTTGAATCAGACCCTGTATTAGAAGGAGGGAGAAAAGGCAGTAGAAGCAGGAGAAGAGGAGGTGAGAGATTGACAGTTATTAGTTCTCTATACTGGAGGCAAAACTGTGTTTTTCTCTGTGGATGAATACCTTCTGCATCTCAAAATCATGCAGCTTGTGCTGCCAAAGCTCACTTGTTCCAAGATTTTGAAGCAGTTCAGACCATCTTTCATTATCATCGAATGACAACTGTTAAATATTTCACTTGAGAATCAAAGTTAGCCCCACAGGTCCTCCCTCATTCAGAGCCAAATGTCACTTTAGCTTTCAGGAGCAGCTATGAACCCAGAAGCCAGAAAGTTCTCCAACCTAGTGAGGAGTCTTACAACCCAGATGTTACTCCTAGCTATTAACTTTCTCTTTTATTTTTTAAATTATTTTTATTTATTTCTTGGATAGAGATAGCCAGATATCAAAAGGTAAAGAGGTGATAAAGAGGGAGAGAGACAGAGAGACACCTATAGCACTGCTTCATCACTCACAAAGCTTTCCCCCTGCAGGTGGGGACCAGGGGGCTCAAACCTGGGTCCTTCTGCATTGTCACATGTGCACTCAACCAAGTATGCACCATGACTTACCCTGTTGTTAACTTTCTCTATTCATGCTTTTGTCACAGAATTAAAAAAAATTATTTATAAAATGGAAACACTGACAGGACCATAGGATAAGAGGGGTACAATTCCCATCACCAGAGCTCTGTATCCCACCCCCTCCCTGATAGCTTTCGTATTTTTTTTTACAAAGATTGATTTTTTTTATTCTCTTTATTTATTTGATAGAGACATCCATAAATGGAAAGGAAGCGGAGATAGAGAGGGAGAGAGACAGAGACACCTGCAGCCCTACTGCACCAACCGTGAAGCTTTCCCCTGCAGGTGGGATCTGGGGGCTTGAACCTGGGACTTTGAGCATGTAACTCATGCACTCAACCAGGTGAGCCACCACCTGGCCCCTATAGCTTTCTTATTCTTTAACCCAGTGGGAGTATGGTCCCAGGGCCATCATGGGGTGCAGAAGGTAGAAGGTCTGGTTTCTGTAATTGCTTCCCTGCTGAAATGGGCATTATCAGGTCGATCCATACTCCCAGCCTGTCTCTCTCTTTCCCTAGCGGGCAGGGCTCTGAGGAAGCAGAGCTCCAGGACACATTGGTGGGGTCGTCTGTCTAGGGAAGTCTGGCTGGCATCATGGTAGCATCTGGAACCTGGTGGCCAGAATTCCTTCCCTCACCCAACCTTCCCAGTTTTGAAGTAGCCTACTTGCAGAGCTCAGGCCATGTGCTGTCTCCAAGTCGCCATCTTCTTGTCACAGAATTTTTTTTTTTTAGATTTTTTAAAAATTTATTTTCCCTTTTGTTGCCCTTGTTTTTCATTGTTGTTGTAGTTATTGTTGTTGTTGATGTCGTCGTTGTTAGATAGGAGAGAGAAATGGAGAGAGATGGGGAAGACAGAGGGGGAGAGAAAGATAGACACCTGCAGTCCTGCTTCACCGCCTGTGAAGCGACTCCCCTGCAGGTGGGGAGCCGAGGGCCTGAACCAGGATCCTTACTCCGGTCCTTGCGCTTTGTGCCATGTGCGCTTAACCCACTGCACTACTGCCCAACTCCCTTGTCACAGAATTTTAACAAGCAATCTTTTAAAATTTTTTTGGCATGTGTGACTCCTTCCCTGTAATACTGCATGATTGCTTCCACAATTATTGTGACAACTTCAGAAGAAGAAGAAGCCTAAAGATATTTTTTTTCTTTAGGGCTGGGGAGATAACATAATGACTCTGCAAAAGATCTCATCCTTTTGTTGTCGATGATAAAATATTTTATTTACTCTGGAAAGGAGGTGAATTTGTTCAACTGTGCCTAGGCAGAATAGTTAGCATGAAGGAGACAGGGGCTTCTGGGAAAGTCATTGCAGGAGTCATAAATGATACTGATGAACCCTCCTCCTTCAGGGTTTCCCATTCCAATCTTCCATTGATGCTTTATTATTCTATCACTTTACTATGGAAATACAGGTTTTATTTATGCATTTATTTTTATTTAATTATTTTGAATAGAGATATAGAGAAATTGTAAGGGAGGCGGGGGACTGAGAGGGAGAAAAACAGAGAGATACTTGCAGTATTGCTTCATTGCTCATGAAGCTTCTCCCTTGCAGATGGAGACCAGGGGCTTGAACCTTTGTCCTTAAACATTCTAACATATATACTCACCTGGGTGTGCCAATGCCTGGCCCAATAAATGCTGGGTGTTTTTTATTTCTTTATTGGGGAATTAATGTTTTACATTCAACAGTAAATACAATAGTTTGTACATGCATAACATTACCCAGATTCCCATTTAACAATACAACCCCCACTATGTCATTCATCATCTTTCATGGACCTGTATTCTCCCCACCCACCCCAGAGTCTTATACTTTGGTGCAATACGCCAATTCCATTTCAGGTTCTACTTGTGTTTTCTTTTCTGATCTTGTTTTTCAACTTTGGCCTGAGAGTGAGATCATCCCGTATTCATCCTTCTGTTTCTGACTTATTTCACTCAACATGATTTTTTCAAGGTCCATCCAAGGTCGGCTGAAAACGGTGAAGTCACCATTTCTTATAGCTGAGTAGTATTCCATTGTGGATATATACCACAACTGGCTCAGCCACTCATCTGTTGTTGGACACCTGGGTTGCTTCCAGGTTTTGGCTATTACAAATTGTGCTGCCAAGAACATATATGTACACAGATCTTTTTGGATGGATGTGTTGGGTTCCTTAGGATATATCCCCAGGAGAGGAATAGCAGAATCATAGGGTAGGTCCATTTCTAGCCTTCTGAGAGTTCTCCAGACTGTTCTCCACAGAGGTTGGACCAATTGACATTCCCACCAGGAGTGTAGGAGGGTTCCTTTGACCCCACACCCTCTCCAGCATTTGCTGCTGTTACCTTTTCTGATGTATGACATTCTCACAGGAGTGAAGTGATATCTCATTGTTGTCATTATTTGCATTTCTCTGACAATCAGAGACTTGGAGCATTTTTTCATGTGTTTCTTGGCCTTTTGGATCTCTTCTGTGGTGAATATTCTGTCCAAGTCCTCCCCCCATTTTTGGATGGGGTTATTTGTTGTCTTATTGTTAAGTCTGGCAAGCTCTTTATATATGTTGGTTATTAAACTCTTATCTGATGTATGGTATGTAAAGATCTTCTCCCATTCTGTGAGGGGTCTCTTGGTTTGGGTAGTGGTTTCTTTTGCTGTGAAGAAGCTTTTTAATTTGATGTAGTCCCATAGGTTTATACTTGCCTTAGTCTTCTTTGTAATTGGATTCGTTTCATTGAAAATGTCTTTAAAATTTATGCAGAAAAGAGTTCTGCCAATATTTTCCTCTAATTATCTGATAGTTTGTGGTCTAACATCCAAGTCCTTGATCCACTTGGAATTTACTTTTGTATTTGGTGAAATACAGTGATTCAGTTTCATTCTTCTGCATGTTTCAACCCATTTTTTTCCAACACCATTTATTGAAGAGACTCTGCTTTCCCCATGTAATAGTCTGGGCCCCTTTGTCAAAGATTAGATGTCCATAGGTGTGGGGTCTCATTTCTGGGCTCTCAATTCTATTCCACTGGTCAGTGTGTCTGTTCATGTTCCAGTACCAAGCAGTTTTGATGACAATGGCCCTATAATACAGTTTGAGATCTGAGAGTGTGATGCCTCTGGTTCTGTTCTTTTTTCTCAAGATTGTTTTGGCAATTCTAGGTCTTTTCTGGTTCCAGATAAACATTTGTAGCATTTTTTCTATTCTCCTAAAAAATGTGCTTGGGATCTTGATGGGGATAGCATTAAATTTGTAGATGACTCTGGGTAATATATTCATTTTGATGATGTTAATTCTTCCAACCCATGAACATGGAATATCTTTCCACTTCTTTGTGTCTTTTTCAATTTCTTTGAGTAGTGACTCATAATTTTCAGTATACAAGTCTTTCACTTCTTTGGTTAGGTTTACTCCTACATATTTTATTGTTTTTATTGCTATAGTAAAAGGAATTTATTTCTGGATTTCAATTTCTTCTAACTTAGTGTTTGCATAGAGGAATGCCACTGACTTTTGAATGTTAATTTTATAGCCTGACACCTTACTGTATTGCCTGATGATTTCCAAAAGCTTCTTGCTGGATTCCTTAGGTTTTTCCACGTATACTATCATGCCATCTGCAAATAAGGAGAGTTTGACTTCTTCTCTTCCAATCTGTATGCTTTTAATTCTTTGCTCCTGCCTGATTGCTATGGCAAGAACTTCCAACAGTATGTTGAATAGTAATGGTGACAGTGGGCAGCCCTATCTAGTACCTGATCTGAGTGGAAATGCTTCCAGTTTTTCACCATTGAGCATGATGTTGGCTGTAGGTTTGCTATATATAGACTCCACTATCTTCAGGAATTTTCCATCTATTCCCATTTTTTGTAGTGTTTTGATCATAAAGGGATGTTGTATTTTGTCAAAGGCTTTCTCTGGATCTGTTGATATGACCATGTGGTTTTTGATTTTGCTTTTGTTGATGTGGTGGATCACATTGATTGATTTACGTATATTAAACCAACCTTGCATGCCTGGGATAAACCCCACTTGGTCATGATGAACAATCTTTTTGATATACTGCTGTATCCGGTTGGCTAGAATTTTGTTCAATATTTTCGCATCTATGTTCATCAGAGATATTGGTCTGTAGTTTTCTTTTTTGGTTGTGTCCCTGTCTGCTTTTGGTATCAGGGTGATATTAGCTTCATAGAAGCTGGCAGGGAGTATTCCAGTGTCTTCAATCTTCTGGAAGACGTTTAAAAGTAGAGGTATTAGTTCTTCTTTGAAGGTTTTGTAGAATTCATTTGTAAAACCATCTGGTTCAGGACTTCTATTTTTGGGAAGATTTTTGATAACTGTTTCAATTTCATTAGCTGTGATGGGCCTGTTCATGTTATCCACTTCTTCTTTACTTAGTTTTGGAAGTTGGTAGGTATCTAGGAAATCATCCATTTCTTCCAGGTTCTCTAGCTTGGTGGCATATAGTTGTTCATAGAAGCCTCGCATGATATGTTGAATTTCTGCGGTGTCTGTTGTGATATCTCCTCTTTCATTTACTATTCGATGTATTTGGGTCTTCTCCCTTTTTTGTTTTGTGAGTCTGGCTAAAGGTTTGTCGATTTTGTTTACTCTTTCGAAGAACCAACATTTACTTTCATTGATCTTTTGTATGGTTTTCCTATACTCAGTGTTATTTATTTCTGCCCTAAATTTAGTGATTTCTGTCCTTCTGGTTGCTTTAGGATTCCTTTGTTGTTCTTCTTCTAGGTCTTTAAGATGTGCAGTCAGGCTGTTTATTTATGCTTTTTCTTGTTTCCTAATGTGTGCTTGTATAGCTATTAACTTCCCTCTTAGGACTGCTTTAGCTGTGTCCCAAATATTTTGATAGCTTGTGTCTTCATTTTCATTGAACTCTCGAAACATTTTGATTTCTTCCTTGATTTCCTCTTTGACCCAGTAGTTGTTAAGAAGTGTACTGTTGAGCTTCCACATTTTGAGACTGTTACTAATCTTTTGTTGATTGTTAAGTGTTAGTTTAATTCCACTGTGGTCTGAGAAGATGCTTGGGATGATTTCAGTGCTCTTGAATTTGCTGATGCTGTCTTTGTGGCCTAACATATGGTCTATCCTTGAGAATGACCCATGTGGATTTGAGTAAAATGTGTATTCCAGTCTTGGGGTGCATGACTCTGAAAATGTCCAATTGTTCTAGTTTATCTATCTCTTCATTTAGCTCCCTTATGTCTTTACTGATTTTCTGCCTGGATGATCTGTCAAGTTGAGAGAGTGGGGTGTTGAAGTCCCCTACTATGATTGTGTTGCTGTTAATATATTGCTGTAGCTCTTTCAGTAGAAGTTTGATGTATTTAGATGGCTTCTCATTGGGTGCATAGATGTTAATAATTGTTAAGTATTCTTGATTGACTGATCCTCTGAGCATTAAGTAGTGTCCATTCCTATCTTTTTTAATCTTATCTATTTTAAAGTCTATCATGTCAGATATGAGAATAGCTGCCCTTTTTTGTGGTCCATTGGCTTGTATGATAGTTTTCCATCCTTTCACTTTAAGTCTGTGTTTGTCTTGTTGAGTTAGGTGAGTTTCCTGTAGACAACATATTGTTGGGTTGTGTTTTCTGATCCATCTTCCTACTCTGTGTCTTTTAATAGGTGTTCAGGCCATTGACATTTATTGATATCAAAGATTGAAGATATTTTAATGCCATTCTTGTAGAGTTTTAGAGTGTTTTGATATATGTCCTATTTGTGGTGGTCTGGTTGTTTATAGGAGACCTTTCAGAACTTCTTTCAGGGCAGGCTTGGTGATGGTTGCTTCCTTCAACTGTTGCTTTTCTGAGAAGGTTTTGATGCCTCCATCTAGTCTGCATGACAGTCTAGCAGGATATAGTATTCTTGGCTGAAAGCCTTTCTCATTGAGCACTCGATAGATATCTTGCTATTCTCTTCTGGCCTGTAGTGTTTGTATGGAGAAGTCTGCTGCTAATCTTATGGGTTTTCCTTTGTAGGTGACTCTTTGTTTTTCTCTTGCAGCCTTCAGGATCCTCTCTTTATCCTTATTCCTTTCCTTTCTAAGTATGGCATGTCTTGGTGTCTTTAGGTCTGGGTTAATTCTGTTTGGGACCCTCTGGGCTTCTTGAATCTTTATGTCTTTGATGTTGTTTAGACTAGAGAAATTTTCAGCTATTATGGCCTGGAAAATGCTTTCTTCCTCTCCTTCTCTTTCTTCCTCTGGTAAGCCAATAATGCATCTATTGTTCCTTTTGAAGTCATCCCATAGGACTCTGTTGTTGTTTTCAGTATCTTTTAATCTCTTTTTGAGATCTCTTACTTCTTTTTTAGTTGTCTCTAATTCATCCTCGATCTTGCTAATTCTGTCTTCAGCCTCATAGATTCTATTCTCTCTGCCCTCTACTGCTTTCTGGAGTTTATCTATTTTGTTGCCCTGCTCTGTTTTAGCTTGTTCAGCTAGTTGCCTTCTTAGCTCAGCGATTTCAGCTTTCAGCTCTCTAATAACCATGAGATAATTAGAATTTTCTTCCATATTCTCATTTGTTGTTCCCTCATTTCTGATTACAATTTTTTCAATTCTTTACTCACTCCTGTTATTATTTCCTTAGCTAATGTTTGGATGTTGAACTCGTTGTTTTGTGCTTCACCCTCTGGAGGACTTTTAGCTGGACTCTTGTCCTGGTTTGAGTCTCCAATATTTTTTATTGTTGTTTTAGCCATTTTATATATTATGTTATGAGTTCCCTTTATCAGTACTTTTCAAATTATTGATCACTATTGCCTGGATTGACTTGTGTCTAAGAAAGTTAATTAAAGGGTTTACAGTGGTGGAAGTTAACACTTTTTTCAATCCCTGAGTTGGAACTCAGTGGTTTAAAAGCCTCTTTTTTTTCCCTTCCCTGTAGGCTATGGGAGCCTGAGGGCTTTTAAACTATCAATAGGCTTCTTAGCGTAATCACTGACTCCTGACCAAGAGATAAAGCAGGGTGTGGCCGAGATAATCCAGTGGTTATGCAAAGAGACTTTCACAGCCCCTCAGCTATGCCACTGAGGTATAGGTCTTCTCCTGAGTTTCCTGGTTAGATCTCTGTCCCCTGGTGTCCCTCCCTGCCACTGCTCCAGATTCTGAGGGTAGTAGCAATGGAGACTCAGAGTTGCACTTGGTGAGTCTCTGGGGAGTCCTCTCCTCCCTTAAGCTGTCCCCTTGTTCGTGGAGCAGACTGGAGGTGGTGTCTCAACTGAAAAACTGCTGAACTGTTAGCAGTCACTTAATCTCTCCTTAGGCTCCTCTCTCCTCTCTGTCACCAGCCACATGTGTTTGTACTCATGGGTGATTTACTGGGTTCCTGTGGTCGTTCTAGTCCTGTCTTGTTTCAGTCCTGGGTGGTCTCCTTTGGTATTCCTAGTTGATCCGGGAGAGGAGGAGAGGAGAGGAGAGAAAGCGATCTGCTGCTCGTAGCTCCACCTCCGGAAGTCAAATCCACCTAAATGCTGGTTTTAATTGGGAACACCATAAAGAGTGTGTGTGAGAGAGAAAAAGAGAGAGAGAGAGACAGACAGAGACAGAGAGGGGGCTCATTATACCCAATTCTTTTATTAGGATGCCTTCAACTGTTATCTTAATATGAAACAATAAAGAAATACTATGTAAAAGTTTAAAGTGTTTCTGGTATATTGCTTAAAAAGATACCAAGTTGATATTGCCAAACTGAAAGTCTTGGCATTTGAAAGTGTGAAATGCTGTCTTCTGAGTCGTTTTTACTTGGAGCACTTAAATCTCTGAGGATGCTGATTAACTTAGCATGAAGATAGACAGACAGACAAATGTGGGTCCTGATGGTACCTCCTTCCTTAAGATAAACTTCTCATTGGCTTGCATTTTTTTCCTTTCTGTTAAAAAAAAAAAAACCAGCTGTGACTGTGACATTTCTGTGGCCTCCTTCATGCTTCTTCTTTATAATAGGTCAATCAGCCTTCAGAAATGAAGAGTGAAGACATTCAGGTCCCAAAGTTTCTATTTCTTATTTTTGTAATAGATAGATAGACAGACAGAGAGAGAGAGAGAGAGAGAAAGAGAGAGAGAGAAAGAGACTAGAGCACCACCCCATCATATTCAGTGCTGATGACAGAACCTCACACACATAGGCACGTGCTCAGCCACTAAGCAACCCCCTGGCCCAAATCACTTATCTTCTAGATTTCAACCTATTTACTTATTTATTTTACCTTAGCACTCCTCAACTCTGACTTATGGTTGTGCTGAGGATTGAATCTGGGACTTTGGAATCTCTGGCAAGGAAGTTGTTGGTATTACCATCATGCTATCTCCCAGGTCCATGGCTTGTCTCCTAATGAATTCCTCTTGGAGGCTTTTGGAAAACCTGAGGAGTGTACCTTTGGTTGGCACTGTCTAGATTCTTTATATTTTATTCTAGATTCTTGAGAGAAATGCTCATTCAACCCTTCAAGGCAGTCCCTTAGAACCAAAGAACTCTCTGCCTCTGCCCCATAATCTTCCTGCTGTCTGCCTAAATGTCTAAACCTCTGAACCCCTAGACTGTCCTCTCTTTGTGCCTTGCACAATTTTGTGGGGGAGGGGGCAACCCTGTCTCTTTGGTGCCTGTGACCATCGTTGAGCATTGAGTGTCACCAGGCAAACCATTCTGCCCCTGGAAGCATCCTGAATGGCCACGTCAGCCTCTTCCTTTCACTCAGGTCACACCAGGACATGGATCCCTGTATGGAAACTGTTCACTGGCAAAGAGCCTCAGTGATACTTCTTCCGTCTCTGCTACTCTGCGGTTAGTTGTCATGTGTTTTTGATTTTGGAAATGAGGCGCGGGGCACTCCATGGGGTTTTGCAATTATTTATTTATTATTTTCCCTTTTGTTGCCCTTGTTGTTTGACATTGTTGTGGTTATTGATGTTGTTGTTGTTGGGTAAGACAGAGAAATGGAGAGAGGAGGGGAAGATAGAGAGGGGGAGAGAAAGACAGACACCTGAAGACCTGCTTCACCACTTGTGAAGGACTCCCCTGCAGGTGGGGAGCCGGGCTGGAACTGGGATCCCTATGCCGGTCCTTGCGCTTTGCGCCATGTGCGCTTAACCACGTGTGCCACTGCCCGACTCCCACTTTTTAAAATTTATTTTTAATTTATTTTTTAATTTTTTAAATATTTATTTTATTTATTTATTCCCTTTTTTGCCCTTGTTGTTTTATTGTTGTAGTTATTATTGTAGTTGTCGTTGTTGGATAGGACAGAGAGAAATAGAGAGAGGAGGGGAAGACAGAGAGGAGGAGAGAAAGATAGACACCTGCAGACCTGCTTCACCGCCTGTGAAGCGACTCCCCTGCAGGTGGGGAGCCGGGGTTCGAACCGGGATCCTTATGCCGGTCCTTGTGCTTTGCGCCACCTGCGCTTAACCCGCTGCGCTACCCACTTTTTTTTTTTTTTAAATTGCCACCAGGGTTGTCACTGGGGCTTGGTGTCTGCCTACCTACTGGATAAATTCAACACTTCTGGAGGCCATTTTTTCCCCCTTTTTTCTTTCCATTCTTATTTTTTTTGATAGGACAGAAAGAAATTGAGAGAGGAAGGGGTGATAGGGAGAAAGAAAGGTAGACATCTGCAGAACTGCTGCACCTCTCGTGAAGCTCTCCCCCTGCAGATGGGGAGTGGGGGCTCGAAACCTTGTCCCTGAGCATGGTAATGTGTGTGCTCAACGGGGTGCATCACAACCCAGTCCCCAGCACCCAAGGTTATGTATGGGAGGTGTGCACTTTAGCTACTGAGCCACCTCCTGGCTGGGTGGCTTGTGTTTTGTTTGCTGCTGGGCTGGGTAAAGAGAGCAGGAAAAGCAGTCCTTCCTCATCACTGTGTGTGGGGGTCCCTGCCCGGCCAGTCCCTGGGGCCTGAGGACCGAGTCAAGTCGTGTCTCAGGGCCTGGAAAAGGCTCACAAGGGCCTGAGCCCAGACGTCCTTCTGGTGGCCCTGGGACAGGGCTGTGCGGTAGGTGGTGTAGGCCAGGGTCAGCGCTGTCCTTTCAAAGTCCTCTTTCTTGAGGAGGCCGGGGTAGCCCGAGAGGCTGGCACTCAGCCGGCGAATGTCGGGGATGCGTTTGGGGATCACGTCGTTGCAGATGCTGCGGAAGGTGGAGGCTTTGCGCAGGGAGGCTAGCTCTTCATCTATGATGGAGATCTCCAGGTCAGGGCTGATGACAAGTTCAGAGAGCAGGAACTATGAGAAATACAGAGGAAAGAGACATGAAGCATGTGGACCATGGTGAGGCTGCCACGGCCCCTTTCCCTTGGTCATCAGCACCATGCTTTCATCTGGAGAGTCAGGGGTGGGAGGTCATGTTTAGGTCATAGCCATGTCACCCTGGGCCAGCTTTAACCTGGAAGTGGGCTGTTCTTACCTGGGAGAAGTTCAGGAAGGTTGTTTTAAGTCAAGGATGCTTCATTTCTCTTAGCTCTGAGAGGTATCCTAAGATGCTTTTTGTGTTTGCCTGCCTATATGGTTTTTATACTTACTTACTTAATAATTATTATTATTTTTTAGATGGAGGCAGACAGAAAGCGAAAGAGACCACAGCACTAAAGCTTTCTTCAATGCAGTGGGGGCTGGGTTTGAACCTGGGTTGTGTGCATGGCAAAATAGTACACTATCCAAGTGAGCTGTTAGAAAAGCTTTTTTGTATTATCTTTATTTATTTATTGAAATCAAGCAGCCAGAAATCAAGAAGGAAGGAGGTGATAGAGAGATACCTGCAATACCACTTCACCACTCACAAAACTTTCTCCCTGCAGATGGGAGCTGGGGGCTCGAACCCAGGACCTTGAGCATTATAACATGTGCGCTCAACCAGGTATGCCATCACCTGACCCACAAGCTTTTTGCCAGTCTCTTGTAGTTTTTTTCCCCCCAGGGTTATTGTTGGGACTCGGTGCCTGTACCACTGCTCCTGGAGGCCATTTCTTCTATTTTTTGTTGTCCTTGTTGTTGTTGTTATTCTTCTTGTTGTTGGATAGGACAGAGAGAAATAGAGAGAGGAGGGGAAGACAGAGAGGGGGAGAGAAAGACACCTGCAGACCTGCTTCACCACTTATGAAGTGACCCCCTTGCGGGTGGGGAGTCGGGGGCTCAAACTGGGATCCTTGCACTGGACCTTGCTCTTCACACCATGTGCACTTAACCCAGTGCACTACTGCCTACCCTCCAGCTTTCTTCTTTCTTTCTTTCTTTCTTTCTTTCTTTCTTTCTTTCTTTCTTTCTTTCTTTCTTTCTTTCCTCCTTCCTTCCTTCCTTCCTTCCTTCCTTCCTTCCTTCCTTTCTCTTTCTTTCTCCTTCTTCATTAAAATCTTTTTATTATCTTTATTTATTTATTGGCTAGAGATAGCCAGAAATTGAGAGGAAGGAGGAGATAGAGTGAGAGAGAAAGAGAGGGAGAGAGAGACACCTGCAGCACTGCTTCACCATTTGTGAAGCTTCCTCCCTGTAGGTGGGGACCAGGGGCTTGAACCCGGGTCCTTGTGCATTGAAACGTGCTCTCATCCCAGTGCACCACCACATGGCCCATTGCCAGCTTTCTTGAATAGAGATGACTGGACATTTTCTCAGTTAAGAAGCAGAATTGTTACATGTATGTACCTTCTCACCTGAATGCACAGTGTTTGGGATGATTCATTCATTTCAGGTGATTCATACCACACTATAGCATTCTCGCATCTTTGTCAAGGGAGGCAGCTGTGGAAAGAGCTTTGGAATCCAAGAGTCCTGGGTTCCAGTTCTGACTTTCCCAATTACTGTTTAACCTTGGATAAGTTACTTCACTTCTCTAAGCCTTCTTCATGAAATGATCAATAGCAATGATATTCATTGAGATATTGTGAAATGTAAATGAAACACCCATGGACAACCTCTAATCCAATACCACAATTTAAATATAAGGTCCAATGACTGTTTCTTGTGTCCTGCACCAACCTCTCTTTCCTTTTCTCTTTCCCACCCATCAGAGGTCTTGTAAAACATTATTTTTGGATATGTTTTAGTCAGCATTGAGATTTTGGGAGATTCAGAGAACTGTGGAAGGAACTAGATGGGGAGCAGAGATTTGTCACCACACACCTGTCCTTTGAGAGTTGGGAGGGGGGTCTGTCATACCATTCCCTGCTCAGGGCCCACTTCATAATAGGGGTCTGACTGACAACTCCTGAACTCATTCCTGATTTATTTTTGTCTCTGTCACTATTGGCTCCATTTTATCCTCTGTGCTGCTGTCTGTTCTTTGTAGACTGTCATATGATGTTCATATGATGCCCATGCTGTAGGATTGGCAAAGGTGACACATTTTCCATACTTAGTCAAGATGGGATTTAGAATCTCCCCTTCAACTATGACAAGCTGCCTCTTCTTCTTCTTCGATAGACAGACAGACAGACATACTGACTGACAAATATTGTTCATGGAGGATGTCAATGTGGGACAGGAGCTTTGGACATTGTTACTTAAAAATCAAGGAGAGTTGGTGAAATGAGCTTATTCCTATCTTGGGGAGATGTGGACATGTACCTTTGTGACAATAACAGTAATCTTGCAGGTCAACATTTCCTCAATAAAGTGATATCAAAATTGACAAAAAAAAAAAAGAACATGGGATAATTAATGGTGAATGACCAAGAGGGAACACTGAACATTCTGGATACTAGAAACTTGCTTTTTATTGTTTGCAAATTATATTCCAATAATGCTGATGATCTAAAATTAAATAACAAAAGTACCTTAGAAGATATTCTTATAGAAAATTGCTTTAAAGTGGGGGCCAGGTGTTGGTGTACTTGGGTAAGTGCACATATCTCAATGAGAAAGGACCCAGGCTTGAGCCCCCCACTCCCATTCTTCAGGAGTGAAGCTTCCCAAGTGGTAAGGTAAGTACTGCAGGTGTCTCTCTGTCTTTTTATCTTCCCCTCCTCCTCCTCCTCCTTCTTCTTTTTTTTTTTGCCTCCAGTATTATTGCTGAGGCTTGGTGTACTATAAATCCATTGCTCCCAGAGGTCACTTCTCCCACTTTGTTGCCCTTGTTATTGTTGTTGTTGTTGGATAGGAGAAAGAGAAATTGAGAGAGGAAGGGAAGACAGAGAGGGGGAGAAAAAGATAGATGCCTGAAGATCTTCTTCACTGCTTGTGAAGCAGGTGGGGTGTCTGGGGCTCAAACCAGGATTCTTGCTCTGGTCCTTGCACTTCATGCCATGTGCACTAAACCAGCTGCATTATCACAGGCTCTCATTCACCCTTATAGGCCTCTGTCTACTGACCCTCAGCAATCCTATTTTGATTCTAAATATCTCGGTTATCATATCTACCTCTACATTTAAAAATTTTTTTTTTAATTTAAGAAAGGCTTAATTAACAAAACCATAGGGTAGGAGGGGTACAACTCCACACAATTCCCACCACCCAATCTCCATATCCCACCCCCTCCCCTGAGAGCTTTCCCATTCTCTAGCCCTCTGGGAGCATGGACCCAGAGTCATTGTGGGTTGCAGAAGGTGGAAGGTCTGACTTCTGAAACTGCTTCCCCGCTGAACATGGGCGTTGACTGGTCGGTCCATACTCCCACTACCTCTACATTTTATAAAAGAAAAGAGGAGGGCATGCGGGAAATGGGGCCACTGTCTGGGAAGTCCAGACCATTGTTTCCATGAGAGTCTGAGTGGGTAGACCCCGAGTTCTTCCCCTTCCTGGGTAGAGACAATGGCAGGTTCCCCCCTGACCTTGTGAACTAATGATGGATGGGTTCTTCGGATGGGGGCTACCTTTCTGTACATGCCACTCTGTCCCCTTAAGACAGGCCATGAATTACTGTGTATTGTGTATGGCCGACTTTAAATCCACTGCAAATGTCCTGATCTTACTCCATTGCTCCCTCCCTCCCTCCCCCTGCTTTGAAGTGCCTGTAATTTATCCCCAGAGAAAATTGCATTGTCAAGCTCATGACCAAGCCTTGTAAGGTAACTTTCCAGTTGTGATTAAACAGTTTGTAGGTCAAGATGTAACTATGCATTGTGTTGCATTGTGTTTGGGTTGATGATTTCCTTAACCTTATTTCTGGGCTATGAGTATATCTGCTTGCTTGAATACCCCTAATAAACTAGTTGACCCTTTGAGGCTTCTCCCAGGGCTGGATAAGTCTGGTGTGGCTTCTTCCTCTCTGCACACTACACCCTTGCCACTCAGAGCCACCCTAGATCTCCCAGGGGGCTGCTTCACCCTCCGTCACCAGTCGCCAGGGAGGTGGGAAACCCAGAGCGACCCCCAGATAGACACCTGCGGATCTTCTTCACTGCTTGTGAAGCGACCCCCCTAGGTGGGGAGTTGGGGGCTCAACCCAGGATCCTTGCTCTGGTCCTTGCACTTCATGCTCTGTGCACTAAACCCACTGTGTTACCACCCACACCCCTTCCCCTCCTGTTGGTATGCTTCTAAATTCTGCTTCTAAGACCCCTTCTGTTAGACTGCTTGAGGCTGTGGTCTATTTACATAATCATTGTATTCACGGGTTTAATCCCCACTGGTTCACACGCTACTTTCCTTCTCCCCACCCCCTATCCTACCTACTTCCTCTTCCTGACACTTCTGCCTCAGGAGACATAAAAGACAGGGCTTTCTAATGAGGAGAGATTAGAAGAGATTAGATTGTTGAACTGCATCCTCGCTCGTCAATAAAGATTGAACTGCTTTCCCAGCTTAGCCATGAGTCCCTGGTTGTCAGTCTCCCATCCGCCAAGCTAGACTGGCACCCTCCCTTCTCAATTTATTTCTGTCCTATCAAATAAAGAAAAAAAATGGCCATCAAGAGGAGCTGATTTGCCCCACAGGCACTGAACCCCAGAGATACTTGATGGTAAACAAAATAAAAAACAACAAAGGACTTGGGAGATATCATAATGGTTATACAAAAGAATCTTTCGTGCCTGAGGCACCAAAGGTCTGTAGTTCAATGCCCCACACCACCATTAACCTGAGTTGAGCTGTTCTTTGATAAAATATAATATAACGTAACGTAACATAACATAGCAAAAATCAAAGGCTATAAAAGGAAGTTAATTAAAAAAAAAGAAATTCAGTAAATGTAGGATATGGGATAAATTTCACACAACCCCAAATAAAAATAGGAGTTTGACCTAGATGTATGATATACTTCTGTGGAGTAATATATATGAGATGTAAGGGAAATATTTATATACTCATATCTTAAATCAACTAAATATTTCTTGAACTTTGAATAAATTAATTTACTTAGGATATTCCAAAAAAATTCAATGCAAGGGGTCAGGTGGTGGTGGTTGAGTGCATATGTTACGATGTGTAAGGACCCAGGTTTGAGGCCCTGGTCTCTACCTTCTGGGAGGAAGCTTTTCGAGTGGTGAAGCAGTGTTGCAGATTATCTCTTTTCTCTTTCCCTCTCTTTCTTTCCCTTCCTTCTCAATTTTTGTCTGTCTGTATCCAATAAATAAAGATAATAAAAATTAAAAAATAATAATAAAAAAGAGCTATTAAAAATTCAGGGCAATTCTGGCTCAGAGAAAAATGATGGGTGACATCTGCAAGACCACCAAGCTAATAGGTGGTAAAGCCAAGATCCAAGCTCACATCTTGAATTTGGGATTATACCTTTTGAACCAAGCCAAGTGGCCTTGGGGAGATTTACCTTCTTCTTGGAGGGGGACTGAAGTCTCAGTGGTGGAGGTGTGAAAGTAGGTATAAGTGGCTTTTGGAGAGTTGGGGGTGGGGGGATTTTGGACTGCCAGAAACCAAACTGTCATGGTATGCAGGGACTGGGAACACAGCTCTACCTGACAGGGGACATTCTTTTGCCTGAATGCTGCTGATTACTCCTACTAATCTCCCCACTCTGCTGTCTGCATGCTGCTGGGGAACCCTCTGGACCCCACCTAATGTTGAGTTCTACCTGGGCTGAACTCCTAGTGCCACCCTGCCAGTTACAACACATCTGAGAAGCACAGAGTGAGTTTAGGCTGGTTCCCAGTGGTAGCAGAAGCTGCTCACTTTCAGGTGTTCCAGAAAAGAGCAGGAAGTTGCAATGCCCTTTAGGTGACTTGTCTTGGCTGTCCCTTCCTGCCCCCCTTACCTCAAAGAGCAGCTCTACATCCTCCAGGGAAGTCTGAAACACAGGGTTCAGCGGCATGGATGATGACCTCTTTGGCCGGTGGGCAGCGGGGAAGAGTAAAGCTGCAAGAGACAAAAGGGGGAACTCGCTGGGCTGCTGTGGGCACATTGCCTTCTCCCTCTGTCTGGCTTTGACCTCAGCCAGTCAGTCGGGAAAGTGACCAGCTTGCAACAAGTTGCAGATGCTACTATGATTCCATCCTGACTTTCCTGGGCAGTTGACTTCACCAATGTGTCCTGGAACCTCATCTCTACAGAGCCCTATCCCATTAAGCAAAGATAGAAAAAGGCTGGGGGTATGGATTGACCTGCTAATGCCTATGTTCAGCAGAGAAGAAATAACAGATGCCAGAACTCACTCTTATCTTCTGCACCCCATAAAGAATTCTGGTCCATACCAAATATTAGGGAAAGATGACCAGAGGACTCTGAACTCCCATCAGGACCCAGAAAGAGAAGAGGAAAAAAGGAAGGACATTTACAAGTAGTAATAGGTGTAGGTATGACTTAGAAAGCAAGACCAAGAGAAGGCAAGACCATAGAAAAACAATGGGCAAATATATATAAATATAGATAGTTATAGAAATAAGGGTCACCCCGTATTTCTGCCCTTGGGAGAACTACTGATGTTTCCAGTGTAGGGAATGGCAACACAGAACTCTGGTGGTAGAAAAGGTGCAGAATTATACCCCGATCATCACATAGTTTTATAAATCAAATATTAAGTCATAAACAAAATTTGAAAAAGAAATAAAAAAATCAAGTGACCAGCTTGAAGTGGTGGGGGACATGAAAGCTGGCAGAGATGAGAGACCCCTGCTGAAGTCTCCCCAGAAGGCCCCTGGGCATGCCAAGGGAGTTCCATTTCAGTGGTTTCTGAGTTGGCTGCTCTTCAGAGTTATCTCAGAAAGATTTTTGTTGTTGTTGTTGGGGAAGGGGATTCCTGGACCAGCAACCCTTCCCCTGCATGATCTTCCCATTCCCTGATTGACTTTTATTATTATTATTATTATCTAAATATATATTGACATATATGTATGCATTACAGCAAGGGGCTTTTTCAGGTCTGCGACAATCCCCTATGGTGCTGGGGTTTGATCCCAGGCTGTACACATGGTAATGTTTTGGTGGACCCAATGTGGCCACGTGCGGAGGTCTACCTAAGGTTCATTGTAGTTCAGATGAAAAGAAATTGGAACAGGACACAAATTCAAGGGTGAAATATCTGGATCCTTTATTTAATTGTGCAAATATAGATTTTTAGAAAAAAGAGAAGAGACTCAGGAAAAGGATGTCCCAAGGGCCTACTGGACCCAAAATAGAGTGAGAGAAGCAGGGAACCCATAAGACCCCTTCTCATCCTTCTGTCCCCCATATATATACTTTCTGATGTCACCCCAGCGCTCACTTTTCATTGGCTCCTCCCTCTTTCCATAGTGTAAAAGTAGCCCTCCATCAATTAGAAATCCACTTTTCATGTGCAAATCTCTATGCTCTAAGCATGTGTCCCTGTTCCAAGTGTGTGGACTTAGAAAAAAAAATATCCTCAGGAGCTCCTTTCCCTGAGCACCCCCTCAACCCTAAGACATGTATTTCATGGGGTTAGTTGTCTTCTGGTCCTTACAAATTCATTTTTTTCTTCCAGAGCACAACTCTCACTATTGATTAGATTCTGAGACCTGAACCTGGTACTTCTCACATGGAAGCCCTGTGTACTAATGCTGCATTATCTTCCCCATGTGTCTCTTTCCTCTTTTTAAATATTTTCTTTTTTATATTTTTTATATAAATAGAAAGTATCCGGGGGGGGGAGAGAGAGAGAGAGAGAGAGAGAGAATGAGAGGGAGAGGGAGAGGGAGAGGGAGGGAGAGGGAGAGGGAGAGAGAGAAAATCCTTCAGTGGTTTATGGGTTGGGCTTAAAGCTATTTCATAGGCTCTCACCCCAGTTTATAAATCTGTGGATTGAACTGATATTGCATTGTGGGGTCTGGGTGGTGCTGCACCTGGTCGAGCACACACATTACAGTGCACAAGGACCAGGGTTCAAACCCCCCAGTTCCTACTTGCTGCGGGAAGCTTCATGAGTGGTAAAACCATGCTGCAGGTCTCTCTCTCTCTCTCTCTGTGTGTATGTGTGTGTCTTTCCTTTCCACCTGGGTCCTTATGCTTGGTAATATGTGCACTCTACTGGGGAACTGTCTGTCCTAAGCCACCCAATTAGTTTGTGATAGGACTGGGGGGAAGGGTGGGCGGTGGTTAAAGCCAGACTTGCAGGTTTCCAAACCCAACCCAATCTGATTGAGTGAACAATGATATCTTGATGTAGATGCCTCTTCCCAGAGATTAAGCATGCTTTCATTTCTGAATTAACCTCAGAAAAGATGTTGGTAGCTAGTTACAGGTGAATACAAGCATATGGGTCTAGGCATGATCTGGAGTCAATCACACATATGATTTAAATGCCTCCCTTAGTTTTATAATAACATGATGTGCAAGGTCAAATACCCCATAATTGTTTTCTTCAACATATCCTCAACTTTTTTTTTTTTTGCAGTCATTCAATGATGATTGAAAAAAAAAATGTTTGTTTACTTTTTTGTTTCTTTTTAATGTTTTGGTGATGATCTTTTAATTTTTATTTATTCACAGATTTACTTATTCTTAACGAGAGAGAGAAGAGGAAGTGGGGAGAGAGAGAGGGAGAGTGACCCCGAGCATTACTCTGGCGTGTGTGACACTGGGGCTCAACGTTGGGACTTCATAATGAAGAGTACAATGCTTTCTCACTGTTCCACCGTCTGGGATGTTGTTGTTATTATTAATTTTTTAAAAGTCTAGTTTTGTGAGAGAGACCAGAGCACCACTTCACACTGGCATATAGGGTGCCAGAGATTAAAACTGGGATTGCATGGTTACAAGTCCAGTGTTTTACTGCTAAGCTGTCAAAGCACAACCCATCTCTTTTTTTTATGAATAATTTAAATATTTTTCTTATTAATTAATTAATTCCCTTTTGTTGCCATTGTTGTTTTTTATTGTTGTAGTTATTGATGTCATTGTTGTTGGATAGGACAGAGAGAAATGGAGAGAGGAGGGAAAGACAGAGGGGGAGAGAAAGATAGACACCTGCAGACCTGCTTCACCACCTGTAAAGTGCCCCCCCCCACCTGTAGGTGGGGAGCCTGGGACTCGAACCGGGATCCTTATGCCGGTCCTTGCGCTTTGTGCCACATGCGCTTAACCCGCTGCACTACCACCCGACTCCCACAACCCATCTGTTTACCTCCTCAAAATGACTTCTTTGCTCTCTCTTCTTTTTATTCTTTCTCTTTATTTACTGGCTAGAGACGGCTATAAATCATGAGGAAAGGAGATAATAGGGAGAGAGACAGAGAGACACCTGCAACACTGCTTTACCACTCGCAAAGCTTTCCCCCTGCACGTGGGGCCCAGGGGCTTGAAAACAGGTCCTTGCACTTTGTCACATGTGCACTCAACCAGGTGCATCACCACCTGGCCTCTTTCTTTCTTCTCTATACAGAGTTCTTTTATTTCACATGAAAGAGTGGAGAGAGCAATGGGGGGTGATGAGAACTCAAGCACCGCTCTGGTACATTCAGTGCAGGAGATTGAACCAGGAGCATGAAATGCACAAGTCCTGTGCTCTTCCAATTAAACTGATTCCCAGGCTGGCCTCAACCCTTCTTAACGTAACAACTAAAGCCATTGTATGACCTTATACAAGGTCAGCTGATGCCACTCCTCAGTCCAGAACCCTCAGTGACCTCCCCTCTCACTCAGAGTAAAAGCCACAGGTCTCCAACAGGCTATCAGGCACTGCCTTCTCATAGCCTTTCTATGAACTTAGTTGCTTTCTCCCGTGGCCCAGGACCTCCCTCCACAGACCTACCTATAGTCCTCTGAGCACACTGTGCTCTACCACAGGACCTTTCTATAGCTTTTTCTTCTGCCAGAATATTCTAGAGGTTGCCTGGCTTGTTTGAAGTTTTCATTCTGGTCATCCGTCACCTCCTCAGGGAGGCTCTCTCTGACAGCCTTATTCAAAGCAATGATCCTCTATTTTCTGTCTCTAACATACTGACATGCAAGGAACCAGATGCCCATCTGCATCTACATTCATGCTCTATTTCTCCCCAGTGGGATGCTAGTCCCATGCATGGTAGACACTCACTACTAAGGTCAGGATAGAAAGCAGAGATACTGGTCTGAGTCGAAAGGTAGGTGGGGATGCTACCATTGGAAGTCACTGAAATTGCAGGCCCAGGTGAACAGAGAAGCTCCTAAAGTTACACCATGTTAGGAGCAGTTTCTCCAGGTCTGTGCATGCAGACTCCTTCCCCTCAATCTCAAAGGACAGGACAACAGCAGTCACCAAAACAACACATCCCTGAAGTCCAGGGCCCATCAAGTCTCCACTGTCAACCATGACAAACCCTGAGGACCTTGACTGATGAAGACTGGAGAAACCGGGGACCATGGCTGCCCACCCAGGGACCCAGGCAACCTGCCTGGCACAGGACAGGATCAAGCAACTGACCCTGACCCTGTGATACCATCCTGAATTGGGGGAAAAACTGGACCATCCACACCCTTGACACTGCCCCTTCTCCGTTCTGTGTGGGGAAAAAAATTCCTTGGCTTTTCTGTTCTCTCCCTCCTCCTCTCCCTCCCTCCTCCTATTTCTCTTTCTCCTTCTCCTCCTTTTTTGCCACCAACATCATTGCTGGGGCTTAGTGCCTGTATGACTCCACTACCTCCCAGAGTGGCCTCCCTCCCTCCCTTCCTTCCTTCCTTCCTTCCTTCCTTCCTTCCTTCCTTCCTTCCTCCCTCCCTCCCTCCCTCCCTCCCTCCCTCCCTCCCTCCTTCTTTTTCTTATGGAAACACAGAGAGGGGGAGAGAGAGACACTTGCATCACTATTAATAAAGTTTCCCTTTGCACGTAGGGACCAGGGACTAGAACCTAGGTCCTCACACATGGTATTGTGTGAATATCACTGAGTGCACCATTGCCTGAACTTTTCTTAACTTTTCTTTAATTACCGTCTTAATAAAGTTCCAATGTGTTCTAGCTCTTTAACAACCTTTGTGGATCTCTTTGGCAAAACTTTTTGCCAATTTTCACTTTGGGGCCTCTTTGGTTTAACTATGCTCTCAATACACACACCCAAATAGAGCACACACTTCACCCTGTGGGGAGACCCAGGTCCAGGCTCACAGCCACCCACATGGTAGCATTGTGCAGAGGGGAAGCTTCACAAGTGGTGGAACAGTACTATGATGTCTCTACTTTCTATTTCTCTCTCTCCTTCTTCCTTTCTCTCACTATCTTAAAAAAAATAATGAGGCTAGGCAGTGGCACAGCCAGTTGAACTCACAAGTTACCATGGACAAGGACCCAGGTTCAAGCACCTGCTCCCCACCTGCAGGTGAGAAGCTTTGCTAGTGATGAAGCAGATCTGTGGGTGCCTCTTTTTCTTTCTCTCTCTCTGTATCCCCCTGCCTTCTCAATTTCTATCTGTCTTATCTGAAAAAAAATTTTAAAAAAGGAAAAAAAATAGCTTCCAGGAATGGTGGATTTGCTATGAGGTACTAAGCCCCGGCAACAACCCTGGTGTCACTAAGAAAAGTAAAAAAATAAAAAACAATGACAGAGTCCACTGGGAGAAGTAGAATCATGCAGGCATGAAGCCCTAATAAAAACCTTAGTGTCAAATAAACAAATAAAACAACACCATTTCCTTGCCACCACCACCCGTGTCTCCCTTAAATTCTTTCATCTTGAAGTCCCAGTCCACCAAGGAGATACCTGGTGATGGTCAAGACTGTATCTGTTTTGCTCATAATTCAATCTGCCACACCTACCCTCCTGCCTGTGGCTGTTTGTTGAATGAATAAACAAACCCATAAGAGTACATAAATATGACAGTTTGTCACTAAAACACTATCTTTTTCCATGTCTTAGAAGATCCTTCTCTGGCAGGGTGATTCTGGAAGATCTTTGCAGTCCCAGGTCCTGGCCAATGGCCAGAAAGTCAGTGTTATCTGCTGGTTCCAGACCCCATCTTTATCTCTGAGGAGGCCCCAGCTCTAGCCTGGGAGGTTCCTAGAGGCTGTCCCTTGTCACCTGTCTGTCCCACCCTGGAGTTTCTGCACGTTTCACAGCCTGGATGGTCAGACTGAGGTCCCTTCAGTGGAAACGCTTGTCTTTGCTTTGCATCTTGAACTATTCTTTGATGGTTTGATGACCTGGGATGAAAATCTCCTTCCTCCACATACGTTCACTAGAACAGTGGTTTTCACATAGTAGCCAGACACTTGTGCCAAAAAGCTGGCTGGCAGGGTTTCAAACCACAGCCCAGATGGAGCCAAAAGGCAGCCTGTCAATGAATCAGTTGAAGTTCTTCCATGGAAACCATGGTGGGTGTGGAAAGGAAATACTGTTGTTCATAAAAGAGCCTTTGCCAGACCCGACTGATGTCATTTGCTGTTTCTGCTCCTGGACCAGCCCTTGAGAGACATGGGGACATTCTGAGCACAGCCAGGATCTGAGTCCCCACATGTTGGGGTCCCCTGGGAGTGCTTCTGAAAGGGCTGGTTTGATAGCTGGGGATGGGGGATGGTCTGGGAATGAAGGTGGCCAGTGATTAGTGACAGTGAGAAGCTGCCACCAAAGACAGGGTGAATCTGAGGAAAGTGGGACTAGGGTGTCAGATCCAGCTGGAACCTTCCATCTAAGTGATCTGGACATACCCCAGCATCCCTCCCTGCCAGTGAAGGGAGCAGTACCTGCCTTGTGGAGTGACTGGAGTAGATGAGGCGGCTATACCTGGGATGCTCAGCAAAACACACACACACACACACACACACACACACACTAGAAGGAATACCTCAAAATGACCTGTATTCTATTGGAAGTCTGATTTTCTTTCTAAATAAATTTTTAATAGTCTAGTAGCTTGATAACTTTTATCTATTTATACTATTATTATTATTATAATTATATTATTACTTTTACCAGAGCACTGTTTAGCTCTGGCTTTTGGTGGTGCAGGGGATTGAATCTGGTACCTGGGTGCCTCAGGTATGAGAGTATGTTTACATAAACATTATGCTATTTCCCCTGCCCAACATTTATTTACTTATATTATTTACTTATTTATGTTGGATAGAAACAGAGAGAAGTTAAGGGGGGAGGGAGATAGTGGGAGAGAGAGAGACAGCTGCAGCCCTGCCTCACCACTGATGGTAGAGAATGGGGGGGTGAAGAACCTGAGTCTGTGTGCCCCATAATGTGTGCACTCAAGCAGGTGCAACACTACTCAGCTTCTAAACTGCTCTTCCAACGAAGAAGAATGTAGGGAGTGCAGTGTGCTCACCAGGCAAGTGCAAGGCCTTGGGTTTAAGCCCCATCACCTCATGGGAGGTGTTAGGGTCTCTCTTGCTCTCTCTCTCTCTCTCTCCCTCTAAATTATTTAAAGTGTCTTTATTTATTGGATAGAGACAGCCAGAAATTGAGAGGGAAGGGGGAGATAGGGAGGGAGAGAAGCAGAGAGATACCTGCAACACTGATTCACCACTCGCAAAGCTTTTCCCCTGCAGGTGGGGTCCAAGGGCTCAAACCCCAGTCCTTGCACATTGTAACATGTGTGTTCAACCACCTGCCCCCCCCACTATTTTTATCTCTCTATCAGAATGGTAAAGCAGCCTGGTCTGGGGGTATGGATCAACCTGCCAATGTCCACCATGTCCAGAGGAGGAGAAGCAATTATAGAAGGCAGAACTCCTGGAGCCAGGTGGTGGTACACCTGGCTAAGCACACACACCACAGTGCTCAAGGACCCAGGTTCAAGCCCCTGGTCCCCACCTGCAGGGGGAAAACTTCACAAGTGGTGAAGTAGAGCTGTAGTTGTCTCTCTGTCTTTCTTCCTCCTTATCTTCCCCTCCCCTCTTAATTTCTCTCTATCTTCAACCAATAATAAACAAATAAAAATAGAAAATGTTAAAAAAATCCAGAACTCCTATATTCTGCACCCCAAAAGGAATTTTGATACAGTGTGTGTGTGTGTGTGTGTGTGTGTAAGTGATAGTAGGAAGAGGATAAGAGGGTTCTCAAGTCCAACTTTATCAAGACCAGCAGAGAGAAGAGGCAAAAGAAAGGGACATTTGGATGTAGTAATAGGGTTATGTGTAGCCTGAAAAGGAAGAGAAGATGAAACCTTTTAAAAAAAGGGGGCGCAATTATATACAAATATAGACAGATAGTTGTAGAAATACTAGTTTATCCATACCTGCACCCTTAGAAAAACTGCTATAGTTTACAGCAGTTGGGTTATTCAGAACTCTGGTGGGGGGAACAGTATGGAATTACACCTGTGTTGACATGTAATTTAGTAAATCAATATTAAATCACTAATAAAACTAAACAGAAAAGTAAAGCAGCCTGGATGTGTGAAATCGTGCAGATGCAAGGACCTGGCTCCTCCTTAATAAATAAATAAATAAATAAATAAATAAATAAATAAACAAATAAGACTCTATGGGGCCCATGGAGGTGACTCAGTGGCAAAGCACAGGATTTATTTACATGCTCAAGGTCCCAGGTTTGATCTCTGGCACCATCTGTGCCGAAATTGACCAGCGTTCTGGTCTTTATTGTGACCAAGGAGATGGTTCAGCAGGCCCTGGGTTAGGTCACCCACACTCCATATGCTAGTAGGTTCACTGTTTTCTTTCTCTAATAAATTAATCTTTTCCCCTTTAAAAGGCATATTCTGGACTGGCGAGATAGGATAACTGTTATGGAAAAAGTCTTTCCTGCCTGAGGCTCCAAGATCCTAGCCTCAATGCCCAGCACCACCGTAAGCCAGAGCTGAGCAGTGCTGTGATTACAAAAAAATTTGGGAGCCAGTGAAATAACTCAGTTGGATAGCATGTTGCTTTGCCATGTGTGCAAGCCAGGTTTAAGCCTGGCTCCCTATAGCATTGAAGAAAGTTTTGGTGCTGAGGTCCCTTTCTCTCTGTCTTTATCTAAAAATAATTAATTAAGAAAAAAATAAAAGAGCCTGTGATTAAGGATGTAGCTTTGTATGTATGAGGCCTTGAGTGAGATCCTCAGCACCCAATATAACAAGTGGGACCTCTAAAATAGAAATATTTCATATCCTAGAGAGCTCCTCTTGGAGAAAGGCAGGGAGAGGCAACAGCAGGGTGGGCGCCTTTGTGGTTTATTTCCTGGCATGGGAGGAAGACAGTAAAGGCTGCTGAGGAGGGTGGAGCTGGGGCCCGGTGTGGGGGGAGCAGGGAATGGGGGAGCTGGGGAGGGTAGAGGCTGGGGTGGCATGGTGAGGAGAGACTGGAGGCTGGGAGGGAGTGGAGGAGGATGATCTTGTGGGGAGGTGTTCTCACTTCACTATTTCTTTTTCTTTTTGCAAACCATTTTATTGGGTCAGGGCAGAGGAAGGAGATAACTGTTTATAGGACAGTTGTTGATACTGTTGTTGTTATTATTGTTGTTGATGTTGTCATTGTTGTATAGGACAGAGAGAGATAGAGAGAGGAGGGGAAAACAGAGAGGGGGAGAGAAAGACACCTGCAAACCTGCTTCACCGCTTGTGAAGCCAGTCCCCTGCAGGTGGGGAGCCAGGGCTTGAACTGGGATCCTTACGCTGGTCCTTGCTCTTTGTGCCACATGCACTTAACCCTCTGTGCTACTGCTCAACACCCCTCCCCTGCTTTGCTTCTTAAGGAACCAACTAACAATATAAGTGAAAACATCATCTCTAAAGAGAGCTCCCCCCACTAGGCCAATGGTGAGGTGGGGGACAGGAACAAGGTGAAAGGAACAATACATTTGGAGAAGTTATTTCTTATTTGCTTGTGACTCTGTCTTAGGAGAAAACTGATAGCAATGGTGTATTCTTCTCTGAATGAGAAAAACATGTTAAGAAGGAAGAAAAATAATCAAGTAAGTGAGAGGCTTTGGAAGACGACTCTGTGGTTCTGAATGCTGGCACCAAGCATCACCATCACATGGGCTGCCACTTCGGCCTCTTTCTGCTGCAGTGGCTTCCTGGGAACTCACTGGGCGCAGACCTTTCCCAGAGAAGGGGGCCCAGCCAGAGCTGCAGCTCTGAGGATGTTGCCATAGAACTTTCTGCTGAGAACCAAAAATTCTCTTTAAAGACATTTTCCCCCATTTGAAACAAATGGCTAACTTTTATATAGTCCCTCAGCACTTACTAAGCATTGCATTTACAAAAACTGCTTTTTTTACTTCTTAAAAAAAGAGTTATTTATTTAATGAGAGGCAGACAGACAGACATAACAGCACTTGTGATCAATGGGTTTCAGAGATCGAATTTGGGGTCTTCTCATTGAGTCACCCCCATAGTCACTTAGTTTACAGGTCTGAAAGTGGTCCTCAAGACAACACAGTGAGGCTGTTGTTAATATATTACCTGTGAGTGCAATAATGCTCAGAGAGGTTACTGCGATCATACAGCCAACTAGAAGCAGAACTTCAATCTGACATCCTTGCAGCCCCACTCCTGATGTAGCTATTGTGTCCTCTAGTCTCGTGATAAATCAAGTCACCCAATTTGACTTTTAGGAAGAATGAATATGCTTTTTCTCCTTTTAAAAAAATATGATGTTTATTCATTGGCTAGAGACAGAAGGAATTGAGAGGGGAGGGGGAAATACAGAGAGTTAGAGAGATACCTGCAGCCCTGCATATGGGGACCAGAGACTTGAACTCTGATCTTTACACACAGTGACGTGTGTCTTCAGCCGGGTATACCACCACACATCTCCTTTTTTTTTTTCTTTTCTTAATGCAGAATTTGGGAATAAGCCCAGGGCCCTGAGTGTAAGACTACCACTGAGTGCATGCCCTGGCACAGTGTTTTGTTAATTTTTAATTTCGTGAAGGGAGAGAGAGAAGGAGAGGGAGAGGAGGGAAAGAGAAACACCACAGCACCACCTCACCATTTCTGGAGTTTCCCCCGCTGCTTCCATGTTCTATCAGATGGTGTCAGGATTTGAACCCAGGACTTCATGTAGGCATATGTTCTTCTACATGAAGCTATTTCATAGCCCCGGATATTCCTTTTTTTTTCATAGGCCAAGAAAGGAAGATTCCAGTGATGCACAGGAGTAAGTGACAGAATACAATGCCAATGCTTTTTTAAAGCTCTCTGCTTCCAGGAGAAATTGCTCTGAAGTTTATGCATAGGATAGAAGATGAGCTAGAAGTGGTGTGTGTGTGTGTGTGTGTGTGTGTGTGTGTGTGTGTGTGTGTGTACACTGTGTGTATATAAAGCTGTCACCAGGAAAATAAAGGGAAATGTTCATTAATTATTTGTCTCTGGGTGGTAATCAGTCATTTCCCAGTTCAGCTCCGAGGAATGACAAGTCCTTAACCCCAACCTTAAACATGAGGGGATCACACTCCAAATAAATGTAGTGACTTTCGCTTCCTCCCAGGTGCCCTCTGTCCCTTGTCCCTTACACTGACCTACCTTCGTTCCCTGGCATTCTCCTCTCGCTCCCACTCTTCATCTCACCATGAATTTTGTGTAACAACCAAGAACCTCACTTTTCCTAGTTCTCTCCAGGATGGAGAATTCAAAGAAATGGGTGGCTGGCTCTCCCTCCAGGTCTTTACTTCTGACAGCCATGAACTCTCACTGGCTAGAGGCCCACCAGTGCCTGCTAGCTGGCAGCATGGGAAGTACTCTACTGAGTACTGGGAGTGGGCCAGGGTGGCCAGGATTTGGGGAGTGGGGGTGGGAGCCCTAAGCAGACAGGCATTGGATACTAAAGTGCTTTCTCTCTCTCTCTCTCTCTCTCTCTCTATATATATATATATATATATATATATATATACTTTTTTTTTTTTACAAACACATACCAACCCCTACCCCCAAAATCATTTTTATGAGTTGGAGAAATAGACCAAAGCACTTCTCAGCTCTGTCATACAGTACCAGGAATTGAACCTGGGCTGTCAGGCATGTAAGTCCTGTCCACTGAGATAGCTCCTCAAACCAGAAGGGCTTCCTACTTCCTTCTGTCACTGAGTTTCCTTCTCCCCTGCCTGGGACTATATCCCTATGCCTGCTTCTGGCATTCCCATACTCACACAGGAGTCTCAGACTTGGGTACCTGATCTGCGCAGGCTGCTTCTGGGGGAGCTCAAGGTTGCCTAGAAGCCATAGTGACTTGGCTTTGGGGTGCCAGAAAGGATGCCCTCTGCTTCTCCACCCCAGCCTCTTTGATTCATTTCAGTGTCTTTCTCCCATACCCTTCTGGAACAGGAGAAAACACACCAGGGAGCAGAAAGGCTGCAGCTGGGGAGGTGGCTCAGTGTGGAGAGAGCAGGCTTACACACCTGAGGCCCCAGCTAGGATCCCTACTGCCACGTGTGGCCAGAGCAGTCCTCTTAGCTCCCTCTCACTCTCTCGCAGTGAGTTAATACATCTTAAAAAAGAAGCACAAAAGCCATTGATAGAGACGAGACACAAGGAGGGCACAGGGCTTCTGAATTCCTTCTACCTACCCCTCCTCTCTCCCTGCTCCTAAAATAAAGAGAGAACACCAAGCAATAAATCAATGCAGAGAACACAGTAGGTGGGACTCACCCCTCTTCCACCTGTGGGGTGCGGTGGCCCGAGCACTGGAACACAGCAGCAGCAGCAGAAACCAGGCCTCCCAGCTCATTTTTTTTCCTCCAAAAGGATGAAAATTCACCCTTAAACCCACAGGGATCCTGGGGCTGCAGGTATATCTACACCAGCCCTTGGGGTGCCCTGATGGAGTGCTTGTCCCGTCTCTGTTCAGAAGGGCTGAGTGCCTGGCCCTGCCCACCCCAAGGAGACTGGTGGCCCCGGGGCTGCCTGGTGGGGGCCGGGCGTGGGGACCTGTTCTCACCCGACTCTCTGTGGGATTGGGGGACTGGGGCTGCACAGAGCGCCTCTGTTTTTGAGCACATCTGGAGTGACTCACGGGGCATGTGATTGCCTTGGCAGTGGGGCGGATAAATAGAATTTCTGTACTTGAGTTCCATGTGTTGGATGCACCCACTGGAATTTTTCTTCAGCAAACAGGCGCGGAACTTGTTCGAGAGCCCGGCGGAAGACTTGGCTGCGGGCCCCAGTCCCCACACACCCCAGAGCCAGGGTGAGGGCGGCGGGAAGAGCTGGGAGGCTGGTCTGGTAGACACCACGGCCAAGCCAAGAGTTGCCTTAAGGACAGGAGCAGCAGTGTGGTGTCTGGGCTGAGTGTCCTATTTGGGCCTTTAAGGGTGGAGCTAGAAGGAGCCAGAGACAAGAACCTTCTTCTGCCTCTGCCTGGGTGGCAGGGGGGTACTGGTGCATAGACAGTGTGCAGGAAATGATCAGAAGGGACCCATAGGTGTCCCTTCCTGCCTCTGTTCACACCCGCAGTCCTCCACTTTCGGGGCTGTGTCTACATCTGGCACCAACCCCTCTCCCCCAGATTCTCCCCAGCAAAATGGTAGTGGTTTTCCACGATCACATTTTGGTAATAAATTCCTTTTTTCTGGGCTCCAATTGACCTATCACATTGTTTAAGTCTAATGTGGATACTGTGACTGTGGAACCGAGGATAGATCAACTGGTAGAGCTCTTATGCCTGGGGTCCTGGTTCAAGCTCTGGCATCTTATGTACCAGAGAAGTGCTCTGATTCCTCTCTCTTTTTTTTAACTTCTTTTAAATTAGTGATTCAGTATTGATTTACAAAATTACATGTCAAGAGGGGTATAATTCCATGCCGTTCCCACCACCAGAGTTCTGAATCCCAAGTCCCTCCATTGCAAACGACCACGGTTCTCCCAAGGTTGCGGACATGGGTCAATTGCCATCTCTACAACTATCTGTCTACATTTGTACATAATTGCCCCCCTCTTCTTCTAGGTCCAATCCTCTCTCTCCCCCTTCAAGCCACACATAGTCCTATTACTACATCCAAATAGCTCTCCCTTTTTGTCCTCTCCCTCTGGGACTTGATGGAACTGGAGTTCAGAGCAGAGTATGACTCAACTATATATATTTAATTATAGCTTCCCTTCCTACAGGTGAAAACCAGGGCTTTGAGCCTGGGTCCTCAAGCATAGTCCCTTAATGCTTTTTTTTTTAAATTTTTATTTATACAAAGGAAACCCTGACAAAAAGAGGGGTACAACTCCACACAGTTCCCACCACCAGAACTCTGTATCCCATCCCCTCCCCTGATAGCTTTCCTATTCTTTATCCCTCTGGAAGTATGGACCCAGTGTCATTATGGGGTACAGAAGGTGGAAAAGGTGGATCAGAGGGTAGGTGCTCTGGCTTCTCTAATAGCTTCTTCACTGGATTTGGGTATTGACAGGTCGAATTGTACCCCCAGCCTGTTTCTATCTTCCCCTAGTGGGGTAAGGCTTTGGAGAGGTGGAGTTCCAGGGCACATTGGTGAGGTTGTCTGCCCAGAGAAGTCAGGATGGAATCATAGTAACATCTGCAACTTGGTGTCTGGAAGGTGGCAAGACATAAAATGAGACAAAACGGTTAATGAACAGGAACCAAAAAGCAGGAAAAGAGAAGATGAGATTAGTAATCTTTGGCTGGAAGAAAACTCTGAAGTCCATTTTAGGCATGTATCTAGGGGTCCTTGACGATGGTAGTTTTTGCTTGAGTTTGATGTGCCCTGATTTCTCTACCTCTATCTAAGATGTAAGATTTTAAAGAAGTTTAAGGTGTATAATGTTTTGATCTGATACATTTATATACTGTACTATGATTACTACCATTTAGCCAAAACACTATCATATAATTGTCATTTCTTTTTGATGGTTAGAACATTTAAGGTCCATGATTAATTTAATTTTTGTGATTAAAATTTTTTTTTGAGGGGAGAGAGGAATAGGGACATTGCTAAGTGTCAGAACTCAGGATCTGTATTTCCAAAACCCCAGAGCCCTCAGGTTCAGTTCCTAGCACTGCTACATGACAGAACTGAGTAGAGATCTGGTCTCTCTCAGTGTCTCATATAAATAAATGAATCATATATATATATATATTTTTTTTTTTTCTTAGTCAACTTTGGTTTACAAGATAGTATATGTTTTAGAAGTGTAATTTCATGCCTTCTCAAAAATCCGTGTTGTCAAAAATCCTTCCACCATATTTCATAAGATCCCCCTCCACCCTCCCCACTCCTGCAACCTCAGTCCTGCAGTCCAAAGCCAGGGTTTGAATTACTCATTTATTTTTTTTATTGACACCAGGATGGGGCTTGGTTCCTACATGATGAATCCACTGCTTCCAGTAGCTTTTTATTTATTTTATTTTTTTGGATAGAGACAGAGAAAAGTTGACAGGGAAGGGGAAGCTAGAAGGAGAGAGAAAGAGTTATCTGTAGCACTGATATTCACTGCTTATAAACCTTCCTCCCACAGGTGGGGAGAACAGGGCTTTGAACCTGGGTCCTTGTGCCTGGTGATGTGAGCACTTTACCAGGCACGCCACTGCCCAATTCCCTGCCAGGGTTTCTTCTGTCTGGTCCTTTGCTTTGGCTTCTTTATATCCCACGTGTGAGTGAGAGCATCTGGTATTTGTTTTTCTCCTGCTGACTTAATTTTCTCAGTAGGATTCTCTTCAGTTCTATTCTTGTAGTAGTAAAAAGCAAGATTTCATCTTTTTTTCAGAGCTGAGTAGTATTCTGTTACGTATTTATACCATATCTCTTCCTTCCTTCCTTCCTTCCTTCCTTCCTTCCTTCCTTCCTTCCTCCTTCCCTCCTTTCCTTTCCTTTCCTTTCCTTTCCTTTCCTTTCCTTTCCTTTCCTTTCCTTTCCTTTCCTTTCCTTTCCTTTCCTTTCCTTTCCTTTCCTTTCCTTTCCTTTCCTTTCCTTTCCTTTCCCTTCCCTTCCCTTCCCTTCCCTTCCCTTCCCTTCCCTTCCCTTCCCTTCCCTTCCCTCCCCTCCCCTCCCCTCCCCTCCCCTCCCCTCCCCTCCCCTCCCCTCCCCTCCCCTCCCCTCTCCTCTCCTCTCCTCTCCTCTCCTCTCCTCTCCTCTCCTCTCCTCTCCTCTCCTCTCCTCTCCTCTCCTCTCCTTTCCTTTCCTTTCCTTTCCTTTCTCTCCCTCCCTCCCTTATTTCTTTCCTCCCTCCCTCCCTTCCTTCCTTTCTTCCTTCTTCCTTCCTTCTCTCTCTCTCTTTCTTTCATGGACACCAGGGTTATTGCTGGGGCTGGGTGCCACACTATGAATATATAACTCCTGTTGGCCATTCCCCCCTCTTTTTCCTTCTATTTTATTGGATAGGATAGAAAGATATTGAGGGGAAAAGGGAGGTAAAGAAGGAGAAAGATAGACACCTGCAGACCTGTTTCACCACTAGTGAAATGTCCTCCACAGGCTTGGAGCTGGGGCTTGAACATGAGCCTGAGTGGGTAATATGCACTCAACCAGGTGCACCACTGCCCAGACCAGAGCATTTGATCTTTATTATTATTGCAGGTCTTCACTGCTTATGACTGATCTTTTCAGTGAAAGAGATAGATAGATACATAGACAGATAGATAGATCGATAGATAGATAGAGAAAGGGGGTGGGGCTCAGTACAGAAACTTTCTCCAATGTGACTGGGGTCAGGCTTAAACCTGGGTTTCGTATGGAAAAGCAGATACACTATCCAGGTGAGTTACTTGACTGACCCAATCTGCACACTTTCATACAAATGCTTTTATTTTAATAATAAATCAATTCCAAACAAACAAACAAAAACAACAAAACAACTCCTTCTCGGCTGTTTTCAGTTTAACAGATGACTTCTCTAAATTCTTTTTTTTAAAAAAAATTTGATTTATTTTCCATTTTGTTGCCCTTGTTGTCTTCTTACTGTTGTTGTAGTTATTATTGTTGTTATTGATGTTGTCGTTGTTACATAGAACAGAGAGAAATGGAGAGAGGAGGGAAAGACAGAAAGGGGGAGAGAAAGACAGACACCTGCAGACCTGCTTCACCACCTGTGGAGCGAGTCCCCTACAGGTAGGGAGCCGGGGACTCGAACCGGGATCCTTCTGCCAGTCCTTGCGCTTTGCGCCATGTGTGCTTGACCCACTGCGCTACAGCCCGACTCATGACTTCTCTAAATTCTGAAATGATTAGACTACGTCTCTGGAAACTTGAGCTTGGTTCAGTCATCCACTGTCTCTTATCATGAGGCTGGACCCACTGCTCCTTACTCTTCTTCCTTCGGTCTTTTTATTTTTCTCTTTCTCATCCTCTTTCTCTTCTTCTTTCTCTTCCTCTCTTCCTTCCTTCCTTCCTTTTTTTCCTTCCTTCTTTCTTCCTTCCCTTCTTCATTTCTTTCTTTCCCCTTCCCTTCCCTTCCCTTCCCTTCTCTCCCCTTCCCTTCCCTTCCCTTCCCTTCCCTTCCCTTCCCTTCCCTTCCCTTCCCTTCCCTTCCCTCCCCTCCCCTCCCCTCCCCTCCCCTTCCCTTCCCTTCCCTTCCCTCCCCTTCCCTTCCCTTCTCTCCCCTCCCCTCCCCTCCCCTTCCCTTCCCTTCCCTTCCCTTCCCTTCCCTTCCCTTCCCTTCCCTTCCCTTCCCTTCCCTTCCCTTCCCTTCCCTTCTCTCCCCTCCCCTTCCCTCCCCTTCCCTTCCCTTCCCTTCCCTTCCCTTCCCTTCTCTCCCCTCCCCTCCCCTTCCCTTCCCTTCCCTTCCCTTCCCTTCCCTTCCCTTCCCTTCCCTTCCCTTCCCTTCCCTCCCCTCCCCTCCCCTCCCCTCCCCTCCCCTCCCCTCCCCTTCCCTTCCCTTCCCTTCTCTTCCCTTCCCTTCTCTCCCCTCCCCTCCCCTCCCCTCCCCTTCCCTTCCCTTCCCTTCCCTTCCCTTCCCTTCCCTTCCCTTCCCTTCCCTTCCCTTCCCTTCCCTTCCCTTCCCTTCCCTTCCCTTCTTTCTCTCTTTTTTTTTTTAGTATGATGCCAGGGAATAAATTTAGGGCCTCATGCAGGCAGAAGATCAAGTGACTCATGGACTTGAATTTTTCATTGTTTTTTTTTTCCTGAGAGAAAGAGAGAGACAAAACAACAGAAGATAGTGATAGACACCTCACACTACTCCACCATCTATGGAGCTCTTATATGTAGTCCTCTCATGTGGTACCAGGGCTCGACTCCAGGCCTTCAAGTGTGGTAATGCGTACACTCTGTTGGGTGAGCTATTTCCTGACTTTCTTCTTTGCTTCTGGTACAGTGTTTTTTTGTTTTTGTACTTCTCTCCTTTACCAAAAACAAACAAACAAACAAACAATCAAGCAAACAAAAAACCTTTACATTTTCTCATTCTTACTTTGGATGTTTATTTTTTCCGGTTTTGTTGGGTATTATTGACATCTGACTTTATTTAAGGCCTATAGTATAATTCTTTGATATATGGATGTACTGTGAAATGTCATCCACAGTGAAGTCTTTTTTTTCTCCTCCGGGGTTATTGCTGGGGCTCTGTGCCTGCAGTATGAATCCACTGCTCCTGGAGGCTGTTTTTTTTTTCCTTTTGTTACCCTTGTTGTTTATCATTGTTGTAGTTATTATTATTGTTATTGCTATCATTGTTGTATAGGACAGAAAGAAATGGAGAGAGGAGGGGAAGACAGAGAAGGGGAGAAAGAGATAGACACCTGCAGACCTGCTTCAGTGCCTGTGAAATGACCCCCCTGCAGGAGTGAAGTATTTATTTATTTATTTATTCCTTTTTGTTGCCCTTGTTGTTTTATTGTTGTAGTTATTATTGATGTCATTGTTTTTGGATAGGACAGAGAGAAATGGAGAGAGGAGAGGAAGACAGAGAGGGGGAGAGAAAGACAGACACCTGCAGACCTACTTCACCGCCTGTGAAGTGACTCCCCTGCAGGTGGGGAGCAGGAGGTCCTTGCGCTTTGTGCCACATGCACTTAACCTGCTGTGCTACCACCTGACTCCCAGAGTGAAGTCTTTTTATACCTATTCTCTCAGTAGCTTTTACATCTACAGGACTGTGATCACCACACTGCACACAACACGCCCAGCCCAGAACTTATTTACCTGGCAACTAGATGTTTGTACCTTTTGATCCCCTTCACCCCACCCACCCCACCCCCAACCCCAGCTCCTACCTTTGACAAGCTATCACCAAGGTTATCTCTGTGTGAATTTGGGAGTTTTTAGATTCTACATGTGGTATTTGTCTTTGCCTGACTTATCTCAGCACAATGCCCTTAAGGTCCACTCATGATGTTGTAAAGGGTAAGTTTTCTTTTTCATGGTAGAATAATACTCAGTTATATCTCTCTGTTTCTCCTATTTATTAATCTAAGTGTCTACATATTTGTATTTACATATCACATTGCCTTTGTATACTCACCAGTTGATAACATTTAGGTTGTTTCCATGTCTTGACTGTTGTGAATAATGCTTTAATAAACAGAGGAGTGAAGGTATCTCTGAGATAGCACATTCACTCCAACTGGATATTCTTTATCTACTTACTTGTTTTCAATACCTGGAGCTTATGCATGCATTATTTTTTGCTCTAACTTGACTGGTTCATATATATATATGAAACAGAGAACAGAAAGAGTGGGGAGAGAGAGAGAGAGAAAGAGTGAGAGAGAGAGAGAGAGAGAGAGAGAGAGAGAGAATAAGCAGCAGAGCATCACTTTGGCACATACAATGCCTGGAATTGAATTCAGGACTTCCTGCTTATAATTCCATTGCTACAGTCACTGTACTATCTCCCAGGTCACACTGGTGCAATGATTCCCCCCTGTTGGTATGCATGAGACCCTTTCTGTTTCATTTGGTTTAAATCCCCCCTGCTTAACACTATTCTATTTACATAACCACTTCATTCTATTTACATAACCACTGTTAACAAGTTCCACCCTCCCTCCAGGGCATTTGTGATTCAGTGATAGGATTCTCTCCTGCTCTGCCCCCTCTTTGTCACACTCTGATTTTCACCAGTCACTTTTCTCTCCACCCTCTCTATGTCACATCCTGTTTCCACCCTACTTCGCAAGTATATATAAAGACAGCATTGTGAGTTTTACAGTACCTTTAGTTTAGCTCAGCTCGGCTTAGATTGCGCTGCGTCCTGCATGAATAAAGAGATACTGCCTACAGCTCAACCATGACTCCCTGGTCGTCTGTTACCCGCCCGTGAAGCCAGCCCATTGAAAACAACATAACCTGTCAAAAACAACACCCCCCACCCTTGGCTTTCTTGTGCTTGTTTACAATTTAATGTATGCAGGTTAAGCCAAGCAAGCAAATGGAAAACACTATTCTTTTTAACAGAGCATAATAAACCCATGGCAACCAGCTTCCCAGAGGTACTGATTATGTAGAGAATACCTTAGTCACACATGTTCAACTTTAGACAACAGTTTCCAAGTTCATTTTCACCTCTGAACTGCAGCTACTTGGATGTCTCATTTCTGGCCATGCCATTCCTACCACTAGAGTCCTGTGTCCCCATTCTCTTCCACTGAAAACTACAGTAATTCTCCCAAGGTCACCGATATGGGTTGACTATATGTCTATGTCTACATCTATCTGTGTCTGTCTGTCTGTCTGTCTGTCTATATCCTACAGCTTCACCCAGCCATCTGTTGATGGACTTTTAGGTTGAGTCCATAGTTTGGTTATTGTGACTAGTGCAGCTATAGACATAAGGGTTTTTTGAATTTGTAGCTTCTTGTCCTTTGGTGCTGTTTTGATTGAGCCCACCATGCCCTAAGTTGTAAGCCTCAGAAGACATGAACTTTGATAGCTTGTGCTCTTGTATCTCTGAGTATGTTCTAGCAGGGTGTTCTTCCTGCCAGCAAGTCAGTCAATATCCACAGGGGTCTCATTCAAAGTCCTGGCAGGAGTCAGATGGCACATTCTGAAAAGGTATGAGAGAGTCTAGTGCCGGGATACTTTGGAGGGTGTGAAATTGTTAAGGGCCAGCTCAGGAACTGTCTGTACTGGGAGGCTGTTCATACTTGTCATGGGTTGAAGCTTGTCTCCCTAGAAGACATCTTCAAGTCCCAAACTCCAGTTCTTTTGAATGTGATGACACTTAGAAATCAGATCTTTCTAGGTTGAACAGGTAAAGATGAGGCCGTCAGGTTGGATATTCACCCAGTATCACTGGGGACCCCCTCTTTATGTGGCATTGGGACCTCATATGTGGATGATAACCATTGCTCTGTGACCTTCCCTGAATCTTTTTTTTTTCTTTTCATTTTACATTTTAGGGTGTGAAAGAGGGAGAGAGAGAGATATGGGGCTGGGTGGTGGCATGCCTGGTACATGTTATAATGTGCAAGGAGCAGGGTTCAAGTCCTGGGTCCCCACATGCAGGGGGAAAGCTTTGCGAGTGGTGAAGCAGGGCTAAAGTCGTCTCTCTGTCTCTTTCCTTCTCTATCATTGCCTTCTTTCTTGATTTATGACTGTTTCTATCCACTAAGGAAATAAATAATGAAAAAAATTTAAAAAAGAGAAGAGACAGAGAAGAGACACCACAGAATGGAGTCACCACCCATGGAGTTACCTGGTGCTGTCTGTGGTACTTGCATGGGGTGTCAGGATTTGAACCCAGGATGTGTTGCATGGTATACACATGATCAACTGGGTAAGTTATCTCTTGGTCTCATGACTTGATTCCTTATAAGAAGAGAAGAGAACAGGGAAACCCATTAAGTGCACACATTACCATGAGCAGGGACCTGGGATCAAACCCTTGGTCTCCATCTGCAGGACTCTCTGTCACTCTCTGTCTTTCTCCTTCTCTATCTATCTCTCTCTTCTTAATTTATCTATGTCTAATCAAATAAAAGACAACAACAACAACAAAAGAATACCCACCCCAAACAAAACAAAACAAAACAAAACAAAACAAAACAGGAAACAGACAGAAGACTTCCATGTTAAGATGGAGATGGAAATGGGAGTGACACATCTATTTTTTAAAAAATTTTATTAGTGATTTAATATTGATTTACAAATTTACATGTCAGCAGGGGTATAAATCGATTCCATTCCCACCACCAGAGTTCTGAATCTCTGTCTCCCCACTGCAAGCCACTGCAGTTCTCCCAAGGTTGTAGACATGGGCCAACCATCATCTCTACAACTATCTGTCCACATTTTTACATTATTGCCCCCCTTTTCTTCCTGATCCAATCCTCTCTTCTTCTCCAAGCCACTCATGACAACATTACTACTACAATATGTCCCTTTCCTTTTTCTCCTCTCTGTCCAGGTGCTGATGGAGCTGGAGTTCAGAACTCTTCAGAGTTCAGAATGACACATATATAAGCCAAGGAACAGGCCAAATCTTACTGATGACTTCCAGAAGCTAGGGGGAGTCTGCCTCTCCAGATTCCTTTGTGTCCAACTTCCTGCCTCCAGATCATGCATTTCTGTGTGTGACAGATAACCTGCTAGAGAAGCCCACAAAGTTCATGCTCTGTATCACTCATGGGCCTATAGGAAGCAGGGGAGGGAGTGAGCTGTTTGCAGAGTGCTTCCAGGCAGAGGAATGCAGGGATTGCAAGCTATGGCCTAGCAGGGAGAGGACAGGGCAACAAATGCCATGACCTCCCTCTTTTCTCACTTTTTAAAAATTTTTAAAAAATTTTTAAATTTTTAAAAATTTAAAAGAGGGGTATAATTCTGTACAATTCCCACCATCAGAGTTCTGTGTCCCCATCCCCTCCACTGGAAGTTTCCCTATTCTTTATCCCTCTGGGAGTACGGACCAATGTTCTTTATGTGGTATAGAAGATGAGAGTCTGTCAGCCACCAAGTTCCAGATGCCAGCATGATGCCGACCAGACTCCCTTGGACAGACGACCCCACCAATGTGTCCTGGAGCTCCACTTCCCCAGAGATCCACCCTACAAGGAAAAGAGAGAGGTAGACTGGGAGTATGGACCGACCAGTCAATGCTCATGTTCAGCGGGGAAGCAATTACAGAAGCCAGACCTTCCATCTTCTGCAACCCACAATAACTTTGGATCCATACTCCCAGAGGGATAAAGAATGGGAAAGCTATCAGGGGAGGGCATGGGATCTGGAGATCTGGTGGTGGGAATTGTGTGGAGTTGTACCCCTCCTATCCTACGGCTTTGTTAATGTCTCCTTTTTTAAATAAATAAATAAAAAAAGAAGATAAGAGTCTGGCTTCTGTCATTGTTTCTTCACTGGATATGGGCATTGACAAGTTGGTCCATACCCCTAGCCTGTTTCTATCTTTCCCTAGTGGGCAGGGCTCTGGAGAGGTGGGGCTCTAGGACACATTGGTGAGTTTGTCTGTCCAGGAAAGTCAGGATGGTGTCATGGCAGCATCTATAACTTTGTGGCTGAAAAGCATTAAGATATAAGGCAGGACAAATTGTTTAATAATTAGGAACCTAAAGGTAAGAATGTAGCAGGTGAGATTTGGGGTCTTGATGTTGGAAGAAGCAAGGAGGTCTATTTTAGGTATATTCTGAGGGGCCCTTGACTGTTTATTTTTGCCTGGGCCCAACAGCTAACATGCAGGTGGGTTAAAAGTATTGTCTGGGTAACTTGGATTCACCTGCATTTCAGATTTCAGGTGCAGGGAAAAAAAAACTAGTATAGCCACAGGCTCTTTGGAATATAAAAATATACCTTCTAGCTAGCTACAAAATGGAGACCCCCCCCCCCAACTCTTCATCTGCACAATTCCAGCCTTTAGGTTCATGATTAGTCAACAATTTGTCCGGCTCTATATGTTAACTCTCTTTTCAGCCACCAGGTTCCAGATGCTACCATGATGCCAACCAGATTTCCCTGGACAGACAACCCTACCAATGTGTCCTGGAGCTCTGCTTCCCCAGAGCCCCATCCCACTAGGGAAAGAGAGAGGTAGGCTGGGAGTATGGATTGACCTTTCAATGCCCATGTTTAGTGGGGAAGCAATTACAGAATCCAGACCTTCCACCTTCTGTACCCCATAATGACCTTTGGTCCATACTCCCAGAGGGTTAAAGAATAGGAAAGCTATCAGGGGAGGGGATGGGATATGGAATTCTGGTGGTGGGAATTGTGTGGACTCGTACCCCTCTTATCGTATGGTTTTGTCAATGTTTCCTTTTTATAAATAAAGAAAAAAAAAGTATTGTCTGGGAAGATGGTGTCAGAGTTGGAAATAGAACTAGAGAGCTGGATCAGGGCAGAGAATAGCTCCCAAATATGGGAAAAGTATATACATACTGTTAACTGTAAAGGCCATCCATCTGACCTAGGGCCCATTTCTATTTACATGTAGCACAGGAGGGAGACCAGCACACTTCATTGATGGCCCTTTTGGTCACTACCAGACCACCTCATCATCCAGGGTCCTAGTCGGGAATCCTTTTTATTCCCACACAGATGTAACAGGCCTATACCTCTAACAGATTCCTCTCTTCACTATCACTGGTCATCTTAATCAGAAACAACATCATAAACCCTCTTGTGGGTCTCTACAGGGAACTGCCCTCTATGTAGAACAATGGTAGAGATTGTCCCACTTTCCAAAGGGCACCTGGGTCAGCCTACGTTGCCTCTTGAGGAAGTCTGGTCCTGAAATAAGTGCAGCCTAGAATGTTCCTAACTATGACCATGGAATGTGAGCATTCCCACATTTTCTAATTTCCATTTCCTGCTTCTTAGAAGCCCAACCCAGCTGGCAGGCTAAGGGCAAGAGAGCTGGGTGATATGTCTGTATAAACCAGGCTCTCAAGCAGATAACAGAGTGGCTGAAAGGTAGATTCATCCACTTAGTAAGTAAAATACTGAGAGTATGAATGAATGAATGAGTGTGAACTCCTGCTAGAAAGGACAGATTTCTCCTCTCTAGCTTGGAAGCTGCTAATCTACTGTTATTTTCCACCCTGTGAGAGAAGAGAGGAGTCATGGGTTTTTTCACAGTGAGGATTTTGGAGGTCCAGCCTCAAGCCCGGCTCCCCCACCAGCTCAGCAGCTAGGTTCTGAATTCTCCTTGGCCTGATCTCTGCATGGCCAGCCAGTACCTTTCTGCTGGCTTCTATTTTGAGGCTGGAAGTGAGGTGATTTGGTGTGACAACAGCAACACAGCTGTCATTACCAAGTGTTGGCCTCCAAGCAGGAAGTTCAGGGACCCTCAAAGGCCGCTAAAGAAATGACTCTGTGGTACATGTGCTGGGATCTAGCCAGGCCAGCACAGCCTCCTGTGGGGTACAGAACAAAAGGAACTTTGGAGTCATTCAACTCCTGTGTTACTGTGAGGTCTGGGTGTCCAATTGCTGGGGCAGTCATTCAGGGGAGTGGTGGGTGGGCCCTTCTGATTCACAGGGCAATTGAACAGAATGGGCCAACTGTTTGCGTCAGTGATGGCGAGTGTGTGTGTGTGTGTGTGTGTGTGTGTGTGTGTGTAACAGCTGAGGTGCAGTGGGTTCAGCTGCTTGCCTTTGTCTGGATCAAATGACCACACATGCTCTATTCCCAGTTCCCAGTGCAGGCACCTTGTCTTGAGGAAAGAAAGAGAGAGAGAGGGAATAAAGGAGAGAGAGAAAAAGAGAAGAAAGAGAAAGAGAGAGACTGCGTATTTGACATGTTCAGACTTGGATTTTGTGTTTCTTCAATTTAAAAATAACCAATGTTAGGCCAGGTGGTGGCACACCCAGTTAAGTGCACATAGTACTAAGCACAAAGATGCAGGTTTGAGCCCCCAACTCCCTATCTACAGCGGGGGCACTTCACAAGTAGTGAAGCAGGAGGTCTGTAGGTTTCTATCTTTCTCTGTGCCTTCTTTATCTCCCCCTCCCATCTCAATTTCTCTTTGTCCTAGCCAATAACAAAAAAAAAAAAAGGAAAAAATGGTGGACAGGAGTAGTGGATTTGCAGTGCAAGCACCAAGCCCCAGTGATTATCTTGGAGGTAAACAAGCAAACAAAAAACCAGTGACACCTTTGAAGGCAGTAGCTCCAGCAGGAACCTAGTATATGTAGAGACAGATGGTGGAACACATTCTCAGTATTTCCATTGACTCTTTAAATGTGCTTTTCTTATTTAAAATAACAACAATTTTTTTTTTTTTTGGTCATCACCAGTGTTTTACTGCTCTGGGCTGAGTTTTTCAGATAGAGACAGAGACAGAGAGATAGAGAGAGAGTAAATTATTATTGTACCGAATTTTCTCCAGTGCTTGAGGGCTGGGCTTGAACCTGGGTTGTGCATATGACAAAGCAGATGCATTACCAGGTGAGTTATTGGCCAGCTCTTTTTTTTTTTTGTACCAGAGCGCTGCTCAGCTCTGGTTTATGGTGGTGCAGGGGATTGCACCTGGGACTTTGGAGCCTCAGGCATGAGAGTCTCTTTGCATAATCGTTATGATATTTACTCTGCCCATCAGTTATTGTTCTTTAAACAATGATTTACGTTATTTTTATGAGAAGAAGAAGGAGGAGATAAGAAGAAAGAGAAAAAAGCTCTGGTACATGGCAATACCTGGATATTCTTATTGTCAGTTAGGATGTGCAAGGTTATGCTGCCCTAACAAATAACTCCATGGTTTCAGGGGCTTAGTACAGCAGTGATACAGGTCTGGTTTTCACTCCCCCAACATATTCATTATGAACTGGTGGTGACTTCATTCTGGGATGTTGACTGGTGAAGAAGCTTCTCTAGAGAAGGGCTGCTTGGTCATCAGGGCAAAGGGAAAGTGAGTTATGGAGAACCATACTCTGCCTCCTGTAGTCCTGACACAGGAGTGGCATACAGTCCCCATTTCAGTTCCTCCCACATTCAGATGGCTCAAATACGCAGCAAGCGAGTTCCCAAGTTGAGCAGGACGGGCGTGTACACTTTTCCCATAGGCATAACACAGACAAATGGGCTATTTGGTGAACATTAATGCAATCTATTACACAGACTCACACTCTCCTAAGATTCATTTTTTTTTCCCCTCCAGGGTTATTGCTGGACTCGGTGCCTGCACCATGAATCCACCGCTCCTGGAGGCCATTTTGTCCCCCTTTTGTTGCCCTTGTTGTTGTAGCCTCATTGTGGTTATTATTGTTTCCATTGCTGATGATGTTCGTTGTTGGATAGGACAGAGAGAAATGGAGAGAGGAGGGGAAGACAGAAAGGGGGAGAGAAGGATAGACACCTGAAGACCTGCTTCACCTCCTGTGAAGCGACTCCCCTGCAAGTGGGGAGCCGGGGGCTCGAACCGGGATCCTTATGCCAGTCCCTGCGCTTTGCACCACATGCGCTTAACCCACTGCTCCACCGCCCGACCCCCTCTCCTAAGATTCTTAAATGGGGAATTCTATTAGGATTGGCATCAGGCTGGTTCTATCCATGTCTGGTCAAGGGATATGTCATTAGATGCCCAATAGAAGTAACTGGGAAGTTTGTGATTGACAGACAGGTAGGTAGGCTGATTAACTGGTCAGTTGACAGAGATAGCTGATGAATCCATTGGTCTGAGCCAGGAGAAAAGGGGGTGATGGCTCTGGGTATACCAAGGGCTTCCTAGAGCCCACCGTGATGTAGGTTTCCTGGGGTTGGGCCATCCTGAGGAGAAGCTGGAGGAACCCTCTGGGGAAGGACTTAGATGTTTGATGCCTTACTTATTTATTTATTTTTTCTGATTGAGTAGAACCTAGATGGATCATTGCCGTGGCTTCCAGGAGGACTTTCAGAAAACTGAATTTTTTTCTCTAGCTCCTAGCCTGTCATGACTGTTGACATAGTTACATACAACTAAGTGAGATTTGAAAGGAAGGAATTGAAACTTCCCAAACTTTCTCATTTCCTTGCATAGCATTCCTATCTCTGTGACACACTAAAAGATACCAGGTATCTATCTCTCTGGGTGTTGCGAGGGAAAGGAATTAGAACCTTGTTGGGGGGAAAGATGAACTTTTCAGCTACTACTAACTTGGGGACCTGGTCAGGGTCTATTCTGTGTATAATAACTATAAGGTGACACATCTCAGTTACATAAGGACAGATAGGTTAGGGGGCTAACCTAGTAGAATACACACATAAACATGCATGAAGATCTGGGTTTGAGCATAGATGCTTCCTGGGTGGTGAAATGGTGCTCTGTTGTCTTTCCTCTTTCTGTCTTTTTCTATATCTCTCTGCATTTCACCTTTTATATAGAAGAAAGAAAAGAAAAATGGTAACTGGGAATGATGGAGTTGTATAGGCAATGAGCCCTAGTAATAACCCTGTTAGAAACACCCTCCCCCCCTATGCAATGTACAGGGTAGAGATGGTCAAAGAATTACTAACTAAAAAGCAAGCACTGAACTTCAGAAAAAGACTCACAGCCAAGGAAATGTTTGGTAAGAGAGACAGACATTAACTGGGGAGAGACAAGTAACTTCAATGTTTATTCATTGAGATGTTGACATTGTTAGAACAGTTACAGCTACCTGAACTAAAGTGTGTGCGTGTACGTGTGCGTGTGTGTGTGTTGGGTGGGAGGAGGGGTCATAAACAGGGAAGTGGTTAGGTGATTCTGGAATGAGTTTCTCAGTAGGGAAGAATTCTCTGGGCGTGGGTATATTGATTGCTCTTTGGCTAACTTTTTAGAGGAGATATAACAGATTTTTTTGGAAGGAGTCATTAATGTCTCTGCCAGTCAAGTCCCATCTTCTCCCCTGAACTCCAAGGAGACTTAATAGATGAGAAGGTCCACTAGGAAGCTCTAACTACAGTGAGTGGTTGGTTGATCTTATTTAGACCCAGTGGGTGGCTGGGCCAAACACGCAAGAGAAATAGGCAGGGAGGAGTTGGAGGTTTTAGATCCCAGCAGGCTTCAGAGGAAAGACTAGTTATGCAGGGAATTTCCTGTATCTGCAATCCTTAATGCCAATGGCCACAAATTTACTTCCCAGCCATTGTCAGCAAATTTTCAAAAAAAAAAAAAAAAAAAAGCTCAAAAGCTTTTTTAGGTTTGTTCTGAAAATCAAAATGTAGTGCAGGATTGATTTGTTTCTGACAATTAGTTGGCTTTCATCATCTGTCAAATTGGAAGAAACTTTTTTCTTTTCTCTTTTGACATGCTGAAGAAAAAAATTTATTCTTGAAAGAATTAAGCAGTGGGTGGAGTGTGGGGGAGAGATTAGAAAAATATCTTGGATTTTAGACGGTGTTGTCAGAGCTGGTGTTGGCCAGGGGTTGGGGCTGTCAGGAGCTGTCTAGTTATCTTCCATTTATATTTTTGTGAACCTTAAAACTGTAGAGCTCAGTAGAAATGGAACTAGCTAGGAAAAGGAAAAGGAAGGGCTATGGAAAAAGAGAGCTGAAGACCTGAATTAGGAGTGAATGGAGAAGACCGGAGAGGAATGGAATGGAATCTGTATCTACCCTTGGTACAAGGAGGGTGAGAACCTTTCTGGTGGGTACCTCTGCTGCCTGTTAGGTAGCACAATAGAGCTAGTTCAGACCATAAAGTATTCAGGTCTTAGTTGAATAAATGTTAAGGCAAAGTGTCTTTCTTTTTTCTGCTTCCAGGGTTGTCGCTGGGACTTGGTGCTTACACTACAAATCCACTGCTCCCAGAGGCCATTTTCCCCATTTTGTAGCCCTTGTTATTGCTGTTGTTGTTGGATAGAACAGAGAGAAAATGAGAGAAAAGGGGAAGACAGAGAGGAGGAGAGAAAGATAGTCACCTGCAGACCTGCTTCACTGCTTTTGTAGCGGTTCCCATGCAGGTGGGGAGCTGAAGGCTCCAACTGGGATCCTTGTGCTGGTCCTTGCACTTAGTGCCATGTGCTCTACTTCCTGGCTCCCTATTTTAATTCTTTTTTAAAAAAATATTTCCTTATTGGGGAATTAATGTTTTACAGTCAACAGTAAATACAATAGTTTGTACATGCATAACATTCCCCAGTTTCCCATATAACAATACAACCCTCACTAGGTCCTCTATCATCCTTCATGGAACTGTATTCTCCCCACCCACTCACCCCAGAGTCTTTTACTTTGGTGTGATATGCCAATTCCATTTCAGGTTCTACTTGTGTTTTCTTTTCTGATCTTGTTTTTCAACTTCTGCCTGAGAGTGAGATCATTCCATATTCATCCTTTTGTTTCTGACTTATTTCACTTAACATAAATTTTTCAAGGTCCATCCAAGATCGGCTGAAAACGGTAAAGTCACCATTTTTTTACAGCTGAGTAGTATTCCATTGTGTATATATACCACAACTTGCTCAGCCACTCATCTGTTGTTGGACACCTTAGGTTGCTTCCAGTTTTTGGCTATTAGAAATTGTGCTGCCAAGAACATATGTGTACACAGATCTTTTTGGAGGACGTGTTGGATTCCTTAGGATATATCCCCAGGAGAGGAATTGCAGGATCATAGGGTAGGTCCATCTCTAGCCTTCTGAGTGTTTTCCAGACTGTTCTCCACAGAAGTTGGACCAATTGACATTCTCACCAGCAGTGTAGGAGGGTTCCTTTGACCCCACAACCTCTCCAGCATTTGTTGCTGTTACCTTTCCTGATGTATGACATTCTCATAGGTGTGAAGTGGTATCTCATTGTTGTCTTTATTTGCATTTCTCTGACAATCAGAGACTTGGAGCATTTTTTCATGTGTTTCTTGGCCTTTTGGATCTCTTCTGTGGTGAATATTCTTTCCATGTCCTCCCCCCATTTTTGGATGGAGTTATTTGTTGTCTTGTTGTTGAGTTTGGCAAGCTCTTTATATATGTTGGTTATTAACCTCTTGTCTGATGTATGGCATGTAAAGATCTCCCATTCTGTGAGGGGTCTCTTGGTTTGGGTAGTGGTTTCTTTTGCTGTACAGAAGCTTTTTAATTTGATGTAGTCCCATAGGTTTATAGTTGCCTTAGTCTTCTTTGTAATTGGATTTGTTGTATTGAAGATGTCTTTAAAATGTATGTGGAAAAGAGTTCTGCCAGTATTTTCCTCTAAGTATCTGATAGTTTGTGGTCTAACATCCAAGTCCTTGATCCACTTGGGATTTACTTTTGTATTTGGTGAAATAGAGTGATTCAGTTTCATTCTTCTACATGTTTCAATCCATTCTTTCCAACACCATTTGTTGAAGAGACTCTCCTTTCCCCATTTAATAGTCTGGGCTCCTTTGTCAAACATTAGATGTCCATAGGTGTGGGGGCTCACTTCTGGGCTCTCAATTCTATTCCACTGGTCAGTGTGCCTACTCATGTTCCAGTACCAAGCAGTTTTCATGACAATGGCCCTATAATATAATTTGAGATGTGGGAGTGTGATGCCTCTGGTTGTGTTCTTTTTTCTCAAGATTGTTTTGGCAATTCTAGGTCTTTTCTGGCTCCAGATAAACATTTGTAGCATTTGTTCTAGTCTCCTAAAAATGTGGTTGGGATCTTGATGGGGCTAGCATTAAATTTGTAGGTGGCTCTGAGTAGTATATTCATTTTGATGGTGTTAATTCTTCCAACCCATGAACATGGAATATTTTTCCACTTCTTTGTGTCTTTTTCAGTTTCCTTGAGTAGTGATGCATAATTTTCTGTATACAAGTCTTTCACTTCTTTGGCTAGGTTTATTCCTAGATATTTTATTGTTTTTGTTGCTATAGTAAAAGGAATTGATTTCTGGATTTCAATTTCTTCTAACTTAGTGTTTGCATAGAGGAATGCAACTGACTTTTGAATGTTAGTTTTGTAGCCTGACACCTTCCTGTATTTCCTGATGATATTCAAAAGCTTCTTGCTGGATTCCTTAGGTTTTTCTGTGTATACTATCATGTCATCTGCAAATAGGGAGAGTTTGACTTCTTCTCTTCCAATCTGTATGCCTTTAATTCCTTGCTCCTGCCTGATTGCTATGGCAAGAACTTCCAACACTATGTTGAATAGTAATGGTGATACTGGTCCTGTCTAGTACCTGATCTGAGGCAAAATGCTTCCAGTTTTTCACCATTGAGCATGATGTTGGCTGTAGGTTTGCTAAATATAGACTTCACTATCTTCAGGAATTTTCCATCTATTCCCATTTTTTGTAGTGTTTTGATCATAAATGGATGTTGTAATTTGTCTAAGGCTTTCTCTGGATCTATTGATATGACTATGTGGTTTTTGGTCTTGCTTTTGTTGATGTGGTGGATCACATTGATTGATTTTATGTATATTAAACCAACCTTGCATCGCTAGGATAAACCCCACTTGGTCCTGATGAGCAATCTTTTTAATGTACTGCTGTATCCAATTGGCTAGAATTTTGTTCAATATTTTCGCATCTATGGTCATCAGAGATATTGGTCTGTATTTTTCTTTTTTGGTTGTGTCCCTGTCTACTTTTGGTATCAGAGTGACGTTGGCTTCATAGAAGCTAACAGGGAGTATTCCAGTGTCTTCAATCTTCTGGAAGGCTTTTAAAAGTAGAGGTATTAGTTCTTCTTTGAAGGTTTTGTGGAATCCATTTGTAAAACCATCTGGTCCAGGACTTTTATTTTTGGGAAGATTTTTGATAACTGTTTCAATTTCATTAGCTGTGATGGGCCTGTTCATGTTATCCACTTCTTCTTTACTTAGTTTTGGAAGTTGGTAGGTATCTAGGAAATCATCCATTTCTTCCAGGTTCTCTAGCTTGGTGGCATATAGTTGTTCATAGAAGCCTCGCATGATATGTTGAATTTCTGCGGTGTCTGTTGTGATATCTCCTCTTTCATTTAGTATCTGATTTATTTGGGTCTTCTCCCTTTTTTGTTTTGTGAGTCTGGCTAAAAGTTTGTCAATTTTGTTCACTTCTTTGAAGAACCAGCATTTACTTTTGTTGATCTTTTTTGTTGTTTTCTTATTCTCAATGTTATTAATTTCTGCCCTAACTTCAATGATTTCTGTCCTTCTGGTTGCTTTAGGGTTCCTTTTTTCTTCTTCTTCTAGGTCTTTAAGATGTGCAATCAGGCTGTTTATTTGTGCTTTTTCTTGTTTCTTAACGTGTGCTTGTATAGCTATGAACTTCCCTCTCAGCACTGCCTTGGCTGTGTCCCAAATATTTTGATAGCTCATGTCTTCATTTTCATTGAACTCTTGAAACATTTTGATGTCTTCCTTGATTTCCTCTTTGACCCAGAAGTTGTTAAGAAGTGTAATGTTGAGCTTCCATATTTTGGGACTGTTACTAATCTTTTGTTGATTGTTTAGTGTTAGTTTAATTCCACTGTGGTCTGAGAAGATTCTTGGAATGATTTCAATGCTATTAAATTTGCTAATGCTGTCTTTGTGGCCTAACATATGGTCTATCCTTGAGAATGATCCATGTGGACTTGAGTAGAATGTGTATTCCAGTTTCTTGGGGTGCATGACTCTGAAAATGTCCAATAGTTCTAGTTTATCTATCTCTTCATTTAGCTCCCTTATGTCTTTATTGATTTTCTGCCTGGATGATCTGTCAAGTTGAGAGAGTGGGGTGTTGAAGTCCCTTACTATGACTGTGTTGCTGTTATTATATTGCTGTAGCTCTTTCAGTAGACGTTTGATGTATTTAGATGGTTTCTCATTGGGTGCATAGATGTTAATAATTGTTAAGACCTCTTGATTGACTGATCCTCTGAGAATTAAGTAGTGTTCATTACTGTCTTTATTATTCTTATCTATTTTAATGTTTATCGTGTCAGATGTGAGAATAGCTGTTCCTGCCCTTTTTTGTGGGCCATTAGCTTGTATGATAGTTTTCCATCCTTTCACTTTAAGTCTGTGTTTGTCTTGTTGAGTTAGGTGGGTTTCCTGTAGACAGCATATTGTTGGTTTGTGTTTTCTGATCCATCTTCCTACTTTGTGTCTTTTAATAGGTGAATTCAGGCCATTGATGTTTATTGATATCAAAGATTGAAGATATTTTAATGCCATTTTTGTAGGGTTTTAGAGTGATCCCACATATGACCTATTTATGGTGGTGTGACTGTTTATAGAAGCCCTTTCAGAACTTCTTTCAGGGCAGGCTTGGTGATAGTTGATTCTTCCAACTGTTGCTTGTTTGAGAAGGTTTTTATACCTCCATCTAGTCTGAATGACAGTCTAGCAAGATACAGTAATCTTGGTTGAAAGCCTTTCTCATTGAGCACTTGATGGATATCTTACCATTCTCTTTGGGCCTGTAGTGTTTGTGTGGAGAAGTCTGCTGCTAATCTTAAGGCTTTTCCTCTGTAGTTGACTCTTTGTTTTTCTCTTGCAGCCTTCAGGATCCTTTCTTTATCCTTATTCCTTTCCATTCTAAGTATGGTGTGTCTTGGTGTCTTGAAGTCTGGGTTAATTCTGTTTGGGACCCTCTGGGCTTCTTGAATCTTTATGTCTTTGATGTTGTCTAGACTAGAGAAGTTTTCAGCTATTATGGCCTGCAGAATGCTTTCTTCCTCTCCCTCTCTTTCTTCCTCTGGTAAGCCAATAATGCGTATATTGTTTCTTTTGAAGTCATTCCATAGATCTCTGTTGTTGTTTTCAGTATCTCTTAATCTCTTTTTGAGATCTCTTACTTATTTTTTAGTTGTCTCTAATTCATCCTCGATCTTGCTAATTCTGTCTTCAGCCTCATTGATTCTATTCTCTCTGCCCTCTACTGTTTTCTGGAGTTCATCTATTTTGTTACCCTGTTCTGATACTGTTTATCTTGTTTAGCTAGTTGTGTTCTTAGCTCAGCTATTTAAGCTTTCAGCTCTCTAATAACCTTGAAATAATTAGTGTTTTCTTCCAGAGTCTCATTTGTTGTTCCTGTATTTCTCATTACAATTCTTTCAAACTCTTTACTCACTCCTGTGATTATTTCCTTAGCTAGTGTTTGGATGTTGAACTCGTTATTTTGTGCTTCACTCTTTGTGGGGCTTTTAGCTGGACTCTTGTCCTGGTTCGTTTCTCCAATATTTCTTCTAGTTGGTTTAACCATTTTATATATTATGTTATGAGTTCCCTCTCTCAGTACTTTTCAAATTTCTCATCACTCTTGCCTGGATTGACTTGTGTCTAAGTAAGGTATTAAAGCGTTCACAGTGGTGGAAGTTAACAGTTGTTTCAATAGTATTTTAATCCCTGAGTTGGAGCTCAGTGGTTTAAAGCCTCTTTTTCTTTTTCTTCCCTGTAGGCTATGGGAGCCTGAGAGCTTTTAAACTACAAGTAGGATTCTTAGCTTAATCACTGACTCCTGACCAAGAGATAAAGCAGGGTGTGGCAGAGATAATCCAGTGGTTATGCAAAGAGACTTTCACAGCCCCACCACTATGCCACAGAGGTGTAGATCTTTTCCTGAGTTTCCTGGTTAGATCTCTGTCCCTTGGTGTCCCTCCCTGCCGCTACTCCCGATTCTGAGGGCAGTAGCAGTGGAGACTCAGAGTTGCACTTGGTGAGTCTCAGAGGAGTCCTCTCCTCCCTTCAGCTGTCCCCTTGTTGGTGGAACAGACACCTTTGTGTGTCTCAACTGATAAACTGCCGGATTGTTACCAGCCACTTACTCTCTCCCTAGACTCCTCTCTGTCACCAGCCACACGTGTTTGCACTCACTGGTGATTTGGTGGGTTCCTGTAGTCATTCTAGAACTGTCTTGTTTCAGTCCCAGGTGGTCTCCTTTGGTATTCCTAGTTGATCCGGGAGAAGAGAGGAGAAGAGAGGAGAAGAGAGAAAGAGATCTGCTGCTGCTCGTAGCCCCACCTCCGGAAGTCTCTCCCTATTTTAATTCTTTATAAGTTATGATTCAGCATTAGTTCACAGAATTTTAAGATCTCAGTTATGAAGCTTTCCCCCTGGAGGTGGGGACCAGGGTCTTGAACCCAGGTCCTTGCACACTGTAATGTGAGCACTTAACCAGGTGAGCCACCACCTGGCCCTCCCTGCAGGCTTCTTGAAAGGTACTTCCAGTGGAGAGAAAAGTAGAGCATCTCTCCTCTGAAACTAGACATAATCTGGGGAGAAGTCTTTGATGTTTTGTTTTATTTTATTTACTACATGGAGACAGAGAGTTCAAGAGGAAAAGGGAAGATAGATTGGAAGAGAGAAAGACACCCATAGCACTGCTTTACCACTCACAAAGCTCTGCCACCTGCAGGTGGGACCAGGGTCTTGAACCTGGGTCCTTGTGTATTGTAACTTGTGTGCTCAACCTGTCTCCTGGTTGTGTTTTTTGATAAGCCCTCTGGTCTTCACTGGTGAACTCACAGGCCTGCTGGAGTCACCTCCCTGTTTATGGGGAGACAACATCTCACTGCTCTGCAGTTCAAAGAAAGCGTTGTCACAGCTCTGTGTTTGGGTGTATGCTAGTCACTCTGGGAAGAGACAAGTGGGGAGGACCATTGAGACCATCTATTGATAGAATCTCTTTCTTTTTCCTTTTAATTCTTGAAACCAGAAACTTTTTATTGCACATGTGCAATTTCACTACTCCCAACCTAGTTTTTCATTCAGAGAAAGAGAGAGAGTGAAAGAGAGAGAGAGAGAGAGGGAGACAGAGAAACCACAGCCCTTGGTTCCCCTAATACCATCATGGTCCTCCCATCTGCTGATATACATCATATCTATGTGGGTACCACTTTGCAAAGCACATGCTGTACCTGGAGAGGCCTCTCTCAGGGCCATGGCTTGTCTTTCTAGAGCATCACTTCTGGAAGGTGGTTTTCATGAAGATTTGCTTGAGGCCTGAGACTAACCTAAACCCCAACCCCATCCAATTTTCCTTTAGAATTCATGAGTGCAATAGTAGCAAACTGAATACAATGTAAATATCTCTCATTAGGAGAATAGTTAAACAAAATGAGATATATTCATATGATGAAATATTATACTCAAGCAAAAAAGAACAAATTACAGTCTTCCCTGGTTTATCACAGTTCATCACTTCCAGACTCTACCTCGATAAGTTAATTTCTGCAAAGTAAGATTCTTTATTTATAAATCAAATATTTTCATAGAGCGCAGAAAACCTGTTTACAACCTTCTAAATAGGGTTTTTTTGTTTTTATTAGAGCCTTCTAGACATGAAATAACACCCCTTTAGCTTTGCTTCCCTGCTGAAAGAGTCAGTAGCTATTGCATGGATGTTCTTTTCATCTTTACTGATGAAGGGAATGGTAGACTCAAGTCATGATGGCAGGAAACCTCTATGATTTTCTTGCCATCTTTGATCATATCCAAGAGTTCCATCTCCTCCTGGATGGCGAGCATCTTCCTTGGGTGCTTAGTTTTATCATCAGAAGGCTTAGAAGCAGTAGGAGCCATTGTGGGGCTTAAAGGTTCTCAGAAATTGCAAACGCTTACAAAAGCAAAGATGCTTCTGATGTCTAGCAATGTAGAAGCACGTGTGAGAGAAACCCATTCTGTCTGGTTTGGTTTCCCCACACCCAATTCCAAGCACACACAAAAAATGGTCAAGCGGCTGCACCTGGTGTTGAAGGATTTGCAGGGGTGCTCAGATACACAGGCCTGCAATCCATATGCACAGTCATTTTAATTTTAATTGTAATACAGGGGTGTATGCTTGATTCAGACAACTGAGCACATGCTGTATCATTTTTACTGTCTCAATCAACTTTTTTTTTTCATTTTGTGGAATTCTTTTTTAAAAAAGTGTTTATTTATAAAAAGGAAACACTGACAAAACCATAGGGTAAGAGAGGTACAACTCCACACAATTCCCACTATCAGACCACTGTATCCCATCCCCTCCCTTGATAGCTTCCCTATTCTTTACCCCTCTGGGAATATGGACACAAGGTCATTGTGGGATGCAGAAGGTGGAAGGCTTCAGTAATTGCTTCCCTGCTGAACATGGGCGATCCATACTCCCAGCCTACCTCTCTCCTTCCCTAGTGGGCAGGGCTCTGGGGAAGCTGAGCTCCAGGACACATTGGTGAGGTTATCTGTCCAGGGAAGTCTGGTTGGCATCATGCTAGCATCTGGAACATGGTGGCTGAAAGAGAGTTAACATATAAAGCTGAACAAATTGTTGACCCATCATGGACCTAAGGGCTGGAATAGTGCAGATGAGGAATTGGGGTCTCTGTTTTAAAGATAGCTAGTAGGCCTATATTAGTTATATTCCAAAGGGCCCATGACTATACTAGTTTTTTCCTGAATTTGACCCAAGTTATTATCTGGGGAGATGATGTCATGGCTGGAAAAAGGGCTAGAAATCTGCATCAGGGAAGAGAGTAGCTCCCAAATATGGGGATGGTGTATAAATATTGTTGACTGTGGACCCCATCAATTTGATCTGGGGCCCATATTCAGCTTAGGAGCCTATGTGACCTCTACATCCCTGTAGGTCTGAGCTCACATTCTGTAGTAATGAAAGGAATATGCCAAGCTGCCCCAATTTCAGGACCTATCTTCTTCAGGTGGTAGATAGAGTACAGCCTTCCTTTGGAGGATGGAACATTCTCTACCTTTGTTGATCCACATTGAGGGCAAGGTCCTATGGGGACCCACAAAGGGTTCTATTGTGTTGTTCCTCATGGAGATGACCAGTGACAATGGAGAGAGGGATCTATTAGAGGTCTAAGCCCATCATGTCTGTGTGGGAATGCCAGGACTCTCTGACTAGGGCTCCAGCTGATGGGGTGGCCTGATAGTGACTAAAGAGTCATTGTTAAAGTATGCCAGTCTCTTGCCCTTAGTCAGCTTTTGTAGTCCTTACTTTAATAAGGTTAGCTTTGGAGTGAGTGAGGGAAGTATAATAGGAAATAGGTGAGGAGGGTATCTAAGTCTAAGTAGACACTATTTCATTAGGAACTTTATGGTGTCTTTTTAGGTCTTTCTACTTGCTTGCTGCATATACTGACTCACTGCAGACCATTGTGCACTTTTGTTTTCAGGTATATATTTTAACCTAATTTATGGATATATGTGTACATATGCCCTATCTCATGGGATCTGGTCTATATCTAGGTTTTGGGGCTTTGTTTGATCAACTTTTTTTTTTTTAATTTAAGAAAGGATAAATTAACAAAACCATAGGGTAGGAGGGGTACAACTCCACACAATTCCCACCACCCAATCTCCATATCCCACCCCCTCCCCTGATAGCTTTCCCACTCTCTATCCCTCTGGGAGCATGGACCCAGGGTCATTGTGGGTTGTAGAAGGTGGAAGGTCTGGCTTCTGTAATTGCTTCCCTGCTGAACATGGGTGTTGACTGGTCGGTCCATACTCCCAGTCTGCCTCTCTCTTTCCCTAGTAAGGTGGGTCTCTGGGGAAGTGGAGCTCCAGGACACATTGGTGGGGTCTTCAGTCCAGGGAAACCTGGAGGCATCCTGATGACATCTGGAACCTGGTGACTGAAAAGAGAGTTAACATACAAAGCCAAACAAATTGCTGAGCAATCATGGACCCAAAGCTTGCAGTAGTGGAGAGGAAGTGTAAGGGGGATACTCACTGCAAACTCTAGTGTACTTCTGCTTTCAGGTATATATTTTGCAGTAGTTTATGGATACATGTGAACATATGCTCTCTCTCACAGAAGCTGGTGTATATCTAGGTTTTGGGACTTTGTTAGAAAGTGAACCACCTGAGATGGAATTAGAGTATACTATGAAAGGAAAGGTCTCACCCGAGTAATGAAGCTGAAGGGTTATCATTCCACACGTGAAGTCTCTGGACACAGCCTGAAGTGAAGCATGTTGAGGTGGCAATCATTGCAATGATTAGGTTGTGATCGGCAGATGCAATATTATTTGATATGGATTGGGAGAGACATACGGGAAAGTGGGCCCTATCCAAGGGTTCCAGGACTGGGGGAAGTAGAGGCTCTAGAGTAGAGATGTGAGGTTCCTGCTGTCTTAGGGTTCAAAAAGAAAATCGATAGATAATGTTATCATCACATTATTTGGTAATTGGGTTTAATTTTGAAAAGTCCTTTTGTACTCTGGGGTGGGTGGGTGGGGAGAATACAGGTCCATGAAGGACGATAAATGACATAGTGGGGGTTGTATTGTTAAATGGGAAACTGGGGAATGTTATGCATGTACAAACTATTGTATTTACTGTTGAATGTAAAACATTAATTCCCCAATAAAAAAAAAGAAAAAAAAAAGAAATGAGCCAGCACATTGATAAAAATAAACAAACAGGAAGATTGTCTTCAAGAATTTTTTAAATTCAGTGACAGGGATCAAACACAGCTTCTCACACTTGTGTGGCATGCACTCCACTGAGTCACCTCCCCAGTGGAAGACTATCTTCAAATTTTCACAAGATTGCAATGTAGAAAATGGATTGTATTTATCCTGCATGATTCCTGGGGCAGGCCTATAATGAGAAGTTGTCTCAATTAGACAGATCAGTATAAGAAATAATTTTCTATCAGTGAAACACCACACACACACACACACATGTTGAGCATTTTCTATGCACTATATATATATATTAGAATCCCTCAAAAAAAAAAAAGAAAAGTCCTTTTGTTAGGGTTTGCTGTACAGGTACCCAGTATCTTGTATATAGCTGTGTGATCAACTTTTTAATGAATATATTTGAAAAAAAAAAACAGCACTGGAGTGAAGCATGAAAGGCGAAGTGTGAAGTGGCAAGGGACATCTGTGCTGCCACATCAGGAATGAAGCTAAAGAGTGTTATAGTGAGCAAAAGCTGGTGAAGCTGATAGCGGTGGTCATTGACTAGAATGTGGCATGACCGTACTTTCAAAAAGGAAAGATGAAATTACGTAATTACTTGACCAGTGTGTATGGTATAATGGTGTATATACAGGTCAGGTCAGGTAGTGGTGCACCGGGTAGAGCGCACACATTTCCATGTGTGACAGCCAGAGATCTAGGCCCTGATCCTCACGTCCAGGGCAGAAGCTTCGGCAGTGGTGGACTAATGATGCAGGTGTTTCTCTCTTCATATCTTTCTTTTTCTAGCTCTCACCATCTATAAAAAAAAAAAAAGGGGCTGGGGTACATGGTATAATGGTTATGCAAAGAGCTTCTCATGCCTGAGGCTCCAAAGTCCTAGGTTCAGTCCCCTAGTCCCCTGCACCACCATGAGCCAGAGCTGAGAAGTACTCTGATAAAAAAAAAAAAAAAAAGGGAGGCGGGGAGTCTGGCAGTAGTGTAGTGGGTTAAGTGTAGGTGGCACAAAGTGCAAGAACTGGCTTAAGGGTCCCGGTTTGAGCCCCCGGCTCCCCACCTACAGGGGAGTCGCTTCACAGGTGGTGAAGCAGGTTTGCAAGTGTCTATCTTTCTCTCCCCCCTCTGTCTTCCCCTCCTCTCTCCATTTCTCTCTGTCCTAACAACAACATAAATAATAACAACAACAATAACTACAACAACAATACAAAACAAGGACAACAAAAGGGAAAATAAATAAATATATTAAAAAGGTTTTACTGTCAACTGTAAACCATTAATCCCCTAATAAAGAAAAATAAAGCCTTCAAGTCTGCTGTATGAGTGAAATCATACAGATATCCACACCCCCCAGTGATAATCCTAGTGATTAAAAAAATAAAAGTCCTTGAGCTGTAGAGTTAAAGTCTGCACATTTTACTGGCTGTAAGCAATACCAAGCCAAACCCTGAAACTATGAGCACATTATGAATGGGGATTCCATGGTAAATCGACAGGGTCATATTTGCTAGTAACACTACTAGAAATTCTCCTGGTCTAGTGATTTGCATAACTTGGCCATGTTGCCTGATGCCTCTGAATTTTACTATTTTTTCTATTAAGAAAATGAACGTGGTCAGGGAGGTGGCACAGTGGATAAAGCACTGGACTTTCAAGCATGAGGTCTTGAGTTCAATCCCTGGCAGCACAAGTACCAGAGTGATGTCTTGTTCTCTCTCTCTCTTTCCTATCCTTTCCATTAATAAATAAGTAAAAACATTAAAAAAGAAATGTTTCAACATTAAAAAAAAAGAAATACTTAAGAAAAAGAAAATTGAAAAGAAGTTTCATTTATTTTATGCACGCAGAACCTGCTACCTCCAATGGCTCTGAGTTGGTCATAGCGAGGATACACAGTTCTAGTAGTGGTGGAGCTCGATGCTGTTCTGCCAGCCTAGTGAGCCCAGAAATACAGGAACTGACATAGTTTCCAGTGCTAGCCCTGCCCTCTACCTCTCCAAGCCTTTCCACTCCAGTCAGCTCTGTGGGAGTCTTGAAAGTGTCTTGTGTTCAGGCCCAGACAGGAGCCTCATCTTCTCACTTTCCCTGCATGCCAGAGTGCTTCTGTCCTGGAGCCTGTTGGCTTTGAAAGGCTCTTTCTGTTTGGTGAGTAAGGTTGATGAGAGAGACTGACTGACTGACTGACTGACTGACTGACTGACTGACTCACACTGACCCTAGCTGACCCCTGCCATGGCCCAATCTACCACACTAGGCCACAAAACCTGGTCTAAGTGGTCTCTGTCCTGCCCTCCTTCAAGCCCCCAAAGTGAGAAGTGTGGAGCCTGTGGGTTGGATCTCCTTACAGACATGTCCTCTGGGTAATTTTCCATCTTGCTTCATGTTCTGAAGCATTTCCTCTAGACAAAGGGAGGCAGACAAATGAGGTGACTCTGTTTGCTGAAGGGAAACTTTGAAAACAAACTTTGAGCTTCAACTTTGAAGACAGAGGCTTCCTTCCTGGAAGTTCTAGGGCAGAGGTTACATAGCTTTCCCTGATACGGACAGGAGATCAGCACTGGAAGCCAGTTTATCTCCTTATCCTGCGGAGGAGTAAACAGTCCTTGGCCAAGGCATCCTCTCAAGAAAGAAGTTCAGTGGAAGCTCAGACATTGGCCCCATAAAATCATGACTTTTTAGACAAGAAATGATTTGGGGATGAGTCTCCAGTTCTACTTTATTACTATTATTTTTTATTTTATTTTATTCTATTCTTCTAAGCCATTTTTAAATTTGTGATTAGAAGTGGTTTATAAGATTATAAGAGTACAGGCTATAATTCCACACTGTACCCATCGCCAAAGTTCTGTGACCCACACCCTCTCAGTGATAATCACCGTAGTTCTCACAAAGTCTTAGAGACAGTTTGTTTCCATTTTTCTCCCCAAGTTTATGTGTATCATTTCTCTAAATTCCACACATAAATGAAACCATAATGTTTCACTTTCCTTCATCTCTTTACTTATTTCACTAAGAATAATCATCTCCACTTGCATCCATTGTGTCACAAATTACACAATTTTGTCTTTTTTGATTGCAGAGTAGTATTCCATGGGATATATATCCCATACATTCTTTATCTACTCACCTGTTGATGGGTATTTATTTAGGCTGCTTCCACTCTTCGGCTATGGTGAATAATGAACACAAGTGAGCATATGCAACTTTGAATTAGTGTTTGATTGCCCTTTGAATAAATGTCAAAGAGTGATATTGCTGGATCATGAGGTAATTCCATTTTTATTTGTTTAAGGACTCTCTGTGCAGTCTTCCAAAGGGTTCAGCTATACTTTAAAGATGAGGAAACTTAAGCCGAAAGGAGTGGCTTGATTAGGGGCCAGAGCCAGTGAATGGTAGAGCCTGGAAAACAACACAAGTATAGACTCCAGTTGCTGAACCAACCAGATAGAATTGATCTATGTTTCTCAAACTTGGCTCTATTTACTCATTGGGTTGGATGAATTTCTTGTTGTGGGATACTGCTCTGCACATTGTGGGATGCTTAGCACCGCCTCTGGATGGTAGCAATACCCCTGACCTGAGCTGTGACAGCTCCAAATGTCAGCAGGTATTGGGGAACATCCTTTGTTGGCTAAAACTGCAAGGAATTGAGAATCACTGCAGACAAGGACCTCTGAGTTCTTTTTACCACGTATAGATGCATTGGGATACACTTATTATTTGTAGGTTTATCTCATTCATAAGTCTTGTTTCTTGGGGACAGAGTCCTAGTCATCTGTATGTTTTCTTTGTCATGCACAGCCATTGGTATGTGAGAGAGATGAATAGGTTTGGATGAATGAATGAACCACCACCCTTGAAGACCTTGGAGTGTAAGATTTGGTTTTCTGAGTATTTAGTATTACATTAAATGCCCAGTTGTGGGCTGCAGTAGAAGCAGAGCTGTGACTCAAGATCTTCACCTGAGGGAAGTGGGACCTCTCATTCCTCTACTCTGGCATGTACCATCGTGCGTCACCTTTCCCTTCTCCTCTGGGGAGATGGTACCTTTTGTCTCTGAGGGTGAGGAAGATATTTATTGATTTTTAGGTGTTTCTCCATGGGACCATCTCTTTCCTTCCTTCCTTTCTTCCTTCCTTCCTTCCTTCCTTCCTTCCTTCCTTCCTTCCTTCCTTCCTTCTTCCCTTCCTCTCCTCCCTCCCTCCCTTCCTTCCTTCCTTTTACTTTATTTTTATTCTTTGAATTTTTTAATTATCTTTATTTACTTATTGGATAAAGATAGACAGAAGTTGAGAGGAAGGGGGAGACAGAGAGGGAAAGAGACAGAGAGACAGCTGCAGCCCTGTTTCACCAGTCAAAAAGCTTTCCTCCTGCAGGTGGGGACCGGGAGTTTGAACCCGTGTCCTTGAGCATTGTAACATGTGCGCTCAACCAGGTGCACCACCACCCATTCCCCTTCATTTTATTTTTAAATGTTTTATTTTATTAGTGATTTAATATTGATTTAAAAGATTGTAAAGAGTATATTGTAATAGGGGTATAATTCCATACAGCTCCCCCACTAGAATTCTATGTCCCATACCCTCCATTGAAAATATCCCTGTTGTTTATCTCTCTGGGAGTATGGACCAAAATTCTTTTTGGGGTGCAGAAAGTGGGAGTTCTGGTTTCTGTAATTGATTCTCTGCTGGGCATGGATGTTGGCAGGTTGATCCATACCCAAAGCCTGTCTCTATCTTTCCATAGTGGGGTAGAGCTCTGGAGAGGTGCGGCTTCAGGAAGCATTGGTGAAGTTGTCTGCCCAGGGAAGTCAGGATGGAATCATAGTAGCATCTGGAACTTGGTGGCTGAAAAGCAGTAAAATGGAAAGCAGGACAAAATGTTTAATAAACAGGAACCAGAAAGTAGGAATAGAGCAGATGAAAGTAGGGACCTTAGGCTGGACGGGGGCTAGGATATCTACTTAAGGTATGTTCCTAGGAGCCTATGAATCCACTGCTCTTGGTGGCCATTTTCCCCCTCATTGTTGTTGTTGTTATTATTGTTGTTGCTGCTCCTATTGTTGTTTTGGATAGGACAGAAAGAAATTGAGAGAAGAGGGGGACACGGAGAGAAAAGGATAGACACCTGCAGACCTGCTTCACCACATTTGAAGTGTCCCCCCTGCAGGTGGGGAGCCAGGAGATCAAACCAGGATCCTTGAGCTGATCCTTGCCCTCTGCATTTTGTGTGCTTAACCCAGTGTACTACCACCTGGTCCCTGTCTTAATAATCTTTGCTTGCACCTGAGAGCTAATATGAGGGTAGACCAGAAATATTGTCTGGAAAGATGGTGTCAGAGTTGAAAGTAGAACTAGGAAGCAGGATCAGGGCAGAGGTCTGCTCACAAACTTGAAGAATAGATATAAATGCAGTTAACTGTTTAAGGCATGATCAAATCCATGATCCACATTCATTTGTATTTAACAGCAGAGCCTGTACAACTTCTAAGTCCCTGCTAGACAGCTCACAGTCCCTAGTTATAGCTGGGAATATTCTAGGCTGTGTTCATTTCAGAGCTAGTCTTCTCTGAGTGGCACAGTGGGATGACCTAATCTCCCTTTAGAGAGTGGGGTAGTTTCTACCATTGATATTTCATAATGAAGAGATAGTCTTAAAGAAGCCTACTAAAGGGTGTGACCAATGATGGTAGAGAGGGGAAACTATTAACGGTCTAGGCCCATATTACCTATGGGGAATCTAAGGATTCCCTGTCTAGAACCCTGGGTGATAGGGTGAGGTCCATCTCCTTATGATTCCAGTTTTTTTTTCCTCCAGTGTTATCACTGGGGATTGGTGCCAGCACAACAAGTATACTGCTCCTGGAGGCCACCTTTTCCCCCCATTGTTGTTGCTGTTATTGTTTTTATCACTGCTGTTGTTGTTGGATAGGACAGAGAGAAATTGAGAGAGGAGGGGAAGAGAAGGGGAGAGAATGATAGACACCTGCAGACCTGCTTCATCACTTGTGAAGTGACTCCCCTGCAGGTGGGGAGCCAGGGCTTGAACCAGGATCCTTGTGCTGGTCCTTGCACTTCACACTATGCATGCTTAACCTGGTGCATTACCAGTTTGTATGAATGTCTGTTCTAACAAAAATGACAGAAATAAGTAGAAATAAGAAATAAGAAGTACACAGATGAAATTTTTTTCACTGAGGATAAAACCAGTATTGTATTTTTTTTTTTTTGGGCCTGAAATTTGATATGAGCCTGAAATCTGATATGCGGGTGGATCCTAATTATTGTCTGGTGCGATGATGTCATGGATGGCAGAAGGACCAGAAAGCTGGATCAGGGAAGAGAGTAGCTTCCCTCCCCGTCCCCCCAAAAAATCACCCCAATCTCTAACATCTTCCCCAAACCTGGGAGGAAAACCATGTTTTTGGAGGCTGTTCTAAGTTATTTGGTCTGGTGACTTCACATCTCTGGCACATTAGACTTGCATATCCCATTTAAGAAACTCAGCAATAGCTTTTGGTTTTGCTTGAATACATAGGCCTCCAGTCCATATGCACAGTGATTTTAATTGTAACACAGGGGTGGATAATTGACTCAGACAACCAAGCGTGCACTGCATCATTTTCACTATCCCGATCAACTTTTTAATGAACATATTTGAAAAAATCATGATAGAGTGAAGCCTCGAAAGTTGAAGCATAAAGAGATGAGGGGAAACTGTATACTTACTTCTGGGCCAAACTTAAAGCAAAATAATAAAAAACTAAACACACACACACACACACACACACACACACACACACACACAACACAACACCAGTAGTCTGGAATGTTGAGTCTTGAGATTCTCATAGTTCAAAGAGAAAAAACCCCTCATTCAGTTATGAGCAGAGCTAGTCCCAAAGGCCATGGGAAGATGGGAAGATATGTGTTATACAGTTGCACAATTTTGGCATCAGGAAAAGTCAAAATGTAAAAAGGACAAACTCTACTAACAGTCCTTTCATGATATTTTCCTTAATCCCAGAAATTTTCATCATGTTGTCTTTGAGTGAATGACTAAACTCTTCTGTGCCTGTTTTCCAAACAATAAAATCTTCAAGAGGTTAGTTTTCTCTTTGGGAAAAAAAAATCCAGACCTCTAGATCCCTACCTAAGTTTTAGAATAACTTATATGCAAAGTTAAAAAGTATAAATTATAGAAAATTGTGAAATTCACAGAAGCCTTAACATTTTATGGTTTGCTTTGGGAAGAATAAATAATGAAAGTGACCAAGAAAGAAAAAAAAATACAAACTATTTTTTAGATGACTTTTTGTCATTTCTTTTAAAAATAGTGTGCTTATTTATTTATTGAATAGAGACAGAGAAATTGAGAGGGAAGGGGGAGATAGAGAAAGAGAGATACCTGCAGCACTGCTTCATTGCTCTCGAAGTTTCTCCCCTGCTGGTGGGGACTGGAGGCTTGAACCTGTGTTCTTATGCATTGTAACATATGAGCTCAAGTGCGTCAAGTAGAGGCTTGACCCCCAAAATACAAACTATTGATTAGATACATAGACCTCACAGGGGAATAGTGATGCTGATAAAGATGTGCTGATCTTTTTCAGGATTTTGCTAGTCATTTAGTATTAAATGGACAGATTGATTTGAACAGAAAAGGCCTAGAATAACACAGTTAATATAGAAATAAGCATGGCCCAGGAGATGGCGCAGTGGGTAAAGATTTGGACTCTTAAGCATAAAGTTCAGAGTTTGATTCTTGGCACCACAAGTGCCAGAATAATACTCTGGTTCTCTTTCTCCTTCTCTCTCCCTTTCTTTTTCTTTCTTTCTTTTTTTTTTTTTTGCCTCCAACATTATTGCTGGGGCTCAGTGTCAACTATGAATCCATTGCTCCTGCAGGTCTACAGGTGTCTATCATTCTCTCCCCTTCTATTCCCCTCCTCTCTCAATTTCTCTCTGTCCCATCCAACAACAACAGAAATGATAAAAAATAACAGCAATTTTCTCCATTTTAGTAGATAGCACAGAGAGAAATTTAGAGAGGAAGGGGAAGTAGAGGGGGAGAGAGAAAGACACCTATAGACCTACTTCACCTCTCAGGAAGGGTCCTCCCTGCAGGTGGGAAACTGGGGGCTCAAACCCAGATTCTTGTGCTTCATACTACATGTGTTTAACTGGGTGCATCACTGCCCACCCCATTCTTTCTCATAAAACAAAAACAAAAACAAGTAAAGACAAAAACATGGAAGGCAGAAGAAAGAACAGCAAGAGAACGTTTGAGTAGCATTGTATTGAAATGCCTTCCAAAGTCAAACATACTGATCTGTTGTAATGTGTTAGGACTCTATCATGAAGCCCTCATATCTGGCCCTTATTGTGTTAGTATTCATGTGACTGATTTCAGCCTACTTTAGAGATAAATGACTCTGGGGCTGTGTTGATAGCTGTGATTAGTTGTTTGCTCTTGGGGAAACTAGAGAGGTAAGCCAGCACCAATAGGACAGTCAGGAGATTTGGCATCCCTAACTGAGATGAGGACTTTTGGACAAGCTCCCATGTTTGGGAAGAAAGGGAGTAGTTAGGGAGATGGTAAAGCATTAGATGTTTCAGAAGTGATAGGAAATAATTTGCTACCTGAGTACATCACAGAGAGCAGGAGCAGGACCTCAAATGTCTCAGGACTTGATGAGGTTGGGGAAGCTCCATTGGGCAGAGATTGACTTTTTTCTTTTTCTTTTTTCTTTTTAAAAATTATTTATTTATTGATGAAAGTGTGTGTGTGTGTGTGTGTGTGTGTGTGTGTGTGTGTGTGTATGAGAGAGAGAGATAATTAGAGAAGAGAGAGATATATAGACTGATCAGAACATTGCTCAGCTCTGGCTTATGGTGGTGCTGGGGACTGAACATGAGACCTCAGAGCCTCAGGCATGAAAGCCTTTTGCAGAACCATTATGCTGTCATCCCAGCCATGATATTGGACTTTTTAGCCAGCTAGAGTGAACATATTGGCAGAATTTTCAGCAGGAAAGGTATTAGGAATCCAGTCTAAACCTCATAGTTTTCCACTGGGGCCCAGAGGAGACTGACATATTCAAGTGGGAAGCTGCCCTCATAAGTTTTTCCATCTCCTCTGGGGACATGGAGCTTGTCTATTCTGAGGGCAAGGAAGGTATTTATTGACTTTTAGGTATTTCAGCTTGTCCCTCAGGCAAGTAAATCTGAAGCAGCCAAGCATAAAAGAGTCTTCCAGGGAGATTTATGTCTGAGACAGTTCAGTGCAGGACATACAACAACATAACTCTAGATGCTTCTGGCGTATATTGTCATAAATCCCCATCTGCAGTCAAGCAATGCTGCTTCACATCAGGAGGCCAGTGTTGGGGTCAGAGTCAGCTGTGGGGAAGGCACAGAAGACCAGTGAAGGAGATATTGGAATAGACGCAAGATTTAGCACATAAAATACAGGATGTATGGCTGAGAGGTAGTAAAATGGGCAAGAAGTCAGACTCTTGAGTGTACGACCTTGAGTTTGACCCTCGACATCACTTGTGCCAGAGTCAGACTCTGGTTCTCTCTACCTTCTATAAACAAGCAAAAGAAATATTTAAATAAGCATAGAGTGCTGGGATTTGGTGAGTAGAGCACATGTCTTTCATATGTGAGACCATGGGTTCAATCCCTGCATCACATAGGAGAATCAAAGATAACACCGAGGATCAAAACAGGAGGAACGGCATGGGTGGTGAAACCCTTATGCATGGTGGAGTGGCAGAAATCTGGCCTTTATCCTTTATCCTTCCTTCTCTCAATTCATCTCTTTCTAAGAAAAAAAAAAAAAAAGCAATATAAGAGAGTCAGGCCCGGAAGGTAGCTTGGTGGTATACATGCTCTGGAGTGCCCTGTCAACACACACACACACTCACAAACTCTCTCTCTCTCAAAGAGTTTCTGGTGAAGAATGAATGATAGTTTTTGGGAGTTGGGTGGTAGAGCAGCAGGTTAAGTGCACATGGCACGAAGCGCAAGGACCAGCTTAAAGATCCTGGTTTGAGCCCCCGGCTCCCCACCTGCAGGGGAGTTGCTTCACAAGCAGTGAAGCAGGTCTGCAGGTGTCTATCTTTCTCTCTCCCTCTCTGTCTTCCCCTCCTCTTTCCATTTCTCTCTGTCCTATACAACAATGACATCAACAACAACAACAATAATAACTACAATAATAAAACAAGGGCAACAAAAAGAGAATAAATAAATATTAAAAAATTAGGAAAAAAGAATGAATGATAGTTTTGCATGTGTAGGTCCCTGATATTGTGTGGGATGTACTTATAAACTAATCAAGTGTCTGTGGGTTATGGAGAAACCAGACTTTGCACACAGTGGATTTTTTTAGTTGTTTTTATTTATGTATTTATTTATTATTAATGATTTAATAATGATCAACAAGACTGTGGGATAAGAAGGGTACAGTTCCACACAATTCCCACCACCAGAGTTCCACACCCCATCCCTCCCCCAATAATAATAATCAAGTGTCCACTTGAAGTTCCAGTTGAAGCAGACATTCTGTGTTTTATCTGCCAATCTTGAGACTCTCAGCTACAAAGGGATCCTGATCCTTGCTGATGGTGGTGAATTGAAGACATTGTGCTGCTTCTGAATTCCAGTGGAACATGGCTGTCCTCTCTTCTCATCCTCCTGGAGTTTTGAGAAGAGTCAGGAAGTGCTCATGCCCTGCAGAAATCACAGAGGAAGGAGAGAGCATTTCAGAGGTCATTGCTCCAACAAACATCATTTGCCAGCTCCTTTTCTTGTTTTGCTCCAGCAGGAGGAACACCACCACCCTCTTGAAGGATCTGAGGACAGAAGGAAGCATGGCCAGATAGACCGAGCTCGCACTGCATTGTGTGTCCTGGGGAGATAATGGCTCTGAACCTGAGAAAATAAATGATCTGCTTTGTTCTTGAATAATAATCAGCTGGCAGCTTTGTTCTTGTTTCCCTGGCAGCTGGAGGAGATTCTTGTTTCAAAAAAAAAAAACAAAAAACATGACCTGACCTGGGGTTGGCCATATGGGAGAGAGGGAGGAGACTCATCATGACAGACAGCCCCCTAGTTGTGAGCCAGCCTCATGCTGCAAAGCATTGCCCCAGGGCCTGTCACAGTGCTCAGAGATCTGCCTGAAGGGTAATAACATTCTCTTTAAAAATGCATGAGTCTGTGGAGGGTAGATAGCATAATGGTTATACAAACAGATTCTCGTGCCTGAGACTCCAAAGTCTCAGGTTCAATCCCCTGCACCACCATAAGTCAGAGATGACAAAAACAAAAAACAAAACAAAAACACATGAGTCCCCAAGGAACAGCACAATGGTTATTACTGTTATTATTATTTTTTAAAAGTTTTATTAGTAATTTACTATTATTTTCAAATCATTTTATTGGGATGTTAGTGGTACAGTTGTTGACACATGAGTAAAATCTCTTATCTCTCCATGATAGGTATCTGCAAAACATGTACCTTGAACTTAGGTCCTTTTCCACCATCATGTACCAGAACCAACACCCTCTCCATAACTCTCCTTCACTAGAATCCTTTGCTTTGGTGCAATACAGCACACCCAGTGCATATCAACTTAATTTTCCCTTTTTTTCCCATGCAGTTCAATGATGAATGAGATCATCTGATATTTGTCCTCTTTTCAACTTATCTCACCATGATTCATTAAAGTTCCATTCAAGATGAGATGGATGTGATGCTTTATCATTTTTAACAACTGAGTAGTAGTTCATTGAGTATATGTACTACAACTTTCTCTATCACTCATCTATCATTGGACATCTAGGATACTTCCAAATTTGTACGATTACAATGTGTGCTGCTATAAACATAAGTGCACATAAAAATTTCTTTGGATAGGTGTTTTTACATTATTTGCATAAATCTCCAAGAGAGAAATTGCTGGATCACAGGGTAAGTCCATTTTGTCCATTCCTAGTTTCTGGAAAATCTCCAGAATAGGAGATCTTTACATGCTACACATCAGACAAAGAGCTAAATATCAAAATATGTAAGAAACTCACTAAACTCAGCAATAAAAAGCCAAACAAACCCATTCAAAATAGGGAGAGGATATGGACAGGTTGTTCTTCAAAGAAGAAGTCCAGAGGGCCAACAGACATGTAAGAATGTGCTCAAAGTCACTGATAATTAAAGAAATGCAAATAAAGACAATGAAATACCACATCACATCTGTGAGAATGTCACACATTAGAAATGTTGTTTTAGAATGGAATTAGTTCTTTAAAATCTTCCTAACTCCACACTTGATTGAGAATAGATTCTTGGGGTTGGTTATTGGATTGAAGAACAGGTAGTTCTTGGGGGGCTGAATGACAATAAGTTGACCCAAAGAGAGAATATGAGGAAGCCCAGAAATAAAGGAGCCTGGGAAATTCAGGAGACAGAGAGAGAGAGAGAGAGAGAAACAGAGAGAGAGAAACAGAGAGAGAGAGAGAGAGAGAAGGAGAAGAAGGAGGAGGAGGAGAAGGAGAAGGAGGAGGAGGAGGAGAAAGAGAAGGAGGAGGAGGAGGAGGAGGAGGAGGAGAACAAGAAGGGGAAGAAGAAGAAGAAAAGGAGAAAAAGAAGAGGGACAGGATATAGGTGGGGATCTGCTACCTGTCTTATTGACTACTATGTCTACTGGGGTTCCCCTGAGGGTCTCTGACTTTCCAGACACATTTGAGTTGGTTATTGCTAAGGTCTGGATTTCTGTCTATTCTTTTGCAAGGGTGAGAGTCATTCAGTTCTATCTAGTTCATTTATCCCTCCTTCCAAATGCTAGGAGAACAAATAAACCCACAGAGAGGGACATCCCTGCCTGATTGTATGGGGAGAAGTGAACTTGGTGCAAGGAAGAGAAAATCCACATTCAGTGACTTGAAACAACAATGACAGAAATAACACTAACAACAACAACAACAACAAGGTAAAAAAGAAAAGGAAAAAAATGACCTTCAGGAACAGTGGATTCATAGTGCGGGCACTGAGCCCCAGCAGTAACGCTGGAGGCAATATATATAATTGTATAGAGACAAAGAGAAGTTGAGGGGGTAGAGGGAGAGACAGAGAAAGTGAGAGACAGAGAGACACCTGTAGCACTGCTTTATCACTCATGAAGCTTTCCCCCTGCAGGTGGGGACCAGGGGCTTGAACCTGGGTCCTTGTGTACTATAATGTGTGTGTTTAACCAGGTGTGCCACTGCCTGGCCCCCAGTCAGCTCTTAAGTGTCGTCTCCTGACTGCTAATCTTGTAATCAAAAGAGAACCCATTTGGTGATTCTGCCTTATTGTCCCTGGCTAGTGCATTGACAGCTAAGGTAATATCTTTGTGTAGAGAGTCCTAAAACAAATAAAAATGGAATTAACTTATGATCCAGTAGTACAACTCTTTAGCATTTACCCAAAAGACATGGAATTCGGGGGTCAGGTGATAGTGCAGTGGGTTAAGCGCATGTGGTGCTCAAGGACCAGTGTAAGGATCCTGGTTAGAGCCCCCGTTCCCCACCTGCAGGGGAGCAGTGGATTCATGGTGCAGGCACTGAGCCCCAGCAATAACCCTGGAGGCAAAAAAAAAGACATGGAATTCAAAGGGACATATGCACCTCTATGTTTATAACTGCATTATTAATGATAGCCAAAGAACTGAAGAAGTTTATATGTCTATGGATGACTGGATAAAGAAGTTATGGGCTACATACTCCATGGAATACTACTCTGCAATAAAAAGATGGCATTGTGTCCTTTGGGACAAAATGAATGGAAGGGGAAATGATTATGCTTATCGAAATAAGTAAAGAGATGAAAGAAAACTACGGGGTGGTTTCACTCATATGTGGAATCTAGAAAACTGATATACATAAACTTGAAAAAAAATACAGAAGAGGCAAACCAACTATCTGTAGCCCTTTATGAGAAGTATGGTGGCTATTGTTGGGGGAGTGGGCACATAGAACTTTGGTGGTGTGTAGGACTATGTGAAAGCTTGGTGGAGCTTAGGGAAGCTTTCCCAACCTTGGATGGAGGTCTGGAAAGACACCCCACTTGTTAGCCTCTCTCCTCATAGAGATGAGCCAAGAGGGAAAAGTCTCCCAGATTCAGTTTCTCCTTATTAGTCTCTCAAGCTCACAGAAATCCTACAGGCCTCTCACACTTAGTTTCTCCCTGCTAACAGGCCACATGGCTGCCTGCTTTAAGGTTCACTCAAAGTTCACATAGTCACTCAAAGTTCACACATCCACTTCACCTTTTGATCACAAAGGAGAACACACTCTATCATATACCTCCCCAACACCAGACAGAGAAACCCCCAAAACTTCTATTTCCTTATGCCTTTTGATATCTATGATTTACATCAAGCCTTGTTTTACTTCTCTCTATCTCACCTTACTGGTTTCACCCCTATGCTTCTCTCAAATGCCTTTGGATAATTAACTTGCCTGCATCATGGAGACTAATTGTCTTGACCTTTATGTATCACACCAATTCTTGTCATACCAGCCCCCTATCATAGGGGCAAGCTGACCTTTAAGAAACCTGTAATTTCTGATGTATTTGAAAAATGTTCTTTGTTTAAATATCTATATAAACCCAAGCCCGCCCCCAAATAAAACGAGTGTTTGTACCAAAATACTCCCTGAGTCTTCCTTTCTGAATCACTGAGCACTTGATCTAGTGAGGGAAGATCAGTGGCTTGACTCCTGGCTGGAGCCACCCCACATGAGCCCCAGCAGTGGTGGGTGTGGTGTGGACCCATACCTTATAATCTTATAGTCTTTTTTTTATAATCTTATAGTCTTGTAAACCACTATTAATCATAAATAAAATATGATTAAAAAAAGGAATGTTGAGTATAATAGATATGAATCCAAATAGAAGAGATGTGGGTCAGCTCAGCTGATTACATGATGAAGGTCTTTCTTTCTTCCTTCCTTCCTTTCTTTCTTTCTTTCTTTCTTCCTTTCTTTTTTTTACCAGATCATTGCTCAGCTCTGGCTTATGGTGGTGCAGGGGACTGAACCTGGCACTTTGGAGTCTCAGGCACGAGAGAGTCTTTTTGCATAACCATTATTCTATCTACCTATCTACCCCCACCCCATGGTGAAGGTTTTCTCCTCTGCACTTCAGTTCATGCCAAGACACGGGAGGCTGTGGTGCACCCATGCTGTTCCAAAGAATTGTCTTGGGGACCAGGTGGTAGCTTGGACCATCTCAAGGATCCTAGTTCAAGTCCCCAGATCCCCACCTGCAGGGGGCTGGGTCTCACTTCACAAACAGTGAAGGAGATCTGCTGTTGTCTATCTATCCCCTTCTTTGTATTCCCCTCCTCTCTCAATTTCTCTCTGTTCTATTCAACAACAACAGCAGCAACAACAATGGGGGGGGGGGAAGATGGCCTCCAGGAACAGTGTATTCATAGTGCAGCTGATAACCCTGGAGGCAAAAAAACAAAAAAGAAGGAAAAGAAAAGACAGAAAGGGGCAGTGGGTTTGTTCCTCATTGTGATAGCACACATATATCTAAGTGTCCCCGGTAGCAGGAACTGGGCAGACCCATTAAATAATCCCTATCTGGTGTATTGCACCAGAGTAAAAGACTCTGGTGGTGGTGGTGGTGATGGGGTCTCAGGTTCTGGAACATGATGGCAGAGGAGGACCTAGAGGGGGTTGAATTATTATGTGGAGAACTGAGAAATGGCACATATGTATAAACTACTGTATTTTACTGTTGACTATAAACCATTAATGCCCCCCCCAATAAAGGAAAATAAAGGGGAAAAAAAGCCCTGTGTGTCCAAAAGGTCCAGAGAATCTGCTTCCTGGTGGACTCCCCACCCCCTACCCTCACATTTTTTCTAACTCTTACCTTTTCTAGGTACTCTTCTTTGCTTTTAAAACCACTCCCTTCTTTCTATCTTTCTCTCTCTCTCTCTCATCCTATCTATCTATCTATCATCTATCATCAAGTTTTTGATTGAAAATTCTACTAGTGTAAAAAAACTGTTGGTTGTCCCTAAACTGAATGAAGGAATTTGTCTGAAGAAGTCAGCAGGGTTTAAGTATCCTGTGCATTGATGTGTGTGTGTGTGTGTGTGTGTGTGTGTGTGTGTGTGCAAATGGGTAGGAAAAAATATTTAAATTTTTAAAATTATAAACCATACTTTAATTTAGAATTTGTCATTTTCTAAAACATAAACCCAATTACTTCAAATTCTCAATTTTAAAATGTTTTGTTTTAGAAAGAGCTAAGCAAAACAAAGCAAAAGTAACCTGAATCTGTATTCTTCTATTTTATGACAAAAACATATTTGACAAGTATGACAAATATGATTTAACAGTATGATTGTAATATTACATATCAAAGACTCCTACACACTATGAAAAAAAATCTTAATTCATAAAATGGAACACAAATTTACAGTAGAAAAATACCAAATGATGCTCACTGGACTATTATATAGACTTTTGTGCCATGCATGTCATGATACTTCTCAGTGTGAGCTTTGAAGATGGCATGCTAATAATATGAACACATTAGTTAGAAAAATATTTTTATTAAGTAGCTATTGTGTGCTATACCCTCCATGAGGAATTTGCACAAGTTATTTCATTTAATTCTCACAGTGAACCACTGGGACAAATACTACTACTATGCCCAGTTTACAGATGAGGAAACTGAGGTTCAGGGAGATTATGGGATGTACCCATACACCTAGGAAGTAGCAGGTCTGGACATTGAAGCCATCTGATTCCAAAGCCCATGTTCTTAACCACCATGCTGTCATTTTCTCTTAGCTTATGATTCCCAGCCCATCTAAGGAAAAGCATTTCCCTTTTGCCCTCTGATTACTCCAGTCTTCTTTCTTTCATTGGGAAGCTTCAGCTTAATCTGCAGAGAGAGTCTCACATTAAATGGAGGTTGGGGCTTGGTGTTGTGCTCTGGCAGGGGCAGGCTTTGAAGCCCCATGCTCACTGACAGCATCTCCGACAATGATTAAGTCTTCTGGCACTCAGGACATTGCAGATGCCCCTGAAAACCCTTGGTGGAGGGGGCAGATGGCAGACAGTCAGGGACAAGATGCTCTGTCACCATGGTACACACCCTGAAGTTGGCTTGGGTCCTGTCTCAGAGTGCCAGAGCTGTCCCCTCCAGACACCACCCCACATTAAACCAGGGGCAGGGCAGAATTCTGCCTTCTTACTTTCCCCTTCTTTGAAATGGGCACGTGGATGCAAAACCAAATGATGAGAAAGAACTCTGCTGATTGTTTTAAAAGCTTTAGAATGGTGACTATTCTGTCTATATTTTATTATTTTTTGGTTTTGTTATTGAGTTTAGTGAGTATATATTTTGCACCAAAGCAAAGGATGCTGGGGAGAAGGGTAGGGAGAAGGATGGTGTGTGTGTGTGTACGTGTGTGCGTGTGTGCATGTGTGTGTGTATGTGTGTGTGTGTGTGTGTTTCTTGGTGGTTCTGGTGTGTGGTGGTGGAAAAGGACCCAAGTTGGGGTGAAAGTGTTTTACAGACACCTACCAAGATGAGATGGGAAATTGTGCCCATGTGTCAACAACTGTACTGCAAACCATTGCCCCCCTTAAATAAATGGTAAAATGAAAACTTCAGAATAAAGCCCATGGAATCTCTGCAAGCCTTGCAAAAGTGCTTCTGGTTGCTCCTTCTCATATGGGGTCAGTGGCAGGGGTGCACCTCCAGGAAGTCCTCCCTGAAAGTGACTGAATAAGCAGAGAGAATGCCTGCCCGCCTGACCGCCCTATTCCACCCATGCATTTGGCTACCAGCCTGCACTCCTGGTGCACTGATACTGTTAGTGCAATGATGGCCAGTTGTCGGTCTCTCCCCACCTGGATGGGACACTCTTCAAGGGCAGAAACTACATTTCTTGGTACAGAGAAACAGAGAATATACTGATTTATTTTATTTTATTTTTTATCAGAGTCATTAAACTTCATTGAAGAAAAGATGGATACACTTTTTTTTCTTTCCTTGTTTTAGTGCTTCTTATGGAATGAACACAGGGCTTCATGCATGCGAGCTACTTCCAAGTGACTTTTCTTGGACAGTTTTCTATTTATTATGATTATTCCTGTTATTATTATTGTTGTTGTTGTTGTTGTTGGCAGGTGTTGAGAGGGCTGTGGGAGAAAGGGAGTGACAGAGGAGAGAAAACACACCGCCCCTTCACCATCATGGAGATCATCAGTGCCATCTGTGGTGTTCCCAGGTGTTGTTGAACCTCCAACCTAGGCCCTTGCTCATGATAAAGAGCATGCTAGCTCCTGATCCCTTGATGCCCATTTCAAAAATTTTTGTTACTGTGGCTTTTTAAATTACTGTTTTCCTTTTTAAAAAATTTCTTTATTGGGGAATTAATGTTTTACATTCAACAGTAAATACAATAGTTTGTACATGCATAACATTTCCCAGTTTTCTGTATAACAATACAACCCCCCTCTGTCATCTTTTTTGGACCTGTATTCTCACATCCCACCCACCCCAGAGTATTTTACTTTGGTGCAATATGCCAATTCTAGTTCAGGTTCTACTTGTGTTTTCTCTTCTGATCTTGTTTTTTCAATTTCTGCCTGAGAGCGAGATCATCCCATAAATTATTTTTTTCTTTTGTAAACTTTATTGATTTAATGGAGACAGAGAGAAACTGAGAGCAGAGGGGAAGATAGAGAGGGAAAGAGAAAGAGAGATACCTGTAGCATTGCTTTGCCTCTGGTAAAGCTCTCCACCCCTTGCAGGTGGGGACTTGGGGCTTGAATCTGGTCCCTTGTGCATTGTAACCTGTGTACTCAACCAGGCATACCACCATCCAGCTCCTGCTGTTATTATTTCTCTAAGCTCTTGCCCTCTCTTTCTGCAGAGCTATTCCTGGGAAAGTTAAGCAGGTTTCCGTTCTTTGCCTCCTTTAGATCTCTGGGTCATGACTTAGTGTTCTAGGGAACTCCAGGGGAAAAAAATGACTTAACTCCTGCAAATATTAATGTCCACTGTTCTGAGAAAGGCTTCTAGCTACGACAAGGAGATTATTTGCTTGAAACTAATGGGAAAAGCTAATTACTGCAGTGGATTTGGACAGGACAGAGTGTACCAGTGCAGGCTGTGGGCTTGCCCTGGAACAGTGCCAGCACCTCTCTGCCTCTGAATCTCCTGCTCAATCACTAACAGCCTCGGAGGTGGTGGTTTGGGGCTCTGTGGTCTGATGGCAGCCAAGGACAAATTTCTGTGGCTTACTCTTTTCCTTCCTGGTTTCTGATTTTTTGAAATGTAAAATAAAGCAAGGTCAGTCTTCTTCCAGGGTGTGGGATCTGGGATCCACCGAACACTGTCTTTTACCTCTGCATTCCTCCCCACCACTCTTGTGTGAGCACTCTCTCCCAGGACAAGAAACATCCGTGTTTTCTTGTCTTTGGTTCACAAAGAGCTTCTTCCCACAGCTTATCTGCCTGGAGCCTAGGTCGGCTTAAGCACATCTACTAGGAGATTGCTGATGCTGACCCCACCTGCTGATGCTCCTGCCTTTATCAGGCATCCTGAGCCACATTTATACCAGAGACATCAAATCCCACTCTAATGAATATTTCAGACCACCCAAATTCTTTATTCTTGGAATTTTGCTTGTATTATTCCTGAGAGGTGGTAAGAAATGATTATGTGAATTAGGTAACATTAAAAATGCCTGGTGCAATTTTTCCACCATTGTTTTAAAAGATACTTTACTTTAATCCTGACCTTTAAGGTATATTTTAAGAAGCTTGATCTGATTTTCCATAAAGAACAAGATAATCAAGAGAAATAGCCATATGCACAAAGAATGATCTTATTTATTTATTGGGTATAGACAGAGAGAAATTGAGAGGGAAGGGGGAAACAGTGTGTGAGAGAAAGAAAGACACCTGAAGCATCAATTTACCATTTGCTGGGATAGCGACATGAGAGAGATGACCCAGGAACTGAGCTGGTGGTGGTGAGGTGTTTCAAATCTTTATTTATCTGAATGCCACAGATTTGGGTGGTAGCACAGCAGGTTAAGCGCACATGGCAAAGCTCAAGGGCCGGCATAAGGATCCCAGTCCAAGCATCCCTCCCCGAGGCTGGAAAATGGAAATGGCAAGTCGGAAACAGAAGTGGCTTGACACTTAGGAAAGGGGCAGAGAAAGGTAAAAGGGAGCTGGGAAAGGTAGGAACTTCCTTAGCAACTGTTGTGAGGAGTTTAACTGGTAGGATTAATAATACCCTGCAGGCAGGGAGGGTCTTGAGGGTAGGAAAAGAATATATCAAATGAGCAGAAGGGGTGGGGAAATAGGGAGGAGATCTTAAATCATTTGTTAGACAAAGCAGAACATTGATATGTAAATAATAAGGGAGCAGGCCATTGTATCAAGGAATGCAGAGTGAAGTAGGGGAGCTGGCTTAATGTTTTAAGGAATGCCGAGTCCCTGGAGGCAGAAAAATGCAGGGTCTCTGGAGACAGGGAGTAAGCTGACAGGGAGGTAAAAAAACTGGGGTCTGTACCTCTCCCAAGCTCGACCTCAGCAAGAGAGAGTCTGACAGGGTGGTGTGTTTCCTCAGTCCCCCATTTTTCAATGGGAAAAACCTCACCATGCTCAACCTGGTTTTCACAGTATTCCCAGCCCCATTCACAAAGCTTTCACTCTGCAGGTGGGAGCCAGGGGCTTGAATCTGGGACCTTGTGCATTGTAACATGTATGCTTAACCAGGCATGCCTTCACCTGGTTCCCAAACTGTGGTCTTTACTCACAAAAGCTTTGCAGTTTAGAGACCTTTTTGTTTCATGTTAGAGTTTCAGAGGAGAGAGAGAGAGAGAGAGAGAGAGAGAGAGAGAGAAAGAGAGTGCTAGTAGAACACTGCTCTGGTACATGTTGTTCTGGAAATCGAACAAGGAAGTTTAGGTGTCAAATGCTGAGCTCCACCAGGGCTATGCTCTTATCTTCTCTGTCTGCAGAGCTGTTCCAGGGAAAGTTAAAGAGCTTTTCTTACCTCCTGGCTATAAAAGGCTTGAACCTTAGTAGGGAATGACAAGATGCATGTGTGCCATGCATGGCTAGACAGGGCTTCCATTTGATGCTTTGGCTACATGGAGAGAGAGGGTATGGAGGGCAGGTGGAAGGGGTGATGGGATTTTAAGTGAGGTGAGGTCAGCTGTGAGTAAGGTTAGCTGCAAGAGACTTATTAGAGAAAGAAAGTCTGGAAGTTTTGGTTCCATTTGTCCAGAGATGATTGGAGAAAGCACCCTAAGCATGAAGACAAGAGGTCTGTCTTTGTGGTTCAGGGTCTGAAGGGTTGTTGATCAGAATTGAGAGTTTGATGGCCTGTTGGGTTGAATCATTAGTGGAATTACTAGTATGGAGGAATAATAGCTTCATGAGAAGTGTTCGAAGATGTCAAAAATCTGTGTGAGAGAGACTGGTTTTCTTGTAATTCTGGAGTAAGGATTATTATTTTTTAAAAATATTTTTAAATATTTATTTATTCCCTTTTATTGACCTTGTTGTTTTATTGTTGTAGTTATTATTATTAATGTTGTCATTGTTGGATAGGGCAGAGAGAAATGGAGAGAGGAGGGGAAGACAGGGAGGGGGAGAGAAAGATAGACACCTGCAGACCTGCTTCACTACTTGTGAAGTGACTGCTCTGCAGGTGGGGAGCTATGGGCTTGAACCAGGATCTTTACGCCGGTCCTTGCACTTTGCGCCACCTACACTTAACCCGCCACGCTACCACCCAACTCCCTGGAGTAAGGATTATTATCCAGCTTAAACTGGAAGCAAGAGAAGACTTGTGTTTGAGAGAAATGGATTGAGATGTGCCCTGAAAAATGACAGATTTGAACTGGGGCTGGTGGAGAGAAGAGGTGAAAATAATCATCAACAAAGGCAACTTAGCTCTAGGAACTAGAATTGGAGCTTCATATACAAACCACAGAGGTCACAGCAGAAATAAATGGGCACATTTTCTTTTTAAATTTTAGTTCAGATTTAGCAGTACACACTGCTTTGAATCCTTAAGGGCAAATCAGGAATTTTCATGGATCTAGTGTTGAGTCTTTTCTTTTTAACTTATAACTAAAAGATTTTTTAAATCTTACAATTGAGTTACTATAAGAATATAAAAATAATATAAAATATAAAAATGTTGAGCATCAACATGCATGATACACACACACACACACACACACACACACACACATATATATATATATATATATATATTAAACTAGAACACTGCTCAGCTCTGGTTTATAGTGGTGCAGGGGTTTGAAGCTGGGACTTTGGAGCCTCAGGCATTTGAATCTCTTTGCATAACCATTATGCTATCTACTCCCACCCTGAATATTTTGATTTTAAACATAAAATGTATGTCCATCACTATCCTCAGTAGAGTACTGCTCAGCAATTTTAAAAGACTTTTGTGTACTTTGGGAGAAAATGATGGAACTGGTAGAGATTATGTGAAATAAATAACTAAATGAAGGGAAAAAAATGTATCTCCATCCCTAAACACTTTCCTGTTGAAGCGATGCTTTCTCTTTGAGCATGAATATACACATGGGAATTCCTGATCTCTTTTCTCTCTCATGAACAACATTGATAACAGAGCTAGAATGACCAAACATCCTTGGCACTTCCTCCCACTGATAGATGGAGTCCTCTTTTCTTCTATTTGAACATCAGCATGCCTGACTGGTTTTCTTGACTAACAGAAGACAGTGAATGTGGTATTGGCTCTGTGGAACTGTCTGGGATCCCTGAATCCTATGGGACTCATATGACCTGTCATGCCAGAATTCACTACTTGAGGTCTCCACCCTTATAATGTCACATAAGAAGACTCCTCTATCATTTTTAAATTTCAGGTAGACAAAGAAGTAGGGGGAGGGCCAAGGGAGAGACACCACAGCGCTATTCTCCCATGATGCTTCCATGTTATGTTGGGGCTTGAATCTGGGGCTTCAGATATAGTAAAGGATGTATCCTGCTAAATGAGCTCCTCCTAACCTCTGTGCTTTTGCATTTCATTTGTATAATATTGGACCCCCCCTAATTCTGTAATCAGTCATGGTCATGATTCATATGACATACGATGGTAACCAGAAGCCCTAACTGTCTCACTAGTACTGTCTGAACTAGCTCACTGAGAACCAGAGGGGAGATAGGGTCCATGAGAGGAGAGACCACTTGGTAACTGTAGTAATCCTGGTTCCCTCTTCAAAAATGGTGAAGCAGTGCTGCAGGTGTCTCTCATTCTCTCTTCCTCTCTGTCTCCCTTCCTACCTCAATTTCTCTGTCTCTATCAAAAAATGGATGATGATTCTTGAATCAGAAACTCCAAGCAAGGGACTGTCCCTGTACAGTGTGACAATCCCCCTAGGTGATTCTAATGCCACAGACATTTCAGAGTCACCCTCTTTGACAGCAGTCTTCTACCAGCACCCCCAGTTTCAGAGCTGACTTTTGTTGACAGCTGCGTGGTGGGCAGGGTATCATGTTTTCAAAGGAAATGATAATTCTTTTATGTAACACACACACACACACACACACACACACACACACACACGCGTGCGCGCGTGAGCGAACGTGGGGAAAGTACTTTCCTTCTCTTTCACATTTGTTACCCAGCCTTTGAGTTGTTTGAACAATAGAAGCAGAGCTTGAATAAACTTGTTTGTGGGGTGTCTAGGAGGCAGGTGCAGCTTGCCACTTTTAAAGCAAACTGAGAACAAACACAACAAAACCCAGCACCCCTGTATCGGCCTTCTGCTGCTAGAGACAGAGGTGGAATTTCTGTTTTGCTGGGCTGATCCCCCTAGCGTGCTGCCTTACCTTGGGGCCTTAATTAGAAGCAGCAGTGGCCCTCAGGCCTGCTGGGTTTCTATTTGATGTGATTGCACAAGAGAGCAGGGGTAGAGAACTAGCTCTCTTGTTATTTCACATATTCTGAAACACTTTCTCATTAAAGCCCCTTTCCCAGCATCTTCTTTGCCACCTCATACATCAGGAGAATTTTAAAAAGATTTAGACAGGAAAAGCATTTGGGACTGGTTTCTTTATGTTTGCCAAAGACTGTCATTTTTTTTTTCCATCTTGTGTTCCTCATAGAAAAAAAATTACCTTTGTGTTTATTCATCGGTGTTCTCTCTTCCTCTCCTTCTTTCTCTCTTTCTTTTTAAAATATGTTTTATTTTCTAAAGATATTGTATTTTAATTTTATTTTTCGCCTCCAGGGTTATTGCTGGGGCTCGGTGCCAGCACCATGAATCCACTGCTCCTGGAGGCTATTTTCTCCCTTTGTTGCCCTTGTTGTTTTTGCTGTTATTATTACTGTTGTTGTTATTGCTGTCATTGTTGTTGGCTAGGACAGAGAGAAATATCAAAAGAGGATGGGAAGACAGAGAGGGGGAGAGAAAGATAGACACCTGCAGACTTGTTTCACCACTTGTGAAATGACCCCCGCAGGTGGGGAGCTGGGGGTACGAACTGGGAGGCTTATGCCAGTCCTTTCACTTTGCGCCATGTGCACTTAACCCACTGCACTACCACCTGGCCCTCCAAAATATGTTTTATTTTAATGAGACACAGGAAAAGAGATAGAGAGAGGGAGAGAGAGGCAGGCTAGAGCTCTGTTTCTGCTCAGCTCTGGTGTATGGTTGCACAGGTGTTTGAACCTGGGACTTCAAAGCCTCAGGCATAAAAGTATTTTTGCATAACCATTGTACTATTTTCCTCATCCTATTGGATCTATCTTCTTTCTTTACATCTTTCTAGAGCTGTCTTAGAGTCAGTATTGGTTTGGGAGCTGGAACATTAAAAAAAATTAACATGAAAGCACAATTTTTCTATCTGAACTAGCTTTTTATTTCTTGGATATAAACAAGATAAAAATGGCTGTCACAAAATGGTGTAACTTGGTCTCCAGATTAAGTGGAAATCTTGAATATTTCCAATTCCTAGGAGCTGATAGAAATCTGGGAATGATAACTTTTTAGTCACTATCAGGCCACCCCATCAGCTGGGGCCCTAATCGGGTGTCCTGAGATTCCCAAAGAGACATGATGGGCCTAGACCTCGAATAAATCCCTCTCTCCATTGTTACCGGTCATTTCTACTAGGAACAACAAAATAGACCCCTTTATGGGCCCCCATAGGACCTTGCCCTCAACTTTGATCAACAGTGGTAGAGAATGTTCCATCCTCCAAAGGGAGGATGGACAACATACTCTATGCTACACCTGAGGAAGATAGGTCGATATTAGGGCAGCCTGGAATGTTCCTACTGATGACCACAGGATGTGAGCTTAGATCTACAGGGATGCAGAGGTCACATAGGCTCCTAAGATGATTATGGGCCCCAGATCACATCAGATTGTTGGGGTTTACAGTCAGCAATACTTATACACCTTTCTCATATTAGGGAGCTACTCTCTTCCCTGATCCAGCTTTCTGGTCCTTTATGTGGCCATGACATCATCTCCCCAGTCAGTAACTTGGATCCACCTGCATTTCATATTTCAGGCTCAGGGAAACAACAACAACAACAACAACAACAAAAACAAAGCTAGTATAGCCACTGACCATTTGGAATATAACTAAAATATGCCTGCTAGCTATCTACAAAACAGAGACCCCCCCCCCCCCAACTCTTCATCTGCACTATTCCAGCCTTTAGGTTCATGATTAGTCAACAATTTGTTTGGCTTTGTATGTTAACTCTCTTTTCAGCCACCAGGTTCCAGATGCTACCATGATGCCAACCAGACTTCCCAGTACAGACAATCCCACCAATGTGTCCCAGAGCTCCACTTCCCCAAAGCCCCACCCCACTAGGGAAAGAGAGAAACAGGCTGGGAGTATAGATCCACCTGTCAGCGCCCATGTTCAGCGGGGAAGCAATTACAGAAGTCAGACCTTCCACCTTCTGCATCCCACAATGACCTTGTTAACACTCCCAGAGTGTTAACAAATAGGAAGGAAAGCTATCAGGGGAGGGGATGGGATATGGATTTCTGGTGGTAGGAACTGTGTGAAGTTGTACCTCTTTTATCCTATGGTTTTGTCAATGTTTCCTTTTTATATATAATAACAACAAAATATGCTGAGATTTGTTGGTAATAAAAATCAAATAAAAATAAGGAGATAGGGAGTTGGGCTGTAGAGCAGCAGGTTAAGTGCATGTGATGCAAAGCACAAGGACCGGCATAAGGATCCCGGTTCAAGCCCCCAGCTTCCCACCTGCAGGGGAGTTGCTTTACATGCAGTGAAGCAGGTCTGCAGGTATCTATTTTTCTCTCCCCCTCTCTGTCTTTCCCTCCTCTCTCCATTTCTCTCTGACCTATCCAACAACAATGAGAGCAATGACAACAATGATAATAACAACAACAATGATAAATGACAAGGGCAACAAAAGGGAATAAACAAATAAAATAAATATTAACAAAAAAATTTTTTTAAATGAGGATAGTGTTTTAAAAAATTTTTTTAAATTATTTATTTTCCCTTTTATTGCCCTTGTTGTAGTAGTTATTATTATTGTTGTTGATGTCATTGTTGTTGGATAGGACAGAGAGAAATGGAGAGTAGGGGAAGACAGAGAGGGGGAGAGAAAGACAGACATCTGCAGACCTGCTTCACCCTTGTGAAGCAACCCCCCTACAGGTGGGGAGCCAGGGCTTGAACCCGGATCCTTACACCGGTCCTCGTACTTTGTGCCACCTGTGCTTAACCCGCTGCGCTACTGCCCGACTCCCTGAGATAGTGTTTTATACCATCATACTAGCAAATTAATAATCCAGGCCATACCAGAGATATGGAGAAAAATGCTACTGGTGAAAATGTAAGTTAGCACTTTGGGGTAGAAAAATGGCATTTTCCAGTAGAGTTAAAGCTGCAAAATGTGTGCCCAAATACCACTGAGTACCTCCCAGAGAACTTTTTATGTATGTCATCAGAAAAGTCACACAAGAAGTTTTTATAGCAGAACTGGTTGCTAGTAACAAGGAAAGCTGGAAGTAACACAAATATCCACCCAGGAGAAAATGAATTCATCAACTGTGCTATATACAGTGAGAAATGAAGGAAAGATAGCTCATGCATTAACCTGGAAAAAAAATCTCAGACAGTGTTGAGTTAACAAACATAATGACTCCTTTTATATGATGTGTAAAAACCAAACAAGGATTTATTCTGGGACATATTTTTATGCTGAAATATTTTTGAAACCAGCCTGGTAATAGGCACATTCTTTTTTATTTACAAACTGCTGCTATGAATATTGGAGTGCATAGGTCTTTTTGGATAAGTATTTTTGTTTTCCCTGGACAAACCCCTAGGAAAGAGACTGCTGAATCATAAGGTAGGTCCATTTCTAGAGTTCTGATAAATCTCCAGACTGTTTTCCATAGGGGTTGGACCAACTTAAATTTATACCAGCAATGTAGGAGAGTCCAATAGGCACATTTTATAGGTTAGTCTGTGGCTACCTTCTGTTTTTGGAAAGAGAATCTTTACTTGGAGAGGTGAGAACCATGGATGTTCTCAAGTCTGACTGTTCCTTGCTTTTCAAGTCTGACTGTTCCTTGCTTTACTTGAGTAGTCATCACACATAACTCCTGTGTCTTGGCAAATTACTCAGTAGTAAGGCAGAGAATTCACTTCCCTGAGGTCCTGAGTTTGATCTTCTGCATCACATATGCCAGACTAATGGCTTTTTTTTCTTCCTTCTCTTCCTCCTTCTCCTCCTCCTCTCCTCTCCTACTCATATCATTAATTTTTTTCTTTTTAAAATAACAGGGACCAGGCAGTTATGCACCTGGCTAAGTGTACACATTACAGTGTACAAGAACCTGGGTTCGAGCCCCTAGTCCCCACCTGCAGAGGGAGAGTTTCACAAGTGATAAAACAGGGCTGCAGGTGTCTCTCTGTCTTTCCTTCTCTATCCCCCTTCTCTCTTAATTTCTCTCTGTCCTATCAAATTAAATAAATTAAGTTTTGTAAAAAATAATGTAACAGTGGGGCCAGGGAGATAGTATAATGATTCTGCAAAAGGCTTTCATGCCTGAGACTCTGAAGTCTCACATTCAGTCCAGCATCATCATATCAGAGTTGATTAGTGCTCTGGTAAAATGCTTTGATGATACCACTACTATTACAACTAAATAAAAATGAAAAAAGAGGGAGTTGGGCGGCGGCACAGCAGGTTAAGCACACATGGCACAAAGTGTAAGGACTGGTGTAAGGATCCCGGTTCGAGCCCCCGGCTCCACACCTAAGGGGAGTCACTTCACAAGTGGTGAAGCAGGTCTGAGGTGTCTGTCTTTCTCTCCCCCTCTGTCTTCCCCTCCTCTCTCCATTTCTCTCTGCCCTATCCAACAACAACATCTATAACCACAACAATGTTAAACAACAAGGGCAACAAAGGAAAAAATAAATAAAATAAAATAAATAATAAAATAAAATAAATACAAAAAAACTAAAAAAGAGAGGAATAAATATCTGGATATTTTAAAAAGGGATTCACGTTGAGCCGGGGAGTATTCAGAGCACAGGAGTAGCATACTTGTAGCTAAGGCCTGATCCTTGGCCTTGCCAAATGCCAGGGCAGTGCTTTGGTCTGTCCTTCTCTCATACAAACAAGTAAATTTGTTTAGAAAGAAGATTCATTGAATGAAAAAGCAGATTTTAATTATCTGAGCTCCCTCATCCCAACATAAGGGGCCAATGCACAGTCCCTCTCTTCATATTCAGGCCATGCTCATAGTGGGCTTTAGAATTTAACCAGACCTTATTTTAGTCAGGAAAAGATTTAAATTCCGTATTAGATGGCTCACATTGAATCTTATTCAAACCAATCACCCTGGCTCTGGGAAGCTTCTTCCCCCTGTTCCTTTTCTCCTCCTTGTCTTCCTCCTTTTTTTCTTCTCCTCCACATCCTTCTCCTTCACATCCTCCTCCTCCACATTTTCCTCTTCCTTCTGGGATTAATGGTTTACAGCCAACAATAAAATATAGTAATAAAAGTACTTTGTATATGTATTGCTGGGGATCACATGGGGTGGCTCCAGCCAGGAGGTAAGCCACCAATCTTCCCTCACCAGCTCAAGGGCTCAGTGATTCAGAAAGGAAGACTCAGGGAATATTTTGGTATAAACATTCATTTATTGGAAGGTGGATTTGGGTATATATAGAAAGTTAAACAAAGAACATTTTTCAAATACATCAGAAATTACAGGTTTCTTAAAGGTCAGCTTGCCCCTATGATAGGGGGCTGGTATGACAAGAATTGATGCGATACATAAAGGTCAAGACAATTAGTCTCCATGATGCAGGCAAGTTAATTATCCAAAGGCATTTGAGAGAAGCATAGGGGTGAAACCAGTAAGGTGAGATAGAGAGAAGTAAAACAAGGCTTGATGTAAATCATAGATATCAAAAGGCATAAGGAAATAGAAGTTTTGGGGGTTTCTCTGTCTGGTGTTGGGGAGGTGTATGATAGAGTGTGTTCTCCTTTGTGATCAAAAGGTGAAGTGGATGTGTGGACTTTGAGTGGCTATCATGAACTTTGAATGAACTTTAAAGCAGGCAGCCATGTGGCCTGTTAGCAGGGAGAAACTAAGTGTGAGAGGCCTGTAGGATTTCTGTGAGCTTGAGAGATTAATAAGGAGAAACTGAGTCTGGGAGACTTTTCTCTCTTGGCTCATCTCTATGAGGAGAGAGGCTAACAAGTGGGGTGTCTTTCCAGACCTCCATCTGAGGATGGGAAAGCTTCCCTAAGCTCTACCAAACTTTCATATAGTCCTACAATGTATAACATTTCTCATTTTTCCACATAACAATTCAACCCCCGTCTAGGTCCTCTGACATCATGTTCTAGGACCTGAACCCTTCCCCTACCTATCCCAGAGTCCTTTACTTTGGTGTGATACACCATCCTCCTGCTATTGCCACTGGGGAAGTCATTTCGCCCCCCCCTTATTTCTTACTAGGTAGGACAGATAGAAATTGAGGGGGTGGGGGAAGGAGAGACACCTGCAAACTTGCATTACTACAGACGAAGATTTTCCCCCTGCAGGTGAAGATTAGAGGTTTGAACCTGGGTCCGTCCACATGGTAACACGTGCTCTCAACTGGGTGCACCACTGCACAGCCCTCATTTGAGCTTCTTTTTACCTTATGCCCAAATCATACCACAGTAAGGCTATTATTATTTTTGTTGTTGTTTTCTTAAATTCTATTTGTGAATCAGCAAAATAATCTTTTCATTGCTGGGGATTCACCTCTCCACATTGACCTTTTCTGATAGAAAGAGAGAAGCAGAGGAATAGAGGGAAAGATACTACAGTACTACAGCTTCTTTCAGTGTGGTGGAAATTGGGCTTGATACTGGTTAGCACAAATAACAAAGCAGGTGCACTATCTGTGTGAGCTATCATGCTGGCTCCAAAAATAATTTCTATAAACTAGAAGAGTTAAATATTTAAGTAGAATAGTGGAGGCTATATCTGTTTGAAGGTTTGTTTGTCTTTTTATTCAGGTTAAAAAATATCACAAACATTCAAGTGGCCACTTTTCTTTTTTAAAAAAATATTTTATCTATTTATTTATTAGATAGAGACAGAGAGAAATTGACAAGGAAGGGGGAGGCAAAGAGGGAGGGAGAGAAAGACAGTTGTAGCACTGCTTCACCACTGGTTAGTTTCCCTCCTGCAGAAGGGGGCCAGGGGCTTGAACATGGGTTCTTGTATGCTCAACCAGGTGCACCACCACCTAGCCCCATCATTTATCTCTCTCAAAGTTTTCTCTTTTTGTCCTCCTCTCTCTTTATTGGGGGAGTTAATGGCTTATAGTACAGTTGTTGACAACTATCTCCCTGTGACAGGTGTCTGTTTTTTAATTTTTTAAAAAGGTTTTATTTATTTATTTTTATGAGAAATTTAATATTGATTTACAAAATTGTAAGGTAATAGGGGTATAATTTCATACAGTTCCCACTACGCATTCTGTGTCCCACTCCCACTGAAAATTGCATTATTTCTCCCAGGTCACCAATACAGGTTGATTCTATATCTATATCTATCTATGCATATATTAATATGTAATTTTATCCTATTTTTTTCAGTGGGTCTGTCTTCACTTCCTTTCTAGTTCACCCTTATACATTCATTACTACTTCCAAGTGTCTTTCCTTTTATTTTCTGGCTTCCTCTGGTGTTTCCAGATTCACTTCCTTTTCATGACACAAAAACAAGATTCCTGGTAACCAATGAGTCAGGTCTTGGTGGAATGGGAGTATAGAGCCCTCTGGTTTACTTCCCCTATCATGGTGGTATGGACCAAAATTCTTTTGGGGGTATAGAAGGTAGGAGTTCTGGCTTCTGTAATTGCTCCTCCACTGGGGCTTTATTTATTTATTCAAGAGAGAGAGAGGAGAAAAAAACAATAGAGAATCAGAGCACCATTTTAGCACTTTCAATGTTGGGCCTCAAACTCGTGACCTCATACGTGAGAGTCCAGTGTGTTAGCCACTGTGCCACCTCATGGGCCACTCTAATTCCTTCTTAAATATAATATAGATGGATACACTTCTGCTTGGACTATCACTGCACTAAGGTGTCTAGCTAAGAATATGCTCCATTACAACTGCACTTGAGAGCAAGAATTGTCTGAGATCCTCTTCTGGTTTTCCCAAAATATTAGCATTCATAGCAGGGCCTAATTCAAAAATGAATGCCCAGCTAGTCATATAACTGACATATCATACTTTCAGGATAACCGTGAAACTAGTCACATGTATTATGGTACCGTAAAGAGGAACCAGGAAAATCTTAACTCAATGAAATGAGAGAACTCCAGAATATAGTTATGCTAATTGCAAAAAGCTGGTGAGGAACAATGTACTCCTTTTAACTATAAGTAGATTTTTTTCAGCTTAATTAGTCATTCCTGTGACTTGGTGGGTTCCCAAAGTAATCCTAGTCTTGTCCTCTTGCATTCTCAGGTGATCTTTGCTATTCCTAGCTGATCAGAGAGAGCAAAGAGATGCAGCCACAGCTGCTCTGTAGCCCTGTCTCCCACAATCTGCTCCTTTGAATAAGAAGGAAGAAATTAGGTAGGTAGATAGGTAGATGATAGATAATACTTATTCATTTTGGGGGTTGGGTGGTGAACCATCCGATTTAGTGCGCATTATACCATGAGCAAGGACACAAACTCAAGTCTCTGTTGCCCACCTGTAGGTGTCTCTTTGTCTTCCCTTCTCTTCTTAATTTTCCCTCTGTCCTATTAAAAAAAAAGTACATATCTTAAAAAAAAAACAAAACTTTAAGATGTGATCTGAGAGGTAGACCAGGTGATAAGTTGGATACAAAACTGGAGTGAAGTCCAGTCAACCTAGTTCTTTCTGTTTTGGAATCATTGAAATACCTGATTTCTGGCACCAGGGCAGGAATTCTGTAACATGTGGGCTGCAGTTGCTCCTGCTTCCTGTTAAGGGCTCACACATCTGACCTCCTTTTCTGCTTGCCAAGGCAACAGTCTTGTGGGATGCTGTAGGCAGCAGGGCAGGTACAAGGGAGATGAGAGGTGTGTGACAGGTAGGAGAGCAGGCAGGCCTGAAAGTGACAGCTCTTTACTCCCTGAGCCAGGATTCCTTTTGAAATACAGCAAAACCTTTTCCAGCAACTTCCCAGACAGACCCACCATTCATCTGCATAGAAAATAAGTGCTCTCCAGCCCAGCAGCTCCTGGAATGTAGGCTGAAGAAGGCGGTCCAGCAGGCCGGCCCTCCTGCACCCACTGACGCCAATGGCCATCAGGAGGACACATTATGGCCTAAAAATAGCGTCCTGCCTTACCTCCACCCACCCTGGGCCTCACGCTTTCCAGGGACTTCCTCCCCACGTGGACTTGGTTTGGGACAGGGAGTGTATTTCTGGAAGGATGTATTTCTAGCCTGAGCTGCTTTTTCCTTCCAAGGAAGGCCACTTGGAAAGGCTTATCCTCACTGCAACATCCAATGAGAAGAACTGAGATATCTACAGAGTGTGAACATGTCGAAGGCCAAGGTCCTGTCTCTCAGTGTTGAGAAGTGAGAGACGAACACACACTCTACTACATGACATCAAAAGATAAAAAAAAAAAAGGAGTCCCTATTTGAGAATAACTTATTCATAGTGTGTAAGTCTGCATTTTCTTTTCTTTTTTATTGAATTAAAACTGGTTTACAGTGTATACATTTTTAGGAGTATAATTGCACACCTCTGTATGTGTATATATATGATTTATTACATGCACCACCGAAGTTCCAGTGTCATTACACTAAATAGACTCTTCTATGTCCCCCCCCCCCCGCTGCCCCTCACCTTCCTACCTCCTCCAGTATTCGCCATGGTTTCCACAGTCTAAGAGTCAGTTGGGGTATTATTATTGCAAGTTCATTTGTTTTATTTATTTATATTCCACCTATGACTCAAAGCATCCAGTAGTTGTCTTTTGCCACTTAATTTTTTAAAAATTTATTTATTTATGTTGCATAGAAGCAGAGAGAAATTGATAGGAGAGGGGAGATAGAGAAGAAGAGACAGAGAGACAACCTTCAGCATTGTATCACCACTTGAGAAGCCTCCTGCAGGTGGGAACTAGGGACTTGAACCAGGGTCCTTTCACATTGTAACATGTAGGCTTTACCTGGGATGTCACCACCCTGTTCCTAGCTCTTCACTTATCTCATTTAGCACAACTACTTCTAGTTCCATTCATTTTATCCCAACAGTTAGAATATCCTCTTTTTAAATGGCGGAGTAGTATTTCTTTGAACATATAACCCATAACTTCTTTATCTAGTTATCTGTGGATCGGTTGCTAGGTTGAACTGCATGAACTCACTTAAAGCTTATAAATGTTCATTAAACCTAGTGATACTGTGAGATAAAAAAATGAGAGTCCTTGGGGCTGTGAGGTAGCATAATGGTTATACAAAAAAGACTTTCATGGTTGAGGCACCAAAGATCCCAGGTTCAATGCCCAACAACACCATAAACCAGACATAAGTAGTGCTCTGGCTAAAAAAAAAAAGTGAGCCTCCCAAATAATGGTTGACTTTACATTTCTTTCCACCCTGAGTTACAGGCAACTGACTTAAAAAAATCACACAGCAAAGGACCAGGGAGCTATTTCAGAGCTAGAGTATAGGGTTGCATACCTGAGGGCCCAGGCTTGATCTCTCTCAGTACTGTCATATTCTAGAACTGAATGTGGTCTAGTATCTCTCTCATAAAAAACTTAAAAAAAAACAAACAATGTCACATAAAATTGGCATATCAGGAAGGAAGAACTTAAACTATCATTTCTGCAGATGACATGATAATATACCTAGAGAGCCTCAATGCTTTCACCAAAAATTTCAGAAACCATCAATAGATTCAGTAAAGTAGCAGGACACAAAACCAAAATATATAAGCCCCTAACATTTCCATATGTAAATAATGAGCCCAAGGAAAGAGAATTGAAGGAAACAATAGCATTTACAATGGAACCCCCCCAAAAGATAAAGTACTGGGACTTGACAGTGGCACACCTGGTAAAGCACAGATGTTATAATGTGCAAGGACCCAAGTTCAAGCCTCTCGTCCCCACCTATAAGGGATTGGAAGCTTCATAAGCATTAGAACAGTGCTACAGATCTCAGTCTCTCTCTGTCTCTCTCCATCCTCCTTCCCTCTTGATTTCTCTCTGTCTCTGTCCAATAAATAAATAAATAAATGTTTTTAAAGAAAATATTAAAAAAGATAAAATATGTGGAGTGAATATAGCAAAGGGGGTGAAAGACACTGTAACAACTGTAGGCCATTGTTAAATGAAATATAGGATGACATAAAGAAATGGAAGAATATCCCTTTTTCATGGATTGGAAGAATATGCATTATTAAAACATCCATCCTTCCAAAAGCAATCTATATGTTCAATGCAATCCCTATTGAAAGCCCAATGACATATTTCATTATTTTTCATTTTTTGTTAGTGAGCTACTAGAGACTTATAAGATTATAAAATGACAGAGGTATAGTTACATACCCTACTCATCACTAAAGTTCTTTTTTTTATATTTTATTTTATTTTATTTATTATTATATAGACAGAGACAAAGAGAAGTTGAGTGAGGAAGGGGAGATAGAGAGGAAGAGAGACAGAGAGACACCAGCAGCCTTGCTTCACCACTTGTGAAGCTTTCTCCCTGTAGGTGGGGGCCAGGGGCTTGAACCTGGGTCCTTGTGCACTGTAATGTGAGTGCTTAACCAGGTGCACCACCACGTGACCCCCTATTTTATTTTATTTTATTTTAAATTTCTTTATTGGGGAATTAATGTTCTACATTTGACAGTAAATACAATAGTTTGTACATGCATAACATTTCCCAGTTTTCCATATAACAAGGTCCTCTGTCATTCTTCTTGGATCTGTATTCTCCCTACCCACCCACCCCAGAGTCTTTTATTTTGGTGCAGTATGCCAATTCCAGTTCAGATTCTACTTGTGTTTTCTTTTCTGGTATTGTTTTTCAACTTCTGCCTGAGAGTGAGATCATCCCATATTATATATATATATATATAATATTATTATATATATTATTATATTATATATATATATATATATATATATATATATATATATATATATATATATATATATATACCACAACTTGCTCAGCCACTCAACTGTTATTGGACACCTGGGTTGCTACCAGTTTTTGGCTATTACAAATTGTGCTGCCAAGAACATATGTGTACACAGATCTTTTTGGATGGGTGTGTTGGGTTCCTTAGGATATATCCCCAGGAGAGGAATTGCAGGATCATAGGGTAGGTCCATTTCTAGCCTTCTGAGAGTTCTCCACAGAGGTTGGACCAATTGACATTCCCACCAGCAATGCAGGAGGGTTCCTTTGACCCCACAACCTCTCCAGCATTTGCTGCTGTTACCTTTTCTGATGTATGACATTCTCACAGGCGTGAAGTGGTATCTCATTGTTGTCTTTATTTGCATTTCTCTGACAATCAGAGACTTGGAGCATTTTTTTCATGTGTTTCTTGGCCTTTTGGATCTCTTCTGTGGTGAATATTCTGTCCATGTCCTCCCCCCATTTTTGGATGGTGTTATTTGTTGTCTTGTTGTTGATATTTGCAAGTTCTTTATACATTCTGGTTATTAGCCTTTTGTCTGATGTATGGCATGTAAAGATCTTCTCCCATTCTGTGAGGGATCTCTTGGTTTGGGTAGTGGTTTCTTTTGCTGTGCAGAAGCTTTCTAATTTGATGTGGTCCCATAGGTTTATGCTTGTCTTAGTCTTCTTTGTAATTGGATTTGTTTCATTGAAAATGTCTTTAAAATTTATGTGGAAAAGAGTTCTGCCAATATTTTCCTCTAATTATCTGATAGTTTGTGGTCTAACATCCAAGTCCTTGATCCACATGGAATTGACTTTTGTATTTGGTGAAATAGAGTGGTCCAGTTTCATTCTTCTGCAAGTTTCAACCCATTTTTTTTCCAACACCATTTGTTGAAGAGACTCTGCTTTCCCCATTTAATAGTCTGGGCACCTTTGTCAAAGATTAGATGTCCATAGGTGTGGGGGCTCACTTCTGGGCTCTCAATTCTATTCCACTGGTCAGTGTGTCTATTCCTGTTCTAATACCAAGCAGTTTTGATGACAATGGCCCTATAATACAATTTGAGATGTGGGAGTGTGATGCCTCTGGCTTTGTTTTTTCTTCTCAAGATTGTTTTGCAATTCTAAGTCTTTTCTGTTTCCAGATAAACATTTGTTCTATTCTCCTAAAAAATGTGGTTGGGATCTTGATGGGGATAGCATTAAATTTGTAGGTGTCTCTGGGTAGTATATTCATTTTGATGATGTTAATTCTTCCAACCTATTAACATTTAATATATTTCCACTTCTTTGTGTCTTTTTCAATTTCCTTGAGCAGTAAACTCATAATTTTCAGTATACAAGTCTTTCATTTCTTTGGTTAGGTTTACTCCTAGATATTTTATTGTTTTTGTTGCTACAGTGAAAGGAATTGATTTCTAGATTTCTACTTCTTCTAACTTAGTGTTTGCATAGAGGAATGCCACTGACTTTTGAATGTTAGTTTTGTAGCCTGACACCTTCCTGTATTTCCTGATGAAATCCAAAAGCTTTTTGCTGGATTTCTTAGGTTTCTCTATGAATATTATCATGTCATCTGCAAATAGGGAGAGTTTGACTTCTTCTCTTCCAATCTGTATGCCTTTAATTCCTTGCTCCTGCCTGATTGCTATGGCAAGAACTTCCAACAGTATGTTGAATAGTAATGTTGATAGTCGGCAGCCCTGTCTAGTACCTGATCTGAGGGAAAATGCTTCCAGTTTTTCACCATTGAGCATGATGTTGGCTGTAGGTTTGCTAAATATAGACTTCACTATCTTCAGGAATTTTCCATTTTTTGTAGTGTTTTGATCATAAAGGGATGTTGTAATTTGTCTAAGGCTTTCTCTGGATCTATTGATATGACCATGTGGTTTTTGGTCTTGCTTTTGTTGATGTGGTGGAACACATTGATTGATTTACATATATTCAACCAACCTTGCATGCCTGGGATAAACCCCACTTGGTCATGATGAATAATTTTTTTGCTAGACTGTTGTATCTGGTTAGCTAGAATTTTGTTCAATATTTTAGCATCTATGTTCATCAGAGATATTGGTCTGTAGTTTTCTTTTTTGGTTGTGTCACTGTCTGCTTTTGGTATCAAAGGGATGTGGCTTCGTAGAAACTGGCAGGGAGTATTCCAGTGTCTTCAATCTTCTGGAAGACTTTTAAAAGTAGAGGTATTAGTTCTTCTTTGAAGGTTTTGTAGAATTCATTTGTAAAACCATCTGGTCCAGGACTTTTATTTTTAGGGAGATTTTTGATAACTGTTTCAATTTCATTAGCTGTGATGGGCCTGTTCATGTTATCCACTTCCTCTTTACTTAGTTTTGGAAGTTGGTAGGTATCTAGGAAATGGTCCATTTCTTCCAGGTTCTCTAGCTTGGTGGCATATAGTTGTTCAAAGAAGCCACGCATGATATGTTGAATTTCTGTGGTGTCTGTTGTGATATCTCTTCTTTTACTTAAGATCAGATTTATTTGGGTCTTCTCCCTTTTTTGTTTTGTGAGTCTGGCTAAAGGTTTGTAGATTTTGTTCACTCTTTTGAAGAACCAGCATTTACTTTCATTGATCTTTTGTATGGTTTTCTTATTTTCAATGTTATTGATTTCTGCCCTAACTTTAGTGATTTCTGTCCTTCTGATTGCTTTAGGATTCATTTGTTCTTCTTCTTCTAGGTCTTTAAGATGTGCAGTCAGGCTGTTTATTTGTGCTTTTTCTTGTTTTCTAATGTTTGCTTGTATGGCTATGAACTTTCCTCTCAGTACTGCCTTAGCTGTGTCCCAAATATTTTGATAGCTCATGTCTTCATTTTCATTGAACTCTTGAAACATTTTGATTTCTTCCTTGATTTCCTCTTTGACCCAGTAGTTGTTAAGGAGTGTACTGTTGAGCTTCCACATTTTGGGACTATTAATAATCTTTTGTTGATTGTTAAGTGTTAGTTTAATTCCACTGTGGTTTGAGAAAATGCTTGGGATTATTTCAATGCTCTTGAATTTGCTGATGCTGTCTTTGTGGCCTAACATACGGTCTATCCTTGAGAATGACCCATGTGGACTTGAGTAAAATGTGTATTCTAGTTTCTTGGGATGAATGACTGAAAATGTCCAATAGTTCTAGTTTATCTATCTCTTCATTTAGCTCCCTTATGTCTTTACTGATTTTCTGCCTGGATGATCTGTCAAGTTGAGAGAGTGGGGTGTTGAAGTCTCCTACTATGACTGTGTTGCTGTTAATATATTGCTGTAGCTCTTTCAGTAGACATTTGATGTATTTAGATGGCTTCTCATTGGGTGCATAGATGTTAATAATTGTTAAGTATTCTTGATTGACTGATCCTCTGAGCATTAAGTAGTGTCCATCCCTATGTTTTTAAATTTTATTTGTTTTAAAGGCTATCATGTCAGATATGAGAATAGCTGTCCCTGCCCTTTTTTGTGGGCCATTGGCTTGTATGATAGTTTTCCATCCTTTCACTTTAAGTCTGTGTTTGTCTTGTTGAGTTAGGTGGGTTTCCTGTAGACAGCATATTGTTGGTTTGTGTTTTCTGATCCATCTTCCTACTTTGTGTCTTTTAATAGGTGAATTCAGGCCATTGACATTTATTGATATCAAGATTGAAGATATTTTAATGCCATTCTTGTAGATTTTTAGAGTGTTCTGATATATGGCCTATTTATGATGGTCTGACAGTTTATAGAAAACCTTTCAGAACTTCTTTCAGGGAAGGCTTGGTTATAGTTGATTCCTTCAACTGTTGGTTGTCTGAGAAGGTTTTTATGCCTCCATCTAGTCCCAATGACAGTCTAGCAGGATATAATATTCTTGGTTGAAAGCCTTTATCACTGAGTACTTGATAGGTATCTTTCGATTCTCTTTGGGCCTGTAGTGTTTGTGTGGAGAAGTCTACTGCTAATCTTAAGGGTTTTCCTCTGTAGGTGACTCTGTTTTTCTCTTGCAGCCTTGAGGATCCTTTCTTTATCCTTATTCCTTTCCATTCTAATGTGATGTGTCTTGGTGTTTTTATGTCTGGGTTTATTCTGTTTGGGACCCTCTGGGCTTCTTGAACCTTTATGTCTTTGATGTTGTCTAGACTAGAGAAGTTTTCAGCTATTATGGCCTGCAGAATGCTTTCTTCCTCTCCCTCTCTTTCTTCCTCTGGTAAGCAATAATGCGTATATAGTTTCTTTTGAATTCATCCCATAGGTCTCTGTTGTTGTTTTCAGTATCTCTTAATCTCTTTTTGAGATCTCTTACTTCTTTTCTAGTTGTCTTTAATTTGTCCTCGATCTTGCTAATTCTGTCTTCAGCCTCATTGATTCTATTCTCTCTCCCTTCTACTGTTTTCTGGAGTTCATCTATTTTGTTACCCTGTTCTGATATTGTTTTAGCTTCTTCAGCTAGTTGTGTTCTTAGCTCAGCTATTTCAGCATTCAGCTCTCTAATAACCTTGAGATAATTAGTGTTTTCTTCTAGAGTCTCATTTGTTGTTTCTGTATTTCTGATGACAATTCTTTCAATCTCTTTATTCATTCTGTGATTATTTCCTTGACTAATGTTTGGATGTTGACCTCATTATTTTGTGCTTTACCCTTTGGGGGCCTTTTAGCTGGACTCTTGTCCTGGTTCATTTTTTAAATATTTCTTCTTGTTGTTTTAACCATTTTATATATTATGTTATGAGTTCCCTCTCTTAGTACTTTTCAAATTACTCATCACTCTTGACTGGATTGACTTGTGTCTAAGTAAGGTAATTAAAGGGTTCACAGTTTCAATAGTATTTTAATCCCTGATTTGGAGCTCAGTGGCTTAAAAGCCTCTTTTTTTTTTCTTCCAGGTAGGCTATGGGAGCCTGAGGGCTTCTAAACTATAAGTAGGCTTCTTAGCTTAATCACTGACTCCTGACTATAATAAAGCAGGGTGTGGCAGAGATAATCCAGTGGTTATACAAAGAGACTTTCACAGCCCCACCACTATGCCATCAAGGTATATATAGGTCTTCTCTTGAGTTTCCTGGTTAGATCTCTGTCCCCTGGTGTCAGCCCAGGGCCTCCCTGCCACTGCTCCTGATTCTGAAGGCAGTAGCAATGGAGACTCAGAGTTGCATTTCGTGAGTCTCTGGGGAGTCCTCTCCTCCCTTCAGCTGTCCCCTTGTTGGTGGAACAGACTGGAGGTGGTGTCTCAACTGATAAACTGCCGGACTGTTACCACTTAATCTTTCCCTAGGCACCTCTCTGGCCACCAGCCACACATGTTTGCACTCACTGGTGATTTGGTGGGTTCCTGAGGTCATTCTAGTCCCGTCTTATTTCAGACCCAGGTGGTCTCCTTTGGTATTCCTAGTTGTTCTGGCAGAGGAGAGGAGAGGAGAGGAGAGGAGAGGAGAGGAGAGGAGAGGAGAGGAGAAGAGAGGAGAGAAACAGATCTGCTGCTGCTCATAGCCCTGCCTCCGGAAGTCTCCTTATTTTATTTTGCCTCCAGGGTTATTGCTGGGGCTAGGTGCTGGCACCACAAATCCACTGCTCTTAGAGGCTTTTTAAAATTATTATTATTTTTCCCTTTTTGTTTCCCTTGTTTTATTGTTGTAGTTATTATTGTTGTTGATGATATCATTGCTGTTGTATAGGACAGAGAGAAATGGAGAGAGGTGGGGAAGAAGAGAGGAGGAGATAAAGACAGACACCTACAGACCTGCTTCATTGCCTGTGAGGCAACCCCCCTATAGGTGGTGAGCCAATCCTTGTGCTTTGCACCATGTGCACTCAACCCACTGCGCTACCACCCGACCCCCCCTCTGAAGGCTATTTTTCCTCCCTTTTGTTGCCCTTGTTGTTTTATTGTTGTGGGTATTATTATTGTTGTTACTGAAGTTGTTGTTGAATAAGATAGAGAGAAATGGAGAGAGGAGGAGAAGACAGATAGGGGAGAGAAAGATAGATCCCTACAGACCTGCTTCACTGCCTGTGAAGCGACCCCCCTACAGGTAGGGAGCTGGGGGCTGGAACTGGGGTCCTTATGCCAGTCCTTGGTTTTGCTCCACATGCGCTTAACCCACTGTGCTAGGCCCGACCCCCTCCAAAGTTCTATGCCTTCATCCCTCCAATGATAACCACCATTGTTTTCCCAAAGTCTTAGAGACAGTTTAGCTGCTTCACCCCCTTCCCCAACTTCATGTATTTCAGTTCACATACAAGTGAAACTATCCAGTAGCTGTCTTTCAAGTTATGGAATATATACTCCATGGAATACTACTCTACAATAAAAATATGTTATAGGGTCTTCAGGACAAAATGAATGGAACTGGAGATTAACCTTCATGAAGTAAGGAGATGAAAGACATCTGTCCTATTAAAAAAAATTGGGAGTCAGGCAGTAGCACAGTGGGTTAAACGCACACGTGGCGCAAAGCGCAAGGACCGGTGTAAAGATCCTGGTTGGAGACCTGCTCCCCACCTGCAGGAGTGTAGCTTCACAAGCGGTGAAGCAGGTCTGTAGGTGTCTTTCTCTTCCCTTCTCTGTCTTCTCCTTCTCTCTCCATTTCACTCTATCCTATTCAACAATGATGACATCAATAACAACAATAACAATAACTACAACAACAATAAAAAACAAGGTCAACAAAAGGGAAAATAAATAATTAAATATATAAAAAGAGCATTTGCTAAAAAATAAAAATAAAAAAATGGCCACGAGAACAGTGGATTTACAGTGCAAGCACCAAGCCCCAGTGATAAACCTGGAGGCAATATATATATAACTTTAAAAAAGACTTTTGAACATCAGTTCTTTAAAATTGTTCTTATTCTTTTTAAAGAATTGCATAGCATTCTTATTTGGTGACTATATCATAAACATAAGCTCCTTTGTTTATTTGCTTGTTGCTTGATTGATTTACCATTAGTTTATAATACGATGGAAATTTCAGGAGTATAGCTTCACATCTTTGGCCAAAGTATGTATACGATCCGGCACCCAACACCAGTGTTCCCAAACCATTCAACACAATCAATTATTGATATATGTCAAGATGATTAAGATCTTTTATTGCAATGACACACCAATGCACCTCTTTGTACATAGGCCATTTGGCATGCAACTGCAGGATAAAATCTTGGGTGTGGAATAGTGAAGCAGAAAAGACATGCCTTTGTGATTTATTAAATATTACTCAAATACTTCCAACATATTTTATCAATTTACACTCCCACAAGCCACTGCGGAAAGGATCTGCTTCCTCTATGGACTTCCAAATTATTAAATATTGTAATTCCTTAAAAATAATATTTATTTATTCCCTTTTGTTGCCTTTGTTTTATTGTTGTAGTTATTGTTGTCGCCATTGTTGGATAGAACAGAGAGAAATGAAGAGAGGAGGGGAAGACAGAGAGGAGGAGAGAAAGATAGACACCTGCAGACCTGCTTCACTGTTTGTGAAGTGAAGCCCCTGTAGGTGGGGAGCCAGGGGCTCAAACTGGGATCCTTAAGCCGGTCTTTGTGCTTTGTGCCACCTGCACTTAACCCACTGTGCTACTGCCCAACTCCCTGCAATTCTTTTTTGATTTACTTTATTTTTTATTGGTGATATGATATTAATCTAGTGATATGATATTGATGTACAAAGTCATAAGATAGCAGGGATGTAATTCCATACCATTCCCATCAATGAGTTCTGTGTCCCCATTCCCTCCTTCGGGAAATGCAATAGTTCTCTTAAGGTCACAGGTCTGGGTTGACTATTACTTCTGTAAATTTTTTTTCTATGGTCCTACCGTCTCTTCCTAAGTCACACCTATACCTATTACTATTTCTGAGTGTCCTCCTCTTTTTCCTGTTCTCTCTCAGGTTCCTGATAGAATTGGAGTTCAGAGTCCTCTGGTCATTTCTCCCCCTTTTGGAGTATGGACCAAAATTATTTTTGGGGTGCAGAAAGTGGGAGTTCCGGCTTCTTTCATTGCTTCTCTGATGGGCCTGGGCGTTGGCAGGTTGATCCATACCCCCAGCCTGTTTCTGTCTTTTCCTAGTGGGGTAGGGCTCTGGAGAGGTGAGACTCTGGTGCACACTGGTGTGGTTGCATTGACCAGAGAGGCCAAGATGGAATCATAGTAGCACCTGCAACTTGGTGGCTGAAAGGCAGTAAGATGGAAACGGGACGAAATGTTTAGTGAACAGGAATGAAAAAGTAGAAATAGAGCTGATAAGAATAGGGATCTTACAGTGAAAAGAAGCTAGGAAGTCTATTTTAGTTATGTTCCTAGGGGCAGACATTGGAATTTTTTTTGTCAATTTGCATCCTATACTATGAGGTAGAGTGGGTTCCCTTTGCCAGTTTTTCCGTGGGCCATTGACCTGTTGTTCCTTTTGCAATTTGTGTGAAGACATTCTGTATACATGGGATCTCAACTGCAAATATTTCATTAGCCATTTGTCTTTTTAAATAATAGTTCATGTGGTTGTTTTACCCATGCAGAAGTTTTTATTTTTAAAAAGTAAAAATAAAGGTGATCTTTCTGTCGTGACAGCTGGTTTTTGAATCACTTCAGGAAGGTCATACCCTTTCCAAGTTTATAAAAGAATACTCTCAGGTTTTTTCATAGGTTTTTGGTTATTGCATTTCAATACTTGAACCATTTGAGAAATTATTCCGGTGCTTGGTTTTCAAACTGCCAAATGGTGTGCCCAGTTCTAATAATCCTTTCTTTTATTGGAAAGTCCATTCTTCCTACTTAATTCCCGAGTTTATTATGTGCCAAATTCCTTTATGAATTTGATACTATTCTAGGACTTTCTATTATTACATTAATCTACTTATTTCTACACTTGTACCAAATGTTCTACAATTTTGAGGCCTTAAAATATAGATGAGTATCACTCATAGTGCTTGCTTTTCAGAATGTCCCTACTTTATTTTTCTTAGAGAACTTAAAAAAATTATCTCCTCTACCTCCACAAAGGTCTTTTGCTATTTACATTGACATATTACCTTTTGAATTCCTCCAGAAAATATTGGCCCCTCACAAAACAGTATGTTTTTCTGTTTGTTCAAATCCTTTGTTTCACTTAAAAAAACTTTCAAGTTTTCTTTGTATTAGATTTGAATATGGTGGTAAGTTTATTTAATCATTTTTTGCCTCTCTGATTCCTATAGGAAATAGGGCTTTCTCTCCCACTGTATCTTCTTTTTCTGTGCTGTGTTTTTTTTTTAACTTTTCTTTGAGAATATGTTTTTTTATTAATGATCTAACAGTGTTTTACAAAATGATAAGCTTATTGATATGTGTAAAAGTCACCAAGCTCTTCACCATCTTTTGACATTGATTTCACAGGCTGTTACCTAATTAAATATTCTTAATTTTTGACGTCATTTTCTGTCCACTTTCTTGAGTTGTCTTGTGTATCAGTATAAGCACTGAAAATTGTGATTTTTTTCATTTTCTCTTTTGATTATTATTATTTTTTTGCCTCCAGACTTATTGTTGGGGAGTGGAGCTTCACTATGAATCCATTGCTCCTGGAGGCCATCTTTTTTCTTAATCTATTTTTTAAAACATATTTTATCTTTTTAAAAAACATTTATTTATTTATTTATTCCCTTTTGTTGCCCTTATTGTCTTTTTATTGTTGTAGTTAATGTCGTCGTTGTTGGATAGGACAGAAAGAAATGGAGAGAGGAGGGGAAGACAGAGAGGGGAGAGAAAGATAGACACGTGCAGACCTGCTTCACCTTTTGTGAAGTGGACACCCCCTCCCCGCAGGTGGGGAGCCGGGCATTCGAACTAGAATCCTTATGCAGGTCCTTGCACTTTGCGCCACTTGTGCTTAACCCACTGCACTACCACAGGACTCCCCACATTTTTTATCTTTTTTTAGTTGAGTAGAAATAGTCAGAAATCAAGAAGGAATGGGGAGATAAAGAGGGAGAGAGATAGAGAGACACCTGCAGCCCTGCTTCACCATTCACAAAGTTTTCCCCCTGCAAGTGGGAACCACGGGCTTAAACCCCGGTCCTTGCGCATTGTAACATGCGCTCAACTAGGTGCGCCACCACCGGCCCCGAGGCCATCTTTTTTCCATTGTTGTTTTTGTTGCTGTTATTGTTGTTGTTGCTGCTGCTACTCTTGGATAGGACAGAGAGAAACTGAGGGGGGAGAGGAGGACAGACACCTGCAGATCTGCTTCAACGCTTGTGAAGCCACCCACCCCCCTGTAGGTGGGAAGCCAGGAGTTCGAACTGGGATCATTGCGCAGTCCTTGCTCTTGGTACTATGTGAACTTAACCAGGTGTGCTACCGCCTGCCTCCTCCCTCCCCTTCTGATTTTTATGTTTTCAACTACTTTCTCTTGTTTTCTTCTAGGAGAGCGAGTAGAATATTAGACAAAGCAAGTTCAGTGCAAGAGAGCTAAGGCACATTTACACATGAAGCATGGGTGTCATTTTAGAAATTACAGGTGGCTTTTTGACTATTGGCTTGGAGGAGGCCAAGGTGCAACTTTCTTTTGTTGTCCCTATTCCAGGTTTATTCGACACCAATTGTCTCCACCATGCCACCTAAGTTTGACCCCAACAAGATCAAAGTTGCATACCTGAGGTGCACTGGTGGAGAAGTCAGTGCCACATCTACACTCACCCCCAAGATTGGCCCTCTTGGTGATGACATTGCCAAGGCTACTGATGATTGGAGGGGTCTGAGGATGACAGTGAAACTAGCCATCCAGAACAGACAGACCTAGCATGAGGTGGTCCCTTCTGTCTCTGCCCTCATCCTGAAAACCCTCAAGGAACTACCAAGAGACAGAAAACAGAAAAACATGAAGTGGAAACAACACTTTTTGAAGACATTTTTAACATTTCTTGATGAATGAGGCACCAATCTTTAGCTAGAGAACTTGGAACCACCAAGGAGATTCTGGGGACTGTTCTGTGTGTGGGTTTCAATTTTAATGAGTGACATACTCATGAACTCACAGATGACATCAACAGTGGTGCTGAGAATGCTCAGCTAGTTAAGAATTGCAATGGAAGATGCTTCAATAAAGGATTGACAATCTATATTTAAAAGAAGGAAAATTCAGGTGGGAATATAAACTGATACATTTGTGGATTTTGTGTTTGCACAATTTCACTGCAGATAGAGAGTGAAAGAGAGGGGACTGGGTGGTGGCGCACCTGGTTGAGCACATATATTAAAATGCACAAGGATCTGGGTTCAAGTCCCTGGTACCCACCTGCAGGGGGAAATCTTCACAAGTGGTGAAGCAATGCTGCAGATGTGTCTTTACCTCTCTTCCTCTCTATCTCCCCCTTCCTCTCAGTTTCTGGCTGTCTCTATCAAATGAATAAAGATAGTTACAAAAAAAGACTGAGACAGAGAAGGAAGAGGGAGGGAGGAAGGGGCGGAGAGAGAAAGAGAAAGAGAGATGAGAGACAACCTCTCATGAAGCTTCCCCCGGTGCAGGTTCCCTCATGTGGTGGCCAGGGACTCAGACCTAGGTCCTTGTAGCTGGTGAAGTGTGCAGTTTACCAGGTGAGCTATTTCCTAGACCCCTAGACCCACCTCCATGGTATTTCAAATGGTGGGATTTCCTTATGTAGCTGAATGATATTCACGTGTATATGTATATACCACATTTGCTCTTTCTCTTCATCTGCTGATGGACTCTTGTGTTGTTTACATATATTGTTCCACATGTTTTTTTTTTTCATTCTTCCAAACTTGAACATTGAGGTTGTTTTCCTATCTTGACTGTTGTAAACAATGCTGTAGTGAAAACAGGGCAGCTACACTAATATAACAATTCTGTCTGGCCTTGGGTGTGTGTGCAAATCCCCCAGGTTGGCTTCAATATAACAATTCTGTCTGGCATTGGGTGTGCGTGTGAATCCCGCAGGTTGGCTTCCATAGTGACTGCACCAATTGCCATTCCTATCAACAGTGCATGGAAACCCATTTTTTCAAATAAATTTTTTATATTTATTTTCCCTTTTGTTGCCCTTTTTAAAATTATTGTTGTAGTTATTGTTGTTGTTGTTACTGATGTCGTCATTGTTAGATAGGACAGAGAGAAATGGAGAGAGGAAGGGAAGACAAAGACAGGAAGAGAAAGAGAGACACCTACAGATCTGCTTCACTACCTACGAAGTGACTCCCTTGCAGGTGGGGAGCCGGGGGCTCTAACTGGGATCCTTATGCTGGTCCATGCGCTTTGTGCCACATGCGCTTAACCTGCTGCGCTACTGCCTGACTCCCAGAAACCTATTTTTTTTTTTATACCTTTGCAACATTTGCCATTCTGTTTTTAAAAAGTATTTATTTATTTTGGATAGAGACAGAGAGAAACTGATAGAGAAGGCAGGGATAGAAATGGAGAGAGAAGAGAGAGAGAGAGAGAGAGACTTGAAGCACTGCTTTACTGTGCGGTGAGGCTTTCCCTCTGCAAGTGGGGACTGTGGGCCTGAATGTGACTTCTTGTACATTGTAATGTATGTGCTTCACCAGGCCCCCCTATTAGCTTTTTTGAGGATAGTGACATCTATCTATTTTCTAGAGAAAATGATTCTAAAGGATGCATTATTTACCCATGGTATTAAGTCTTCACCTGGTTTAAGCACAATTCTACTGATGGAGATGAAGCTAGAGACAAAGTACTAACTATGGCCAGCTGGTCCATTGGAATCTCATCTGTGTCAGGATAAGCAGACCACAGGCAGGAGAGCTGAAGTTCCCATCATCTGTGTGGTGAGAGCAGGCCAATGCCCTTTGGGCTGCATAAGCAAAACAACGATTTTGTGGAAAATTTTCTGGAATTAGGTCTTGATTTCTTACTAATTGAGGTTCTAACTTTGTTGTTTTTAAAAATTTTTTAATTATCTTTATTTATTGGATAGAGATAGCCAGAAATTGAGGGGGGATAGAGAGGGAGAGACAGTGAAACACTTGCAGCCCTGCTTCACCACTTGAAAGCTTTCCCCCTGCCGTTGGGGGATGGGGTCTTGAACCTGGGTCCTTGTGCATTGTAATATGTGTGCTCAACCAGGTGTTCCACCACCTGGCCTCTGGGTTCTAACTTTGTATGGCCATGATCACAGCAGTGTTATCATAGTAGCTCAAAGTGGAAGACAACCAAGTACCTACACACACACACATACACACACACACACACACACACACACACACACACACACCAACTCTATTACAGTGAGACTTTATAAGGAATGTGCCTTTCTTTCATATCCCAGGCTAGTGATATGAATCATAGTGGGCATGTCCTGCCCCTCCTTCCCTGTGTACCTCTGTATCTATAGGGTCCACAGTTGCAACACCCTGGCCTAACATTGTAGTCTTCTGACTTTTCAAAAACAACTCAAAAGGGTGAGAACCACTGTTGCTTTAACCACCTCAGCTGGCTGGAAGCACTGCTGGCAGCAGGCCTCTCAAACAGCAGCTACAGGTCCCAGGACTCCCAGCCAGGGTCTGATGTCCAGCAAGTGTGAGCGAAAAGAACCGGAAGGTTTGGTCCAATGTCTTCAGCTCTGGCCACACTTCAGAATCTTAAGAACTCATTGAGCTTTTGTGAATCTCTGTTGCTCAGGACTTTTCCTCCAGAAGCCGTCATCTGGAGGGGCAGGGATGGGGCCCAGGGCTTGATTCTACCACCTAGACAAGGTTAGAAACTGTCAATCAAGGTTTGTACCCCTGCAATCACTGAGGAGCCAAATGACTTTTGGTATATCATTTCCCAGCCCTGGGTCTCAGTTTCCTCATCTCTAAAATAAGAACTTGGATTGGAGGTATCCCAGCCTGGCGGCAAGCTACAAAACAATAGCTCCTGGGGAGCTTTAGAAATACAGATCCTGTTGGTGTATTGTACCAAAGTAAAAAACTCTGGTGTGTGTGTGTGCGTGTATATGTGTGTGTGTGTATGTGTGTGTGTGGGGCTTCAGGTCCTAGAATATGGTGGCAGGAGGGGACCTAGTGGGGTTGAATTGTTATGTGGAAAACTGGGAAATGTTACACATGTACAAACTATTGTATTTTACTGTCAACTGTAAACCATTAATCCCCCAATAAAAAAATAAAAAAATACATATTCTGGAGTTATCCCTCCAGAATGGTCCAGTCTGAGTCAATGGGACCAGGAACCTGCATTTTCCAAATTGTAGTCAACTGCATTTCTTACCATCTCAAGTAGTTTTTTAAATAGCAGTACAGTTAAGTAGTCTAAAGTCTACTCACATTACTGTGCAATCAATCTTCAGAACATTTTTTTTATTGCAAAGCATTAAGCAACAGCTTTCCATCCCCTCCTCCCCCAACCTCTCATAACCTCTGTGCCACTCTATCTTTCTGTGTATTTGACTCCTCAGTGCACACAATGACTGAAGTCATCAAGTGTTTTTCTGTCTGTGATAGGTATATTTCAATGAGTATACTGTCCTAAAAGTTCATCCCTATGCCAACATTTTTTATTTCTATTTTAAATCTGTATATTATACTATCTAGTTATAACCACATTTGGTTTTTCTATTTGTATATGAATGGAAACTTGAATTGCTTCTGCCTTTCGACTCTTGTGAATGATGCTTCTGTGAACAAAGGTGTGCAAATATCTCTTTGACAGCGTGTTCTCAGTTCTTTGGGTTCTAAACCTAGAAGTGGGTTTGATCAGTCATATGGGAATTTTATTATTAATCTGGCATTATTGCAGGGTTTTTTAAAATTCCCATCAACCATGCACAGGGGTTCCAATTTCTCCACATCCCCTTTAATCCTGGTGGGTGTGAAGAGCCTCTTTCTTTTCCCACTAGGGCTTCACGTGGTTTTTATTCCAGCACAATTACACCACTCCCAGAAGACTACTTAAATTTTTTTAAATTAGTGATTTAATAATGATTAACAAGATTGTAAAATAACAGGGATACAAATCCATATAGTTCTCAACATCAGAGTTCTGTGTTCCATCTCTTTCATTGGAATCTTCCCTAGTCTTTATCCCTCTTGGGAGTATAGACCAAAATTCTTTATGGGGTGCAAAAAGTGGAAGGTCTGACTTCTGTAATTTCTTCTCCATTAGACATGAGCACTGACAGATCGAACCATACCCTCAGCCTGTTTCTCTTTCCCTAGTGGGGTAGGGCTCTGGAGAGGTAAGATTTCAGAACACATTGTTGAGGTCGTCTGCCCAGGGAAGTCTGGATGGAATCATAGTAGCGTCTGAAACTTGATGGCTGAAAGGTGGTAAGATATAAATCAGGAAAAATTGTTACTTTTTATTTTTCTATTTATTCATTATTGGATAGAGACAGAAAGAAATTGAGAGGTCTGGCTTCTGTAATTGCTTCCCCGCTGAACATGGGCACTGGGCAGGCCAATCCATACTCCTGGTCTGTCTCTCTCTTTCTCTAGTGGGGTAGGAATCTGGGGAGGTGGGGCTCCAGGACATATTGGTGGGGTCATCAGCCCAGGGAAGTCAGATTGGCATCATAATAGCATCTGGAACCTGGTGGCTGAAAAAGAGTTAACATATAAAGCAGAACTAATTATTGACTAATCATGAATCTAATGGCAAGAATATTGCAAATGAAGATTGGGAGTCTCCATTTTGGAAGAAGCTAGTAGGTCTATTTTAGGTGTATTCCAAGGGGCCCATGACTTTACTAGTTTTTTCCTGAGCCTGACAGCTAATGTGCTGGTAGACCCAGGTTATTGTCTGGGGAGATGGTGTCATAGTTGGAGAAAGGACTAGAAAGCTGGATCAGGGAAGAGAGTAGCAGGAACCTAAAGGTAAGACTAGAGCAGATGAAATTAGGGGTCTTTGTGTCAGAAGATGCTAGGAAGTCTATTTCAGGTATGTTCCAAAGGAGCCCATGACTTAACTAATTTTTGCCTGAGCCTATAGCTAATATGAAGGTGGACTAAAAATATTGTCTGGGGAGATTGTGTCAGAGGTTAGAATAGGGCTAGAAAGCTGGATTAGGTCAGGGTAGCTTCAAAATATGAGGAAAGTAGATAAATACCATTAACTGTAAACTTCATAGATCTGACCTAGGGCCCATATTTGTTCATATTTAGCATAGGAGTCTATGTAACCTTTGAGTCTCTGTCAGTCTGAGTTTGTGCAGTATGTAGCCTTCTTTCACCTAGAACAATGTTTGTGGAGACTCAGCTGAGTTATTGCATATCATAGTACTTCTTTCTTTTTGATGGTCGAATAGCAGACCATTAAAATTTTCAACAGTAACTAAATATTGTTGGATATCAACAGTGAGTCTATAACTTATCTATTCATCTGTTGGAGCACACTTTTTGGTCATTGTGAATAATGCTATCATGATCATTTGTATTCTTGTATTATTTGTTCAAATCTTAATTTTTAGTGTATTTGGATAAATACATTTAGGGGTAGAATTTCTGGCTCCAGTGGTAATTCTTTTTTTTTTTTTAGTTTGGATTTCTTTTTATTTTATCTTTTTTAAATACTTATTTACTCCCTTTTGTTGCCCTTGTTGTTTTCTTGTTGTAGCTACTGTTGTTGTTATTGATGTTGTCATTGTTGGATAGGACAGAGAGAAATGGAGAGAGGAGGGGAAGACAGAGAGGGGGAGAGAAAGATAAACACCTGCAGACCTGCTTCACTGCTTGCGAAGTGACTTCCCCGTAGGTGGGGAGCTGGGGGCTAGAACCAGGATCCTTACTCTGGTCCTTTTGCTTTGTGCCACGTGCACTTAGCCCGCTGCGTTACCACCCGACACCCCCCAGTGGTAATTCTATGTGTAACTCTTGGAGGAAACTTCTGAGTGAAGTTGATTTCTCCTTCCATTATGAACCCCACTAGGGAAAGATAGACACAGTCTGGGCATATGAATCAACCTGTCAATACCCATGTCCAGCAGAGAAGCAATTACAGAAGCCAAACCTTCCACCTTCTGCACCCCATAATGATCCTGGATCCATACTCTCAGTGAGATAAAGGACTGGGAAGCTTCCAGTGGAGGGAATGAGATACTGACCACTGGTGGTGGGAATTGTATGGAATTGTATGGATACCCCTTTTATCTCACAATCTTGTGAATTATTATTAAATCACTAATAAAATAAAATTAAAAAAGAGCTACGTCCAAGGTTAGAGGAGGTTCATGACAGCCTTCTTCTAATTTTCTATCTTGATTTAGGCAGTAAAACTGAGTACCCTTAAACATAATTTTTAATGGCCAGATGTGTCCAATAAAGCACATATGTTACTATGCTTGAGTACTCTGAGTCCAAACCCCCCAGTCCCCACCTGTAAGAGGGAAGTCTCACAAGCAGTGGAGCAGTGCTGCAGGTATCTCTTTTATCTTTCATTCATTTTTAAAATCTGTTATTGATAGTGTATTACAAGATTTCCCACCTGCAGAGGGAAAGCTTCATGAGTGGTAGATTAGGGCTGTAGGTGTCTTTCTGTATATCTGTCTCTCTGTCACCCCCTTCCATCTCAATTTCTGACTGTCTCTATCTAATAAAGATAGTACAATTAAAAAAAAAAGATTGTAATACGCTGTACCCACCACCAAAGTACTGTGTCCCCACTCTCCCACCTGCCAAAGATAATCACCATAGTTCTCAAAAAGTCTTGGGGGCTGGGTGGTGGTGCACTCACATATCACTATGCACAAGGATCTGGATTTGAGCTCCCTCTCCCCACCTGCAGGGGGGATGCTTCATGATCTGCAGATGCCTTTCTCCCTCCCTGTCTATCTCACCTTCCCTCTCAGTTTCTCTCTTTCCTGTCACATAAAAATAAAATAGAATGAAAAAAAAATCAAGGAAAAGGGAGTCAGAATGTAGTGCAATGGGTTAGCGCACGTGGCGCAAAGTGTAAGGACTCACGTGAGGATCTTGTTGAGCCCCCCGCTCTCTACCTGTAAGGGATTCACTTCACAGGCAGTGAAGCAGGTCTGCAGGTGCCTATCTTTCTACCCCCCTCTCTGTCTTCCCCTCCTCTCTACATATCTCTCTGTCCTGTACAAAAATGATGGTATCAATAACAACAATAATAACTAGAACAACAATGAAAAACAAGGGCAACAAAAGGGAAAATAAATAAATTTTAAAAAATTAAAAAAAAGAAAACAAAACAAAAAATAAAGCAAAGAAAAATGACCACCAGGAGTAGTAGATTCATAGTGCTGACATTGAGCCCCAATGATAACCCTAGTGATAATAAAAAAATAAATGAAATGTTTGAGAAACAATAACAACAAAAGAAGGTGGTAGTGGTAGAGAAAAATGCCAACCCATATCTCCTTTTTAACCTGGAGCCACTCTATTAGTTGCCTGTCTCCCGTGGGGACAAGTAAAATGACAGATCTGGGGCCCAGAGGCTGAGATGCTGTGTTAGCTTTCTAGTGCCACTATAAGCAAGCACTTTATCTATCTGTCTGTCTGTCTGTCTATCTATCTATCTATCTATCTATCTATATTTTACATTTTTAAAAATGCTCCTGCCTTCACTTCCTTTCAGAGATACCTCTATACCTATTACTACTTCCAGGTATCTTTCATTTTTACCTCTTCTCTCTCAGATAAGAGAAACAGTGCCTGGCTTCCTCTGGTGTTTTCCAGATTTTCTTCCCTTTCAGTGATGGTATAAAAAGAAAATTCCTTGTGACAAATGCTTTGGGTCCTGGTGGAATTACGGGTACAGAGCCCTTTGGAAGTATGGACAAAAGTTCTTTTTGGGGTGTATATAAGGTAAAAGTTCTGTCTTCTGTAACTGCTTCTCTGCTGAACATGGGTATTGACAGGTTGATCCATACCCCATTCTGTTTCTGTCTTTTCCTAGTGGGCTAGGACCCTGGAGAGGTGAGGTTCCAGGACATATTGGTGAGGTCATTTGCCCAGGGAAGTCAGGATGGAATCATGGTAGTAGCATCTGGAATGTGGTGGCTGAAATGCAGTATGATGGAAAGCAGGACAAAATGTTTAATAAACAGGAACCATAGAGTAGGAATAGAGCAGATGAAAGTAGGAACCTTAGGGTGGAAGAGGCTAGGAAATCTATTTAAGGTATGTTCCTAGGAGCCTATGTCTTAGTAATATTTGCTTGAGCTTGATAGATAACATGGGGGTGAACTAGAAATATTGTTTGGGAAAAAAAAGCTTGAAGAAGAGATATAAATGCAATTAAGTGTTTACCACATTGATTTACCTTGGGACCCATATCTATTCATATTTAGCACAGGATCCTGTACAACTCCTGAGTCCCTGTCAGCCTGAGCTCACATTCCATGGTCACATCTGGGAACATTCTAGGCTGCACTCATTTCTGAACCAGTCTTCCTCGAGTGGCAGAACAGGATGACCTAGCCTCCCTTTGGAGAGTGAGGCAGTCCCTATCATTCCTATTTTATCATAAGGGCATTTTTCCCCCCATTCTGAAGGTTTGTCACACATTTTTATCAACAAATAATTAAAAAGAGAACATGATTAGTCACCACCAGAACTTTGTATCCCATCCCTTCTCCTGATAGCTTTCCTATTCTTTAACCCTCTAGGAGTATGCACCCAGGATCATTATGGGGTGCAGAAGGTGGAAGGTCTGGCTTTTGTAATTGCTTCTTCACTGAACATGGGTGCTGACAGGTGGATCCATACTCCCAGCCTGTCTCTCTCTTTCCCTAGTGGGGTGGGGCTCTAGGGAGGCGGGGCTCTAGGACACATTGGTGGGATCCTCTGCCTAGGGAAGTCTGGGTGGCATCATGGTATCATCTGGAACCTGGTGGATGAAAAAGAGTTAAGATATAAAGCAGAACAAATTGTTGACTAATCATGAACCTAAAGGCAAGAATATTGCAGATGAGGGTTTGGGGTCTCCATTTTGGAAAAAGCTAGTAGGTCTATTTTAGGTATACTCCTGACATCTAATATGCAGGAGGACCCAAGTTATTGTCTGGGGAGATGGTGTCATAGTTGGAAAAAGAACTAGAAACCTGGATCAGAGAAGAGAGTAGTTCCCAAATATGGGAAAATATATAAATATGGTTAAATGTAAACTCACTGCAAACTATTGTGCACTTTTGCTTTAAGGTATATATCTCCCCCTAACTTATGGATACATGTACATATGTCTTATCTCATGGGCCCTGGTCTATATCTAGGTTTTGAGATTTGTTAGGAAATGCACCACTCAAAATGGAATTAAGGAGTCCTATGAGCTAGGAAACGTCTCACCCGAGTAATGAAGCTGAATGGTTGACATTCCACACCTGATGTCTCTGGACACAGTCTGAAGTGAAACATGCCAAGGTGGTACTGGTTGCATTGATTGGGTTGGGATCAGCAGATGAGTATCAGTTGGTATGAATTAAGAGAAGCATGCAGAAAAGTGAGCCCCACCTTAGAGGTTTCAGGACTGGGAGAAATATGGGCTTCATAGAGAAAGGGGAAGGCTCCTGCTGTCTTAGGGTTTAAGAAGGGAATAGATAGTTATTGCTATAACAAAATTATTTGGCAATTGGGTTAATTTTGAAAATCCCATTGTTGGACAGCACAGAGAGAAATTGAAAGAGGAGGGAAGATAGAGAAAGAGAAAGAGAGACACCTGCAGACATGTTTCACAACTTGTGAAGTGACCCCCTTGCAGGTGGAGAGCTGGAGGCTTGAACCAGGGTCCTGCTTAGGTCCTTGCACTTTGTACTATGTGTGAAGTACCCAGTGCATCACCGCCTGGACCTCAAGGTCCTTGACTTTAACTGGTATCTGTACTATTTCCAGTCTAGATTATATTTCCTTCCCTATTTCTTCCAAGAATTGAAATTGTATGGAGATTGTGTTCCTAAAAATCCATTCATGTTTTTTACACCTTCATCCACTGTGGCCAGACCTAGATAACATCAAAGATGACCAATTCTTCTTAGATGGCTGAATATAGCACAAAAAGGCATTGCCTAGAAGGGCAGTGGATGGTAATTCTCAGTGACTGGGTGGCTCGCCCAACAGTCATTCCTGAACAGACCCAGGAAACCCAAGGTGGTTCTCACCAAACCTGTACCTTCAGCACTTAGTCTGAATCTGATCAGGAAAAGACTTGTTCAGGTCAATTACACTCACAGAGATGCTCTTGGGTTTCTTCTTCCTTTTTGTGATCTTTGAACAATTATTTTATTTAATTCATGACCTTTTCCTTTGTTTCTGGAAGTAGAATCTGTCTTCTAGCTTTGTCTAAAAAACTTGTTAGGGGGGAGTCAGGTGGTAGCACAGCAGGTTAAGCACACATGACACAAAGCTGAAGGACTGGAGTAAGGATCTCGGTTAGAGCCCCTGGCTCCCCACCTGCAAGGGGGTCGCTTCACAAGTTGTGAAGCAGGTCTGCAGGTGTCTATCTTTCTCTTCCCCTCTCTGTCTCCCCTACTTTTGTCTTATCCAACAACAACATCAATGACAACAATAACAACAACAACAACAAAATGGGAAAAAAATAAAAGGCTTTCAGGAGCAGTGGATTCGTGGTCCAGGCACTGAGTCCCAGTGATACCCCTGGAGACAAGAAAAAAAAAAAGATTCTTAGGACACAGTTTTGCTTGACCTTTTGTGTTTCTGTTCCTGGGTGTGCTGAATCTAAGTTCAGGTTGGCCCCAACTGCTATGATCTTATGCTGGTCATGTGATGGACCTCCTTTGGCCTTCTGTTTTGGGGCACTCAGGTCAAGCAGAACTGCAGCCCAAGACAAATATTTAGCAGTTTTTATTCATTTATATGTTTTTAAACATTTTATTTATTCATGAAGAAGGTAGAAGAAAGAGAGAGAAAGGATCAGACATCAATCTGGTACATGTGCTACCAGGGATTGCACTCAGGACCTCACGCTTGGGAGTCCAATGCTTTATCCACTGCGCCACCTCCTGGACCACTCAGCAGTTTTTATGTAAACAATGACCTGGTAGCAGCACCATTGCCTCCTATATTAGCCAACTATATCCGTCTCTTACTTCATTGTTACAACAGGAAGACATTATGGAATATGTACAATGGAATACTACTCTGCAAATTAAAAAGATGATAGTGTGTCCTTTGGGACCACATGAATGAAACTGGAGGTGGCTGTGTTTAGTGAAGTTCATAAGGAGATGAAAGGCAACTAACTACCAGGACAAATTGGATGGAACTGGAGGTGATTGAGCTTAGTGAAGTGAGTAGGGAGGTGAAAGACAACTACCAGATGGCATATGGAATATAAGAAATTAAAACATATGAACTTGCAAAAAAAGTGACTGAATTGTCTCTAAGATTTTGTGATAGCTGTGATGTTTATCAAGGGGAGATCATAAAAACTTTGGGTGTGGTGTAGTACTATACTTCTGTAATCTTATTATCTTGTAAACCATTATCAAATCACTAACATAAAGTAGGAAAAATAAATAGAACATAACTTGACTCATTGCTGACTCTCTGAATGAGATGTGTGTAGTTTCAATGTTTTATAATCCAGATCTATGGCTCTGAGGGAGCCCCGCCATTTTTGTGCACTAAATACTCAGACCCTCAAATGTTTGGATGAAAGTGAAAAGGTCAGCACTAACAACACATATATTGGCATTTATTGAGCAGAGTTAGATGGCTGACTGCCTCACAGTTGAGACCAGCCGGTGTAGATAGTCTCTGCATTTGCTATAACAACACAGACTCTGATCTGAGATCAGTTCAGTCAGGTGATATGGAAATGAGGAAGTCTGCAGCACAGTTTAATGATGGCCTTTTTGGCCACTCCCAAACCACCCCATCATCTGGGGCCCTAGTCAGAGAATCCTGGGATTCCCACATAGATACGATGGGCCTAGACCTCTAACAGGTCCCTCTCTCTACCATCTCTGATCATCTCCATGAGGAACATGTAGGCCTCTACAGGTCCTTGCCCTCAGTGTAGAATAACCATGGTAGAAACTACCCCACTCTCTGAAGGGAGGTTGGGTCAACATACTTTGATTCTTGAGGAAGACTGGTCCTGAAATAAGTGTAGCCTAGAATACACCTGGTTATGACCATGGAATGCGAGCTCAGACCTGTTGGGCATGAAACCAGCTCCCCACTGCTCCATGCTGCGTTGCCCAACACAGACCAAAAGGGATGCCGAGGTTACACAGGTTCCTGTGCTAAATATGAATAGACATGGGCCCAAGGTCACATGGATGTGATTAATAATTAATAGTATTTATACACTTTACCCATATTTGGGAGCTACTTTTTGCCCTGATGCAGCATCCTAGTCCTATTCCCAACTCTGACACCATCTTCCCAGACAATACTTTCAGCCCACCTGCATGTTAGCTCCTGGGCTCAGACAAAAATTAGTAAAGTCATGGACCCCTTGGAATATACCTAAAATAGACTTTCTAGCCTCTTCCAACATGAAGACCCCAAATCTCATCTTTTATATGCTTACCTTTAGGCTCCCGATTATTAAACAATTTGTTCTGCTTTATATCTTAATGCCTTTCAGACACCAAGTCGCAGATGCTACCATGATGCCAACCTGACTTTCCTGGGCAGATGACCTCACCAATGTGTCCTGGAACCCCACTTTCCTAGAGCCCTATTCCACTAGGGGAAGACAGAAACAGTCTGTGGGTATGGATCGACCTGTCAATGCCCCTGTCTAGTGGAGAAGCAATTACAGAAGTCAGACTTCCCACCTTCTGTATCCCATAAAGATCTTTGGTTCATATTCCCAGTAGATGGAATGGGATACGGAACTCTGGTTGTGGGAATTGTGTGGAGTTGTACCCCTCTTATCCTATAATTTTGTCACTCACTATTAAATCACTAATAAAATTAAAAAAATGAGGGAGTCTAATGCTCACCTCTATGCCTACTTCTTCCAGAGTCAGGACTTTGGGCATGTGCCAACTTGTACCACTTGGTTATTACCAGCTGATCTTTCTCTGCTCTGGCCTGTGCTAGAAGGCAAAATAGCTCTTTTGTCCTGATATGCCACAGCGATTTAGATATGGACATTTAACCTTCTTAAGTTCAAAATCCAATTACTCACCATGTCTATTACCTTGCTGGGAAAGGTTATAGCCTCATTGATTAAGGTAAGTAGGATAGTTGAAAAAATATCTCATCTAGACTGTTTCTATTCTAAAAAATACCCAGAGATCTGGATGAAGCTGATAATATTTAAAAGTCCATTTGGCTTCTGATCAACAGACAAGGAATTTCAACCCATGGAGGTGTTGGAGGGCAGCTAAAGGGCAGCAGCACCCCTCACCCGCACCTTGTAGAAAGCCTGGCGAAATGGCCAAACCTCCCACCTGACTGCAAAGGTCATAAAATGCAGATGGAGGCAGATGTGAGCCACTGAAGACTGAAGCTCATCCCCTGAGGGTCCCGCCAGCCCATCTGCTAAAGGGAATATAAAGTTTGGAAGACCAGGAACCCCAGGACCTTTCTCTTTCTCTTTCTGGGGATCAACATGCCTACATAGCTTTTACTTTTTCTTCGTCTTCTGTCCTTACTTTCTCCCAATAAATGCTCACCTCCCTGAAACATGACTGGGTCTCTGGTGATTCCTCCATGTAGGGTCAGTCAGGAGCCTCATGGGAGGGAACTGGGGAATGACCCTGTTAGTTGTTCCCTCCTCCCTTTACAGCAGCCCTGCTTTGTACATTTCAGAGTTCTTCTTGCCCTTGAGAGGCAGTAGAAATAGAAACAAACAAACAAACAACAACAACAAAAAAAAACTCTAGCGATATACCTACCAAGATTCAAGACTTGGGCCCGATATTTGCCAGTTTTATTTGCTTATTTACTAGTTGCCTTTGGACAGTTGTAAAGATTAAGTGAGCTAAAGTGGGTGGGTGGTTAGTTACATTCTGTGTCTAACACATTAGTCTTTTCTGTGCCTACCTCTTAGCCCCTGTCCCTCGTGACGTGTATTCTTTGAACTGATTAGATTATATTTTTGCTGCCTATGGTTTAAGGGGTAGAAATGGAAATGACAACACAGTAGGATGCCACCCCCATGTTCATGTAACATTATATGAAGTTCTCTAGAAACTGAGTATCCCATGAGCCTCCATTCCTTGGCTCCATGTACTTCCTCTCCCTTCTGCCGCAAGCTGAAAGAGTTCACTCGGAAAGCACATTCTTTACCCAGAACATCAACATGCCCTCTTTTCTTTGAACAGCAGCATCAAAGGAAAGCAAACAAACCTGAGAAACCCACCCTGTGAGCTGGGGAGAACTGGCTTGTTTCTGGAATGCCTGGGTCTGCTCCCTGTGTTCCAGCAGTTCCAGCAAGCTGGGGCAGCGGTTACGGTTAGTTCCCCTGAGGCCCCGAGCCCCCTGCCTCCAAGTTCTCTCCTTTTCAGCAACAGTGCCAAAGCTCACCACTGCCGTCTAGTGTGACCCCAGGCTACCAGAGCACTTGGAGCTGCATTTTTGGATTGGTGTCCCTGTTCCCAATTCCATTTTGATTCACTCGACTTAATTTCTCTCTCTCTCTTCCTTCCTTCCTTCCTTCCTCTTTTCTCTCCTTTCACTCTTTCTCTCCTTCCTTCCTTCCTTCCTTCCTTCCTTCCTTCCTTCCTCTGAGGTCAGCTATTCTCAATACACTTTCTTCTCTCTTTCTCTTTCAATAGCCAGGTTGTTAAGGGGGCTCAGTATCTGCATGACAAATCTACCACTCCCAGTGGCTATTTTTTTCCTTTCTCTTTTAGACAGAGACAGGGAGAAATTGAGAGGGGGGAAAGGGAGATAGAGAGGAAGAGATAAAGACAGACATCTGTAGCATTGCTTCACCACTTGTGAAGCCTCTCTGCCCCCCCACAGGTAAGGACCAGGGGACTTGAACCCAGGTCTTGGTACAGAGTAATGCATGTGCTCTGCCCTGCACACCACTGCCTGGCTCCTTCTGTCACCACCGGAGCGAAGGCCTCTCTTACTGTCTCAGAACCCTAGTGTCTTTATGTAAAAACTGCAATGTCATTTACAGAGATGCCACCTGAAGGAAACACAATTTTGTTTTAATTGCCTGGCATGCATCAGGGCTTCAATAAATGCATTTTCCTAGAAGGGTTGTGGAGTATTTGCCAATCTTACTATTGACTCTTCTCAAGTGAAAATATCAGCGCCTTTCAGACAGGCTTCATGCACTGGAGGCTGAAAAATAAATGTATTCCTCTTGGAGCTTAATTAAACAAACTAATAGATTTATCAAGACAATTAATTAAACAAACTAATAGATTTATGTGGTACCCCAGGATGGCGCGGCCTTGACCACAGCAAAGTGCTGAGCACAGGGCCCATGTTTAGCGGTGCTGTAAGCACCTTTTCCTACTGTTCCCCTGGTAGAAGATCATCTCCAGTAGGACACAGCCACCACAGCTCTCCCTGACATTGTGTCTCGTTGCACAAAGTCGAGACAGTAGCTTTCCTTTGCTTCTCAGTCCCCTTCCATCATTGCCCTCTCTCTCTGTAGATCCTTGACTCCCCAGATCAGATCTGTTTTTCCACCATCACTTCTTCCACCCCTTTGGTCCTATTACTGATCAACGAGCCCAAGATGCGGGCCTGGGAGTGGGCAGTGGGCTAAGTCCAGCTCTCACCCTCCTCAGAGAGCAACAGGCAGCCTCTTCCCTGCTCTGCTGCAGTGCTGTCAGCCTGGTCCCTCATGGTGGATTTGCCTGTAGCTGGAAAACCACTAACACTGCAAACCAGGGCTACTTACCTCTAAGGTTCCGCTGACTTCCACTCCACAGTGTGCTCACAGCTACCCTGTGGTTGGCTCATGGGCCTGTGAATAAAAATTCAGTAGAGTGTTCCGATAGAGTGGGGGGGGGACTTATAGAACTCATAAACATAACATTTTATTCTTTCCTTATTATTATTATTATTATTTACTAGACCACTGATCACCTCTGACTTATGGTGGTATAGGGGATTGAACTTGGAGTTCTGGAGCCTCGGTCATGAAGGTTTTGTACTGGGGAACTTCAGGTTGAGTTTGTTCCCCATGTATTTAAAGGGAAGTGAGGAAAAAGCATGATTTTTAAGAATTTTAAAACTTCATTCAGGAAAATTGGAGTACACATGGGCTGAGAGAGAGAGAAAGAAAAAGAGCTTGAGAACCCTTTACTCACATGATGGCAAGCCCATCTAGGCAGAGAAAGAGAGAGAGCAAGCCTTACTCACAGGTCTAGCTTATAAACATCCAAGCCCTGTGTTCCTCTCCTTTCTAAGCCACACCCACACCTGTTACCACTCCCATTTTCTGTGCAACAATTTCCTTCCCCCCAGGCATACAGGGTGCATGAGGAACATGTGTTCTGGAATGGTGCAGCACTGTCTGTGTCCTCCTGGGTACTTCCTGTCATTTCTTTTCTCCTCTTTCTTTCTTTCTTTCTTTCTTCCTTTCTTTCTTTCTTTTTTTCTGTCTCCCTTGTTTTTTCCTGACCTCAACAGTTTCTTTGCATAGCCATTATACAACAAGTTTATTTATTTTAAAGATCCATTTTGGTGCTGGGCATGATACACCAGGTGGAGTGCCCATGTTTGAGGACCTAGGTTCAAGTGCTCCCTAGTCCTCTACTTGCTGGGGACTTTTTCTACCATTCTATCCCTCTGCTTACCTTTCAGTTTTTCTTTGTCTCTACTAAAAAGAAAAGAAAAGAAAACAAGACAAAAAAAGAAAAAATGGAAGAAATCAAGGAAGAAGAAAAAAAAGGAAAAAGAAATTACTGTTGGAAATAGTGTAGGCACTGAGCCTCAGAGATAATCCTGGTGGCAAAAACAAACAAACAAATAAACAAAACTCCCATCATTTTATTTATTACATAGGAAGGAAAGTTTTATATGAGACAGGTAGGCAGACAGACACCAGAGTACCATCCACATTTAGTGCCAGGAATAAAACTGGGAACCTCAGGCAGGCAATTCTTTACCAGTTGAAGGAGGAAGGGTTCAGGTCTTGGGACATAATGGCAGAGGAGGACCTAGTGGGAGCTGAATTATTATGTGGAAAGCTGGGAAATGTTATACATGTACAAACTATGGCTGTCAAATGTAAACCATTGATCCTCCAATAAAAAACTTTTTTTAAAGTAGTTTTCCACTCAAAGTAAGTCTGGGTAAGCTAGAGATTTCCCATTAAAATTTTTTTTTATTTATAAAAAGGAAACACTGACAAAAACCATAGGCTAAGAAGAGTACAACTCCACACAGTTCCCACCACCAGAACTCCGTATCCCATTCCCTCTCCTGATAGCTTTCCTATTCTTTATCCCTTTGGGAGTATGAACCCAGGGTCATTATGGGGTACAGAAGGTGGAAGGTCTGGCTTCTATAATTGCTTCTCCGCTGAACGTGGGCATTGACAGTTCAATCCATACTCCCAGCCTGTCTCTCTCTTTCCTTATTTGGGCAGGAATCGGGGGAAGCCAGGCTCCAGGACACATTGGCGGGGTCGTCTTTCCAAGGAAGTCCAGTTGGCATCATGCTAGCATCCGAAACCTGGTGACTGAAAAAAGAATTACCATGTAAAGCCAAACAAATTATTGATTAATCATGAACCTAAAGGCTGGAATAGTTCAGATGAAGAGTTAGGGTCTCCGTTTTGTAGATATTAGTAGTTCTATTTTAGTTATATTCTAAAGGGCCCATGACTATACTAGTTGTTTTTTTTTTTTTTTCCCCTGAGCCTGACATCTGCTTTCCCACTTTTATGAAGTTCCCCAGTAGAAGATGACAGGTAACAAGACTTCAGTAACTGCTGAGAAGTGCCCATTTGGACCACACACTCCCCACTGGTTCATATCCTTTACCGGCAAAATGATGTAAACCATCAAGACCCTCTTTGAGTTTCCTAGGTTGAGACAACTCTAGATTCTGGAAATGAAGAGAGCTGACATGCCTGAACTTCACTATTTCCACACTAGGTGGCGCTCTCATCCCAGGAGAAGGGAACTCCCAAAAAATGCTGAGCTGTCGGCCAGAATTGGATTCATCTGCATGTTGTAAACCTATTGCATTAGGACAATTGGTTTGAACTGAGCAACAGGAAGGCCAGAGTCGCTGGCCTGCTGCCTTACAGATGTAGCTCTGTGATCCTTTGAGTCAGCCTTAATTATTGTCCCTTTCCCACTGTAAACTCTGATGCTGGTCTCTTGTTCATAGACCAAGGACAGGAAATTTGAACTGATTGTTTACTTCCAATAAGAACCCCACAAGGTCTTCTGACTTTGCTTGAAAGACAAAGAATGTATCTTGCTTCTGAGTTTACCATTTCCTTTTTGGCTTCTTGCCTCTGCTGGTCTCTTCTATCCCATACCCATCCATAATTGTGTCCATAATTCAATCTTACTGCAAGTTGCAGAAATTAGAGGGAATAAAAGTTGCTCAGATGACTAGACTGACTGGGATGCAGAAGTTCACACAGTTCCTGTGCTAAATATGAATAGACATGGGGCCTGGGTCAGGTGGATGGGGTTTACAGTTAACAGTATTTAAATACTTTCCCCATATTTGGGAGCTACTCTCTGGCCTGATGCAACTTTCTAATCCTATTCCCAGCTCTTACGCCATCTTCCCAGATAATACGTTCAGCCCACTTGCATGTTAGCTCTTAGACTCTGGCAAAAATTAGTAAAGTCATGGGTCACTTGGAATATACCTAAAATAGACTTCTTAGTTTCTTCCAATATGAAGACCCCAAATCTCACCTGTTATATTCTTACCTTTAGGTTCCTGATTATTAAACAATTTGTTCTGCTTTATATTTTAATACCTTCCAGCCACCAAGTTGTAGATACTACCATGATGCCAACCTGACTTCCTGGGCAGACAACCTCACCAATGTGTCCTGGAACCCCATCTCTTCAGAGCCCTGCCTCTGTAGGGAAAGAGAATCAGGCTGGGGATATAGATCAACCTGTCAACACCCATGTTCAGAGGAGAAGCAATTACAGATGCCAGACCTCCTACCTTCCATACCCCATAAAGATTTTTGGTCCTTACTGCCAGAGGGATAAAGAATAAGGAAGCTTTCAAGAGAGGGGATGGGTTATAGAATTGTGGTGGTGGGAATAAAATAAAATTAAAAAAATGTTGCTCAGATGAGATAAATGACAGACACTAGTCATTCTTCCAGCTTGGCAAGGATGTGTGTGGGCACTGAGAAGTCTGTTAGATACTCCCTGCCATGTTCTCATGGGCATCCCCTGACAGTGCTCAAAGGAGACTATCCTCATGCTATTTGAATCAAATAATAATTAGCATCCATTCTTGGGTATTTCTGGCCCTGTATTTTTTTTTATGTGTCCACTTGTTTCAGGTGGTTTGTCTGCCTCTCAGAGAAACAAAGAGCCTCCCTATGCTTTCCACTCTCAGCAGCTTCCTTCCAGGTGGAGTTTTCCTGGATAAGGACTGTAAGAGAGGGGCCTCTCATCTCTTGGCTTAGTTCTGAAGAGGTTTCAGGCAGCTTGCACATGTTGGTTTACTTTTCATCTCAGAGTCAAGAGGAACACAGTGCACAATGGTTCCACAGTCTGACCTTTGTCATCATTGCCAAGCTCAAAGTGAGGTCAAAGTTCCACCCAGCTGGTCACAGCCAAGTCCTTCTGTTCCCAAGCCAAGTCTCACTGCGCTGACTTCCAGGGGACAACTGTCCAAGGACACAAGCATTCCTTGCTTCCCTCTGTTCCTTCTTTTTCTTACAGTTCAAGAAAGCCCATGGCTGGAGAGGTACATGGACTCAAGAGAGAGTTTATTTAAGGTGAACACATTATATCTGAATGCTGAAGGGAGAGATTCATCCCGTTGGTAGAGAAAGCAGGCTTATTTGTGGTTGCCTGCAGTGAAGACCAAAATAGTCAGCCTTTGCCCAAGGGGGAAGGCAGGAAGAAACCAGGGTGAGGCTTCTAGGTCCTTTGAACATGAAAGACTCACTCCTGCTGGTGACCACATCTGCCATTTTCTTAATTTTTTTTTGTTGGGATGGATTAATGGTTTGCAGTAAGTACATTTTTTGATACATATGTAAAATTTCTCAATTTTCTGCAAGACATTCTCACTGCCAGCCTAGGTCTCCTCCATCATCATGCACGAGGACCTAAAAGCTCTCCCCAGCCCAATCTTCTCCAGAGTTCTTTACTTTGGTGAAATACATCAAACCCAGTCCAAGCTCTACTTTATGTTTCCTCTTTTTGTTCTTATTTATCAACTTCTGTCTATGAGTGAAATCATCCCACATTCATACTTCTCCTTCTGGCTCATTTCACTTAACATGATTCCTTCAAGCTCCATCCAAGATAAAAAAAGGTAAATTCATCATTCTTTTCTTTTCCTTTTCAAATAATTTTATTGGAGACATAACTGTTTAAAATACAGTTGTTAATCTCATTCATAGACAGCAGTTGAAAAACAAGATCAGAAGGGAAAACACAAAGCAGAACTTAGATTAGGGTTGGTGTATTGCACTAAAGTCAAAGACTCTGTTGTGGAGGGAGGATTCAGGTCCTGGAACATGATGGCAGAGGAGGACCTAGTGGGGGGCTGTATTGCTATGTAGAAATGTTATACATGTAAAAACTATTGTATTTTACTGTCGACTGTAAAACCATTAATCCCCCAATAAAGAAAAAAATGACAATTGTTGACTAATGGGTATAATTTCTCATTTCCCCATGATAGGTTTCTGCAAAGCACTTTCACTTTCAACTACCGTTCTTTCCCACCATCACAGTTCACTGATATCCTATTGTCCTCTCTAGACTTTCTCTTCCCCTTCTACTCCAGAGTCCTTTGCTTTGGAACAATACATCACAAACAGTTCAGGTTTCACCTTGTTTCCCCCCTTTGTTTACTTGTTTCTTAAATTCTATCTATCCTCTCCTTTTAAATTTTATTTTATTAGTGATTTAGTAATGATTGAGAAGATTATGGGATAAGAGGAGTACACTTCCACACAATTCCCATCACGAAAATTCTATATCCCATATCTCCATTGGAAGATTCCCAAATTTTATCCCTCTGGGAGTATGGACTAAAATTCTTTATGGGATGCAGAAGGTGGGAGGTCTGGCATCTGTAATTGCTTCTCCACTAGACATGGGCATTAACAGGTCAGTCCATACCCTCAGCCTGTTTCTGTCTTTCCCTAGTGGGATAGGGCTCTAGGAAGGTGGGGTTCTGGGACACACTGGTGAGGTTATCTGTCCAGGGAAATCAGGTTGCATCATGTGAGCATCTGCAACTTTGGTGGCTGTAAAGCATTAAGATATAAAGAAGAAAAAAATGTTCAGTAATCAGGAACCTAAAGGTAAGCATAGAGCAGATGAGATTTGGGGTCTTCATGTTGGAAGAAGCTAGGAAGCCTATTTTAGGTATATTCCAAGTGGCTCATCACTTGACTAATTTTTGCCTGGGCCTGACAGCTATAATGCTGGTGGACTAAGGAGTATTGTCTGGGAAGATGGTGTCAGAGTTGGGAATAAGACTAGAATGCTGCATCAGGGCAGAAAGTAGCTCTCAAATATGGGGAAAATATATAAATACCATTAATTATAACCCCCATCCATCTGACCTATGACCCATGTCTGTCCATATTTAGCATATGAGCCTGTGCAACTTCTGCATCTGGTTTGAACTCACATTCCATAGTCATATCTAGGAACATTCTAGGCTGCCCTCAATTTGGGACCAGACTTCCTTGAGTGGCAGAGTATGCTGACCAAGCCTCCCATTCAGAGAGTGGGGCAGTTTCTACCATTGTTGTTTTCACTCTTAATATTTTATTTATTTACTTTTATCATTTTATTGGGGGGTAATGGTTTGTAGTACAGTTGTTGACACATAGGTATAATTTCTTTTAAATTTTTTATATTATATTAATTAGTTAATTTATTGGATAGAGAAAGCCAGAAATCGAGAGGGAAGGGTGACAGAGAAGGAAAGAGACAAACAGATACTGTGTTTCACCACTCACAGAGCTTTCCCCTTGCAGATGGGTGCTGGGGGTTTGAACTTGGCTCCTTGAACATTACACCCAGCCCCATACGTAGAATTTCTCATCTTACCATGATAGGTTCTGCAAAATATTCTCACCCCCAACTTGGGTCCTTTTCCACCATCATGCACCAGGAGGACTCCAAAGCCCTCCCAATCCCCAGCGCCCTCCCTGTCCTCCTTCCCTAGAATATTTTCCTGTGGTACAATACACCAAAACCCAGTTTATGTTTTCTCTTTTCTGTTATTGTTTCTCAAGTTCTGCCCAAGAGTGAGATCAACCAGTATTTGTCACTCTTTTTCTGGCTTATCTCACTTAACATGGGCCCTTTAAGTTCCATCCAAGATGAGACAAAGGAGATGACTTCATCATTGTTAATAGCTGATATCCCATTGCATATATAATACAACAATTTGGGGGCTACGGAGCAGCAGCAGCTCTGTTTCTCTCCTCTTCTCTCCTGGGTCAACTAGGAATAACAAAGGAGACCACCTGCGACTACAACAAGACAGGACTAGAATGACTTCACCAAATCACTGGTGAGTGCAAACACATGTGGCTTGTGCACAGCGAGAAGCCTAGGGAGAGATTAAGTGGCTGGTAACAGTTCGGCAGTTTACCAGTTGAGACACCACCTCCAGTCTGTTTCACCAACAAAAAGATGGCTGAAGGGAGGAAAGGACTCCCCTAAGACTCACCAAATGAAACTGTGAGTCTCCATTGCTGCTGCCCTCAGAATCTGGAGCCATGGGGGGGGGGGGGGGGAAGGGAGGTCCTGTGATGACACCAGGGGACAGAGAACTAATGAGGGAACTCAGGAGAAGATCTATACCTAGGTGGCCTAGCAGTGGAGCTGTGAGAGTCTCTTTGCATAACCACTGGATTATCTCTGCCCCACCCTGCTTTATCTCTTGGCCAGGAGTCAGTGATTAAGCTAAGAAGCCTACTTATAGTTTAAAAGCCCTCAGGCTCCCATAGCCCACAGGGAAGGAAAATAACAAAAGAGGCTTTTAAGACACTGTGCTCCAACTCAGGGATTAAAATAATATTGAAACTGTTGGGCTAGTGACACGAGAGAGATGACCCAGGAACCAAGCTTGGGGCGGTGAGGCCATTCAAATCTTTATTAATCTGAGCACCCCAGAGTCGGGCAGTAGTACAGTGGTTTAAGCCACGTGGCATGAAGTGCAAGGGTCGGCGTCTGCCTCCTGGTCCATGCTCACTCTTGAGGCAGGAAAACAGAAGAGCTAAGTTGGAAATGGAAGTGGCTTCACAATACATGGTTAGGAAAGGGGCGGAGAAAGGTAAAAGGGGCTGGGAAAGGTAGGAAGTTCCTTAGCAACTGTTGCTAGGGGTTTAACTGGTAGAATTAATAATACCCTGCAGTCTTGAGGGTAGGAAAAGAATATATCAAATGAGCAGAATGGGTGGAGGAATAGGGAGGAGACCTTAAGTTATTTGTTAAACAAAGCAGAACATTGATATGTAGATAATAAAAGAGTGGGCCATTGCATCAAGGAATGCAGGGTGAAGCAGGGGAGCTGGCTTAATGTTTTAAGGAATGCCGAGCCCCTGGAGGAAGAAAAATGCATGGCTTCTGGAGACAGGGAGTGGCTGAAAGGGAAGCAAAAACTGGGACCCATACTTTCTCCCCTTTCAAGAGGGAATCTGACAGGGAGATTCATTGCCTTAGTTCCCCCTCTTTCAATGGGGAAAGCCTCATCACACTCAACCCGGTTCTCACAGTATTCCCAGCATGAAACAACTGTCAATTTCCAGAACTGTGAATCCTTTAATTACCTTACTTAGACACAAGTTAACCAAGGCAAGAGTGATAAGTAAATTGGAAAGTACTGAGAGAGGGACCTCATAATATAGTATATAGAATGGTTAGATCAACAAGAAGAAATATTGGAGAAATGAACCAGGACAAGAGTCCAGCAAAAAGCCCCCAAAGGTTAAAGCACAAAATAATGAGGTCAACATCCAAACACTAGTTGAGGAAATAATCACAGGAGTGAGTAAAGAGCTTGAAAGAATTGTCATCAGAAATGCAGAAACAATAAATGAGACTCTGGAAGAAAACACTAATTATCTCAAGGCTATTAGAGAGCTGAAATAGCTGACCTAAGAACACAACTAGTTGAACAAGATAAAACAGTATCAGAACAGGGTAACAAAATAGATGAACTCCAGAAAACTCCAGTAGAGGGGAGAGAGAATATAATCAATGAGGATGAAGACAGAATTAGCAAGATCGAGGATGAATTAGAGACAACTAAAAAAGAAGTAAGAGATCTCAAAAAGAGATTAATAGATACTGAAAACAACAACAGAGACCTATGGGATGACTTCAGATGAAATAATATATGTATTATTGGCTTACCAGAGGAAGAAAGAGAGGGAGGGGAAGAAAGCATTCTTCAGGACAAAATAGCTGAAAACTTCTCTAGTCTAGACAACATCAAAGACATAAAGGTTCAAGAATCCCAGAGGGTCCCAAATAGAATTAGCCTGGTTTTACAAATGAATTCTACAAAACCTTCATAGAACTAATACCTCTACTTTTCAGTCTTCCAGAAGATTGAAGATACTGGAATACTCCCTGCCAGCTTCTATGAAGCCAACATCACTTTGAGACCAAAAGCAGATAGGGACACAACCAAAAAAGAAAACTACAGACCAGTATCTCTGATGAACATAGATGCTAACATATTGAACAAAATTCTAGCCAACTGGATACAGCAGTCTACTAAAAAGATTGTTCATCATGACCAAGTGGGGTTTATCCCAGGGATGAAAGGTTGGTTTAATATATGTAAATCAATCAATGTGATCCACCACATCAACAGAAGCAAGACCAAAAACCACATGGTCATATCAATAGATCCAGAGAAAGCCTTTGACAAATTACAACATCCCTTTATGATCAAAACACTACAAAAAATGGGAATAGATGGAAAATTCCTCAAGACAGTGGAGTATATGTAGCAAACCTACAGCCAACATCATACTCAATGGTGAAAAACTGGAAACATTTCTCCTCAGATCAGGTACTAGACAGGCTACCCACTATCACCATTACTATTCAACATACTGTTGGAAATTCTTGCCATAGCAATCAGGCAGGAGCACGGAATTAAAGGCATACAGATTGGAAGAGAAGAAGTCAAACTCTTCCTTTTTGCAGATGGCATAGAAAAATCTAAGTAATCCAGCAAAAACTTTTGGATATCATCAGGCAATACATGAAGGTGTCAGGGTACAAAATTAACATTCAAAAGTCAGTGGCATTCCTATATGCAAACACTTAATTAGAAGAAGGTGAAATCCAGAAATCAATTCCTTTTACTATAGCAACAATAATAATACAATATCTAGGAGGAAACCTAACCAAAGAAGTGAAAGACTTGTATACTGAAAACTACGCATCACTATTCAAGGAAATAGAAAATAACACAAAGAAGTGGAAAGACATTCCATGTTCATGGGTTGGAAGAATTAACATCATCAAAATGAATATATCACCCAAAGCCATATACAAATTTAATGCTATCCCCATCAAGATCCCAACCACATTATTTAGGAGAATAGAAAAAATGTTACAAATGTTTATCTGGAACCAGAAAAGACCTAGAATTGCCAATACAGTCTTGAGAAGAAAGAACAGAACTGGAGGCATCACACTCCCAGATCTCAAATTGTACTGTAGGGCCATTGTCATCAAAACTGCTTGGTACTGGAACATGAAGAGACACACTGACCAGTGGAATAGAATTGAGAGCCCAGATGTAAGCCCCCACACCTATGGACATCTAATCTTTGACAAAGGAGCCCAGACTATTAAATGGGGAAAGCAGAGTCTCTTCAACAAATGATGTTGGAAACAATGGGTTGAAACATGCAGAAGAATGAAACTGAACCACTCTATTTCACCAAATACAAAAGTCAATTCCATGTGGATCAAGGACTTGGATGTTAGACCACAAACTATCAGATACTTAGAGGAAAATATTGGCAGAACTCTTTTCCGCATAAATTTTAAAGACATCTTCAATGAAACGAATCCAATTACAAAGAAGTGTAAGGCAAGCATAAACCGATGGGACTACATCAAATTAGAAAGCTTCTGCACAGTAAAAGAAACCACTACCCAAACCAAGAGACCCCTCACAGAATGGGAGAAGATCTTTACATGCCATATATCAGACAAGAGGTTAATAACCAAATTAAATAAAGAGCTTGCCAAACCCAACATCAAGAAAACAAATAACTCCATCCAAAAATGGGGAGAGGACATGGACAGAATATTCATCACAGAAGAGATCCAAAAGGCTGAGAAACACATGAAAAAAATGTTCCAAGTCTCTGATTGTCAGAGAAATGCAAATAAAGACAACAATGGGATACCACTTCACTCCTGTGAGAATGTCATACATCAGAAAAGGTAACAGCAGCAAATGCTGGAGAGGGTGTGGGGTCAAAGGAACCTTCCTACACTGCTGCTGGGAATGTAAATTGGTCCAACCTCTGTGGAGAACAGTCTGGAGAACTCTCAGGAGGCTAGAAATGGACCTACCGTATGATCCTCCAATTCCTTTCTTGGGGATATATCCTATGGAACCCAACACACCCATCTGTGTTCAAAAAGATCTGTGTACACATATGTTCTTGGCAGCACAATTTGTAATAGCCAAAACCTGGAAGCAACTCAGGTTGCAACAACAGATGAGTGGCTGAGCAAGTTGTGGTTTATGTACACAATGGAATACTACTCAGCTATAAAAATGGTGACTTCACCGTTTTCAGCTGATCTTGGATGAACCTTGAAAAATTCATGTTAAGTGAAATAAATCAGAAACAGAAGGATGAATATGGGACGCTCTGACTTTCAGGCAGAAGTTGAAAAACAAGACCAGAATAGAAAACTCAAGTAGAACCTGAACTGGAATTGGCATATTGCACCAAAGTTAAGGACTCTGGGTTGGTTGGGGGTGGGGGGAGAATACAGGTCCAAAGAGGATGACAGAGGACCTAGTGGGGGTTGTACTGGTATATGGAAAACTGGGAAATGTTATGCATGTACAAACTATTATATTTACTGTCGAATGTAAAACATTAGTTCCCCAATAAAGAAATTAAAAAAAAAACACCTAGCAGTTGTTCTACATTTCTTTACTTAACTCACTTAGCATAATCACTTCCAGTGAATGAATATTTGTTCATCCAAACTAGTATGATTTGCTAGCATTTATACTTTTAATGCTTATTGACACTTTTGTAGCCAATCCTATTTGAACCAAATGAAATGAAATCACCATTTCTGTAAGTGCTACCTGAGAAATAATCAGGCAAATGTAATAGCGAAAACATTTTACTCAAGAGTGGGGATCATCCTTTGAGTCTGCAAAATCCAGGGTACCGTGAGCATGCTCCATCAGGGTCAAGGCACAGGAAAACTTTAGAGGACTAGGCAGTGGAGTAACTTCAGATTAGGTCATTTGTGTTGAAACTTTGAATGAGTTCTTAGCTGAACACCGCTTATCCATGGTTTATAGTGCTACTGGGGATTGAACTTAGGAACTTGGAGCCTCTGGCATGAAAGTCTTTTTTTTAAAGTATATTTTTATATTCATTTATTTATTTTCCCTTTTGTTGCCCTTGTTTTTTTATTGTTGTTATAGTTATTATTGTTGTTGTTATTGATGTCGTTGTTGTATAGGACAGAGAGAAATGGAGAGAGGAGGGGAAGACAGAGAGAGGGAGAGAAAGATAGACACCTGCAGAACTCTTTCATTGCCTGTGAAGCAATTCCTCTGCAGGTGGGGAGCTGGGAGCTCGAACTGGGATCCTTAGGTACTTGTACTTCATGCCATGTCATTTGAGAATTGTGGGAAGCATGTTCTGGTTAAATAGAAGGACTGATGATGCAGCAAAGATGTGAAGCCATGAACATGATTTTGAACCTTATGTAAACAGGCCCCCTCTGAATTAGTCCTATGAAAGTCAAACTACAAAGCCAAGCCCATTAAATAAAGAAACAGACCTGAGGCCATTTCTTTCTATTATTAAACTCAACACTTCTTATTTGGTTCTGGCAAAACAGTATCATTAACGTGGTGATGTTAATTTGAATACTATTATCTTTCTAGGAGGATTATTTTGGGTATGTAATTTATACATTTACTTTGGCATGTATTTTTTTATGACTAAAGCATTTATTCCAAGATTTATATTTATATATATTCAAGTAACATGATGAAATTTTTTTATGTCTCTGGGATTTTTTTCCCTTTAAGGAACTATTTGTTAGAGAAAAGCTGTGGTTGGGGAGAAAGATCCCTGGGTTATGTGGATCATATAAACATAATTAATTTGTCTCATGTTTTTCTCTGATTGGTTTTAAGCATGATCAAGTTGGCTCCCCAGATATGTGTCCTATTTCTTCATTATATGGCTTAGCAAAATACTAGATATATGTAAATATCTGGTTAGTGGGAGTGGCCAGTGGACTGGCCCAGTGGAAGTGACCTGCCATTGATTGAGGATGGAGTAGAAAGAAATGGAATGTTGGGAGTCGGGCTGTAGCGCAGCGGGTTAAGCGCACGTGGCGCAAAGCACAAGGACCGGCATAAGGATCCCGGTTCGAACCCCGGCTCCCCACCTGCAGGGGAGTCGCTTCACAGGTGGTGAAGCAGGTCTGCAGGTGTCTATCTTTCTCTCCTCCTCTCTGTCTTCCCCTCCTCTCTCCATTTCTCTCTGTCCTATCCAACAATGACATCAACAATAATAACTACAACAATAAAACAACAAGGGCAACAAAAGGGAATAAATAAATAAAATAAATATTAAAATAAAAAAGGAATGAAATGTTGTTCCTGATGGAGATGACCAGTGACGGTGGTGAAAGGTTTATATGGGAATAACGTATAGATATGATATGTTATGTGGCCTGGTAGTGACCAAAAAGGTCATCATTAAAGGTGTGTTGGTCTCTTGCTCTTACCCAGCTTTTGTAATCCTTACTTTATCTGACAGGGTTAGGCTTAGAGTGATTGAGGGAAGTAAAATAGGGAGTAGGAGAGGAGGGTATCTAGGCCTGAGTAGAAAATTTTTGATTAAGTATTTAAGGTGTCTTTTTTTTTTTTTAGGTCTTTTTACTTGCTTGCTGTGATTATTGAGTCTAAGTCTATTCACTGTAGACTATTGCACACTTTAAAGTTAAGGTATATATTTTCTCCTAACTTATGGATACATGAGCACATGTACCCTATCCCTCGTAACTTTGTTAGAAAGTGCACCACTTGAAATGAAACTAAGGAGGCCTATGAGCTAGGAAAGGTCTCACCAGAGTATTGGAGCTGGAGGTTTGACATCCCAAGTCATCTCCATCAGGAACAACACCATAACCTCTGTTGTGGGCCTCTACAGGACCTTGCCCTCAGTGTAGAACAACAATTGCCCCACTCTCCAAAGCAAGGCTGGGACAGCATGCTCTACCACTTGAAGAAGACTGGTCCTGAAATAAGTGCAGTCTAGAATGTTCCTAGCGGTGTCCATGGAATACGAGCTCGGACTGACAGGGATGCAGAGGTTACACAGGCTCCTGTGCTAAATATGAATATATATGGGTCCTAGATCATATTGGTGGGGTTAATAATTAATGTTATTTATATAGTTTCCCCATATTTGGGAGCTACTCTCTGCCCTGACACAGCATTCTAGTCTTACTCCCAACTCTGACACCATCTTCCCAGACAATACTCCTAGTCCACCAGCATGTTAGCAGTCAGGCCCAGGCAAAAATGAGTAAAGTTATGGGCCCCTTAGAATATACCTAAAATAGACTTCCTAGCTTTTTTCAAAACGGAGACTCCAAATCTCTCTCATTTGCTATACTCTTACCTTTAGGTTCCCGATTATTAGACAATTTTTTCTGCTTTGTATTTTACTGTTTTTCGGTCACCAAGTTTCGGATGCTACTATGACGCAAACCAGAATTCCCTGGGCAGACAACTTCACCAATGTGTCCCAAAGTCTTACCTCCCCAGAGTCCTACCCAACTATGGAAAGATAGAAACAGGCCGGGGGTATGGATTGACCTGCCAATGTCCATGCTCGGCAGAGAAGCAATTATAGAAGCCAGACCTTCCACCTTTGGCACCCCATAAAGAATTTTGATCCATACTCCTAGAGGGATAAAGAATTGGCTAAGTCTGAAAACTTGGGTGGGTAGCATAATGGTTATCCAAAGAGACTCTCATGCTGAGGCATCATCAGCAGCAAGAGCTGAGCAGTAATCTGGTTAAAGAAAAAAATAAAAAGGCTAAATCTGAAAACATTAAGGAGAGTTGCGTTTGTGTTTCAGCCAAACTTTCCAATCACATATAGGTATGAAGTTATCCTCCTGAAATCATAAAATTTTGTAACACACTGTTAAATCACTAGTAAAATAATAATAATAATAATAATAATAATAATAATAATAATAATAATAATAATGGATTCCCTATTTCCTGTAGGGAATCTTCCAGTGGAAGGGATGGGATACAGAACCGTATGGAATTGTACCTCTGTTATATAATAGTTTTGTCAATAATCATTAAATCACTAATATAAAAGGGAAGAAGTGGAGTCAAATGCAAACATCTGTCGCTGTGTGTTTTGAGAGTATAAGAGATTTTAGTTTCCAAGGGTACTTAATACAGAGGATGGACTCAGTACTGTGGAAATAAGAGGTGGGCAGGGTGGTGGTGTACCCAATAGAGTGCTCATATTACAATGCTTAAGGACCAGGGTTCAAGTCACCACTATTCACCTGTATGGAGAAAGCTTTACAAGCAGTGACGCAATGCTTCAGGTGTTTCTCTTTCTCTTTCCCCCTTTCCTGTTGTTTTCTCTGTTTCTACTCAATAAAGTGAATGTGTGTGCTTGGCTAAGCATAGATGGACTTCAAACTCCTGCTCCCCACCTGCAGGGGAAGGGGAGTGTTTCAGAAACAATGAAACAAGGCTGCAGGTGTCACTCTTTATCTTTCCCTCTCCACCGCTCACCCTTTCTCAATTTCTCTGTCCTATTAAATGTAAGAACAATTTTTAAAAATTAACATCAGATTTCTAGAATAAACACAATTCATTTTGCATTCAGGAAACCCACCTTGACATGTGGGGTCTGAGACAGTTCAAGCCAAATGAAGTCCATCTATGCTGAGTGAAGGAGTGGGATAGGGGCTTGGGGCTTCAGGGAGAGAGGAGGAAGCTCACATGACAAGGTGGACATGGTCACATAATGAAGATGAGATGCTCTGTCACTCCCTCTTTGCTCTGTCACAGAGCTACGTTTTTCAGGTCAAAGTTATTTATTTATTTATTTATTTATTTATTTACACTGCTCAGCTCTGTGCTGAGCACAGAGGTGCTGGGGATTGAATCTGGGCCCATGGAGCCTCAGGCATGAAAGTCTTTTTATTTTTTTTAAATATTTATTTTATTTATTTATTCCCTTTTGTTGCCCTTTTTTTTTTTTTACTGTTGTAGTTATTATTGCTGTTGTCGTTGTTGGATAGGATAGAGAGAAATGGAGAGAGGAGGGGAAGACAGAGAGGAGGAGAGAAAGATAGACACCTGCAGACCTGCTTCACCGCCTGTGAAGCGACTCCCCTGCAGGTGGGGAGCCGGGGTTTGAACCGGGATCCTTAGGCCGGTCCTTGTGCTTTGCGCCACATGCGCTCAACCCGCTGCGCTACAGCCTGACTCCCATGAAAGTCTTTTTTTGCATAACTATTATGCTATCTTCCCAGCTTCCCTAAGTCTTTAAAATATTTTATTTCTAATGAGAAAGAAATACACAGAGAAAAAAGAGATACAGAGAGAAAAATGATAGAGAGAAAGCGTTACAGAGCACTGCTCAACTCAGGCTTCTGGTGGTGCTGGGGACTGAACCTGGAACCTTGGAGCCTTAGGTAGCAAAGCCTGTTGTGTAAGACATTATGCTGTCCCCACAGCCCTACCCTAAATCTTTCCATTATTTTGGGGAGTGATCAGGAGGCATGCAGGGCCTTCAGTGATTCCAGCTTGAACTCATCCAAAAGCCAAGATGGCATCTGTGGGGGAGGCTTGCTCTGAGCCTCTTGGGTCACAAGAGCAACAGCAGATATGTGATGCTTTGTCCCCAGAAGACCTTCTCTGCATCTGGAAACCTGACTAAGTCTCTCACAGAGGGTAATCTAATCCCGGTCACATTTTCAGTGGGCACTCAGGTGTCAGTGGCTGTCTGATACAAAGCCGGGGCTGAATTTCCCTGTAGGCCAGCCCAGGCCAAACAGCCATTTTAGAGCAGGACACAGCTGCCCAGGAAGACTTCGCAGCAGCCTGAACTTTGAGCTGTGGAGGAAGACTGCAAACCACTGTCAGCTACGGGCCAAGCGAGCAGTCTCTGCTCGGCCAGGGGTATGGGACAGGAAGTGGGCTTAGAGGCATTTCCTAGGAGGCCTAAACAGAGAAAAGGGAGAATCCAGGTCCTTAGATTCACTGGGTCTTTAGGGTTTGGAGGGCAAGACAGATAGTAGGGCCCAAAGCTCTGTAAGTGGGGCCCAAAAATAAAAAATTTTTTGCCTCCAGGGTTATTGCTGGGGCTCCATGCCTGCACCACGAATCCACTGCTCCTGGAGGCCATTTTTCCCCCCTTTTTGTTGCCTATTTTGTTTTATCATTGTTGTGGCTATTATTGTTGTTGTTATTAATGTCATTGTTGTTAGATAGGACAGAGAGAAATGGAGAGAGGAGGGGAAGACAGATGGGGGAGAGAAAGATAGACACCTGCAGACCTGCTTCATTGCCTGTGAAGCGACCCCACTGCAGGAGGGGAGCCGGGGATTCAAACTGGGATAGTTACTACTGTCCTTGAGCTTCATGCCTTGTATGCACTATGTTACTGCCTGACCCCCAAAATAGAAAATTTTTTTGAGGAGTGGAAGGGAACCAGGACCTTGAATATGCATGATTTTTACCACTTTGGGTTGCTTTTTCACTCAGAGAAAGAGGGAGGAGAAGAGGGAGAAGGAAAGGGAGAGGGAGAGGGTATAGGTGAGGGAGAGGGTGTAGGTGAGGGAGAGGGAGAGGGAGAAAGAGAGGCAGAGAGGAAAGAGAGAGAGAGAGGCAGAGAGGAAAGAGAGAGAGAGAGAGAGAGAGAGAGAGGGTGTAGGTGAGGGAGAGGGAGAGGGAGAAAGAGAGGCAGAGAGGAAAGAGAGAGAGGCAGAGAGGAGAGAGAGAGAGAGAGAGAGAGAGAGAGATTTCTACAAAGTTGTGGCATTCTCACCAAGTGCAGGGCTCCAACCTGGGTTGCATGCCTGGCAAGGCATCCTCTCTACCAAGTGACCTATCTCTCTAGAAGTCTGAATTTGCACCAAGGTGGCCAAAGCTCAGAATTTCTCCCCTCTCCTATGCAAAAGGGCTTCTCAAGGTGGCCAGGCCTGGGCATTGAATCCCTTCCACCTCCCTCTGCTGCAGACTTCTGGACCATCAAGCCACTTTGACACCTTTAGCTCACTCTCCTGAGTTAAGATGTCTTAATCACCACTAAAGCCTTCCCCTGCCTCCTGGCCTCCTCCCTGCCTATGTAGCTGGTGGTTGGTTGCCTTTGTTTCTTTGATGGCAATCTGGGGCTGAGCAGAGAACCACAGTGGCCCTGTTATCTGATCTCTCACCAGCTTTAGGAGCTGCAGGGCTCTGCTAGATCAAAGCAACTATTACCAGGGTTAGCAGGCCAGGGCATGGTGCCAAGGTTGACTCTCTCCTTCAGTATCAGCTTAGAAAATGCAGATCAGCCAAAGGTAGCTAAGCTTCCTCTAGATTCTTTCTTCTCTCCACATCTGCTTTCTCCCTAGTCCCTGCCTCCCCTGTCATACCTGGACCACCTGTGAATTTAAAAGGTATGACAAAAGCTCCAAATGGTGAAGGGTGAAAATTGTTTGACTCATTTTTTTAATTGATTAAATAATGATCAACAAGTCTGTAGGATAACAGGGATACAATTCCACACATTTCCCACCACCAGAATTCGGTATCCTATCCCCTCCACTGGAAGCTTTCCTAATCTTTATCCCTCTGGGAGTATGGACCCAGGACCATTATGGGGTGCAAAAAGTGGAAGGTCTGACTTCTGTAACTGTTTGTCTGCTACACATGGGCATTGGCAGGTTGATCCATATACCCTCAGCCTGTTTCTATCTTTTCTTAGTGGTAAAGAGTTCTGGGGAGGTGGGGTTCCAGGACACATTGGTGAGGTCGTCTGCCCGGGGAAGTCACGTTGGTGGTTTGACTCACTTATCTGAAAGGCTGATCCCAACCCTGTTCTTAAAAGCTGAGTCCTTTCCCAGTGTCTTAACACTGGCAGAGACATTTGCCGTTATCACATTCTTAATTTAGTCTGCGTGTCATTCCATAAGCGGGGCTCATTACCCTGAAGTTAGGAATGCAGCTGCTCTAGAAGAAACTAACCTGATAATCATGAAGACAGGAAGACAGACAGATAAGGCTTTGCTGCTGCAGATTTGATCCACTAGAGAGTTTCGTACTTTTAGTCAGTGGTGAGTTTTTGTTTATTATTTTTTTTCTACGAGGTGTTGGGGAATGAACTCAGGACTTCACACATGTGCATGCTTGATAGTATTGAACTACTTCCTGGGACTTTTTTTTTTTTTTCCTACAGGGTTATTGCTGAGGCTCGGTACCTACACTATGTATTCACTGCTCCTGGAAGCTATTTTTTCCCTTTTGTTGTCCTTGTTGTTATTATTATTGTTGTTATTGCTGTTGTTGTTGTTGGATAAGATAGAAATCAAGAAAGGATGGGAAGACAGAGGGAGGGAGAGAAAGATAGACACCTGCAGACCTGCTTCACTACCTGTGAAGCGACCCCCTTACAGGTGGGGAGCTGGGGCTTCGAACTGGGATCCTTACTCTGGTCCTTGTGCTTTGTGCCATGTGCGCTTAACTCGCTGCGCTACTGCCTGGCTTCCTGGGACTGATTTTTTTTTTTAAAGGCAGTTAGTTTATTTCATATTCACATTTGTTTATAATCCATTCTTTTGAAAATATTTTTATGGGGGGATTAATGGTTTATAGTAAATACAGTTACTGGCACATGTAAAGTTTCTCAGTTTTCTGCAAACACTCTCAGCCTAGTTCCTCTTCTACTATCAGGCACCAAGTCCTGAAACCTCCCTAAAGTCCTCCCTTCCCCTCCTCCCTCGCCAGGGTCCTTTCCTTTGGTGCAATACACCAAGCCCAGTCCAAGTTCTACTTTTTGTTTTCCTTTTCTGCTCTTATTTCTTAACTTCTGTCCATGACTGAGATTGTCCCATGCTCATCCTTCTCTTTCAGGTTTATTTCACTTCACATGATTCCTTCACAAGAGCTGATCTTTTCAAATTCTTATTTTATTTTATTATTATTTTTGTCTCCAGAGTTATTGCTGGGGCTTGGTGCCTGCACTACGAATCCACTGCTTCTGGAGGCTATTTTTCCCTTTTGTTGCCTTTGTTTATCTTTGTTGTTATTATTATTGTTGTTATTGGTGCCATTGTTGTTGGATAGTACAGAAAAATCCAGAGAGGATGGGAAGACAGAGAGGGGAAAGATAGACACCTGCAGACCAGCTTCACTGACTTTGAAGCAACTTTCCTGCAGGGGAGAGCCGGAAGCTTGAACCGGGATCCTTACACCAGTCCTTGCACTTTGCGCAACGTGTGCTTAAACCACTGTGCTACCAAGTGAGATTATCCCATACTCATCCTCTTTCAGGCTTATCTCACGTCACATGATTCCCTCACTGGAGCTGATTTCTTTAAATTCTTTTTTTAAATTGTATTTTATTTAAAGGGAGGGAGGACAGGGAGTGAGAGAGTTACAGAGACCTCATAACACTGGCCTACCATTCACGTTTCCCTTGGTATCATGGTGTTTCCATATGGTGCTGGGGCTTGAGTCCAGGGTCTCCTATATGATAAATCATACAATCTATCAGGTGAGCTATATCCTACTACCCCCTCTTCATTTTCTATTCTGATCAGGTCTGCTAAGCAACTGGATTTCATAGACCTTCAACCAATGAGGTGCCTACTGCTTGCTCTGCTCTACCCGTTGTCCCTATAACTGGCTTCTCATTATAATCACTAGGGACTTTTGAGGCATAGTTTCCTAGTTTGTGAATCTCTTGTTTTGTCATTGGGGGTGAGTCCAGGTCACCTCCATTTTTTTTTTTCATTGTGATGAGTTGGGGAACCATAACTCTACCTCATGACCAGAGATGTGGGGATACACAAGAATTTTGCTACCACTCTTGCCTTCAAGGAGCTCAACATTCCATCATGTTAATTAAAATAACATGAAGCCTGTTGACCTGGAAATAGTCAAGAATGCATCTGTTTGAAAAAGGGGACCATGATGTGGGTCCCCAACCAATGTGGATGTTCTTGTGGTTTCTTCTTCTCTTTCTTCTTTGTTCTTTATTGGGGGGGTTTTTACAGTCCACAGTAAAATACAGTTGGTACATGTGTGACATTTCTCAGTTTTCTGCATAATAGTCTACTCCCTCAACCTAGGTCATCCTCTGCCATCAGGTACCAGGACCTGAACACTCCACCCACCCCCAACCCCAGAGTTCTTTATTTTGGTGCAATACACCAACTCCAGTCTAAGTTCTGCTTTGTGTTTTCCATTTTGTTCTTATTTTTCAACTTCTATCTATGAGTAATATCTTCCCATATTCATCCTTCTCTTTCTGGTTTATCCCATATAAAATGATTCCTTCACGTTCCATCCAAGATAAGGTGAATAAGGTGAATTCATCATTTTTAACATTTGAGTAGTATTCCATTATATGTGTATATGTATATGTATATGTATATGTATATGTATATGTATATGTATATGTATATGTATATGTATATGTATATGTATATGTATATGTATATGTATATGTATATGTATATGTATATGTATATGTATATGTATATGTATATGTATATGATGTATATGTATATATATATCACAACTCAGCCAGTCATCTGTTGGACACCGAGATTGCTTCCAGGTTTTGGCTATTACAAATTGTGCTGTTATGAGCATAGGTGTACTCTGTGGTATGTTCTATCAGGGACAGGGAATGGGGGAATATTTAAAGTTTCAAGCAGAGAAAGTGGTCTAAATTTGGGTCACATCTTCTGATAATTTTACAGTGGTTCTTAGTTCACTTGTCTTCTTAAGACTGCTTGACAAGGGTCTTCAGACAGAAGGCTATACTGTGAGAATTGTTTGTAACCATCTATAGATGATCTGTTTCCTTCATAAACACCAAGAGAGAAAAACTAGTAGCTCACCCAGGATTTTCAACATGGTAATTAGATACAAAATGGAGTCCATTTAACTTAAAGTGGACCTCATGAGTCCATACTGGAAAAACAATGGAGGGAGAATAGTCAAGGTGGGTTGTCCCATAGTGTTTGTGTGGTTGGGTATAAAATCTACCTGTTTCTCAGAGTCCTACTAGGTTTGTCACTTTGTGGAAGATTGGGGAAGGTGAGCAGTATGCTAGATCCAGAGGTTCACTGAACTGAACGGCAATTTATCTAGCCCAACCCTTGAAGACACGACCTGCCAGAGGTCACACAGGATGCTTCTAGAGTTGTAGTGCCTGCTATTGAAGAAAGGCAAACTCAACAACATCATAAAGAACTTCATTTCTGGAAGGGAGCAGAGTAGAGAGCTTTTGCATAGAATCTATTTCTGATAACTCATACTTTGTGGTTTCATTTCTTTCTGCCTCCTTTACTCATACCTATGAAGTTGAGGAAATTGACAAGAAAGACTTTTGGATGTGAGAACACAGAGGCAAAATTTGCCTTCTGAAATTGTACTCCTCATACAACTGACCCTTTTACCTGACTTACCATCTCCCAACCCTCTTTTCCTTCCAAACCATGAACAGTTCTTATAGTCTAGAAGTTTATTTTTCTTTCATTTAGATGAACCATTAATTTTTTCTACATGCCACATATGAATCAAATTATACATTTTTTCTGTTTTATCTCACTAAGCTTAAAACCCTTTAAGTCCTTTCGTGTTGTAGCAACTGTGTGAGTGGGGTTCATTACAGGTTTTCTCTCTTAAAGTTTCATTGTTAAAAGTGGAGATGCACAGAGAGATGTAGTTTGATAGCTGGTTTTTTATGATGACTATATGGGTGGAAATGAAATCTTTTAAGTCAGAAAGAGAAGAAAGAGCATGGGATGATCTCACTCATTGCCAGAATTGAAAAACAAGATCAGAAGGGAAAACACAAATCAGAACTTGGACTGGAGTTGGTGTACCGAACCAAAGTAAAAGATACTGGGGTGGAGAGGAGGGTTCAGGTCCTGGAACATGATGGAAGAGGAGGACCTTGTGGGGGTTGAATTGTTACGTGGAAAATTGAGTAATGTTACACTTGTACAGACTTGTATGTTATTGTTGACTGTAAAACATTAATCCCCTAGTAAAGAAATTAAGAAAAAAAGAAATGAAATCTGTTCAGTGTTAATAGGAAATTTTTTTTGGGAGGGGATGCTTTTGTATGGAATGTAGCTTCTACTAAGACCAGAAACTTTGTACAGAATAAAGTATTTTTCTAAGCCTCCAGGAAAGAATAAAAAATTTCATATCAGATAGCTCTGTGTGCTATGAAATTGGCTGTTCTAAAATACGGGTTCCTGAGAGCACAGAATGGTTGGTATCTTAGCCAACACTGCAGAGTAGATTGGCATTCCAATCTGGCTTGACTTGGAAGAGCCACACCTGAACACTTGAACTACTCTGTGGCTTTGACCTTGATGGCCCAGTTTGCTCTGGCTCTACACAAAGTGGTATTCTTTTGGACTTAAACATTCCCTCTCTGAGTCCTGGGATTATGGTGGTCCATTCTTTTTGTATGAGATTCAGATTTATTGGATAAAGTCTCAGTGGTTCCAAACTGTCTTTGATGCCAACACAGAATGTTTGATATAGCATTTTGACTGTTCTAAAATAATCAAATAATTTACACTCACACTTTTAGTATTTTAAAAATGAACCTTCCTCCCCATCTGAGTCTTTTGCTCATTGTTAATGACATCACTGACAAGACATTTTGAATTCATAAGATGGTAATTCCCAGATGCTATTCATTCTATCAAAAAATCCCAAAATAATAAAAGCTTATCTTTGAAAGAGGTCTGGTTATTGTAACACTCTCATATAGTTAAAATTCTGGACTGAGTTTTGGGGCATGGATTTGTGTCCCACATATGCAATATCAGAATGAGTACACATGAGTACAGTAATTTAAATATAATCTCCACCAAAAAGAAGAATCTTTATATATAGGAGTCATGTTCTTATGGTGACCAACTGCCCCAGCTGTTTCTGTTTTTGTTTTAAAGAGTGATTTTTTTAATTTTATAATTTGGTTCATCTATATTAATATACTCTTCAGTACAACTTCAGATTTCCATATTTCTTCCTTGTCAATGCATTATATATTAAAAAAAATTTAAAATGTATTTACTTATAAAATGGAAACACTGACAAGACCATAGGGTAAGAAGGGTACAATTCCTACCACCAGAGCTCCTAGCCTGTCCCCTCCCTTGATAGCTTTCCTGTTCTTTAACAGAGTATGAACCCAGGGTCATTATGGAATGAAGAAGGTGGAAGGTCTGGCTTCTTTAGTTGCTTCCTCAGTGAACACAGGTGTTGACAGGTCGATCCATATTCTCAGCCTGTTTCACTCTTTCCCTAGTGGGGCAGGGCTCTGAGGAAGTGGAATTCCAGGACACATTGGTGGGGTCATTTGTCCAGGGAAGTCTGATTGGCATTAAGGTAGCATCTGGAACCTGGTGGCTGAAAAGAGAGTTAACACATAAAGCCATATAAATTGCTGATTAATCATGAACCTAAAGGCTGGAATATTGCAGATGAAGGTCTGGGGTCTCCATTTTGGAAATATCTAGTAGATTTATTTTAGGTATATTCCAAAGGGCCCATGACTTCATTAGTTTTTGCCTGAGCCTGACATCTGATATGCAGGTGGACCCAGGTTATTGTCTGGGGAGATGATGTCATGGCTGAAAAAAGGAACAGAAAACTGAATCAGGGAAGAGAGTAGCTCCCAAATATAGGAAAGGTGTATAAATATTGTTGACTCTAAACACCACTGATTTGATCTGATCTGGGGCCCATACTCAGCTTAAAAGCCTATGTGACCTCTGGATCCCTGTAGATCTGAGCTCACATTCTATGGTCATGAGTAGGAACATTCGAAGCTGCCCCAATTTCAGGACCCATCTTCCTCAGGTGGAACTTAGAGTATGTTGTCCAGCCTCCCTTTGGAGGATGTAACATTCTCTACTATTGCTGATCCAAGTTGAGGGCAAGGTCCTATGGGGGCCCACAATGGGGTTATTCCTGATAGAGATGACCAATAAAAATGGAGAGAGGGATCTATTTGAGGTCTAGTCTCATTGTGTTTATGTGGGAACCCCAGGATTCCCCGACTAGGGCCCCAGCTGATGGGGTGGTCTGATAGTGACTAAAGAGTCATCATTAAACTATGCCAGTCTCTTGCCCTTAATCAGCTTTTGTAGTCCTTACTTTGATAAGGTTAGCTTTGGAGTGACTGAGGGAAGTATAATAGGAAGTAGGTAAGGAGGGTGTCAGGTCTAAGTAGAAACTATTTCATTAGGTACTTTAAGGTGTCTTTTTAGGCCTTTCTACTTGCTTGCTTCATTTATTGACTCACTGCAACATATTGTACACTTTTGCTTTAAGGTATATATTTTGCCCTAATTTATGGATACATGTGTACCCTATCTCATGGGACCTGGTCTTTATCTAGGTTTTGAGACCATCTGAAATGGAATTAAGGAGTCCTATGAGAAAGGAAAGGTCTCACCCAAACAATGATGCTGAGGGTTGATATCCCACGCCTGATGTCTCCGGACACATTCCAAAGTGAAGCATGCTGAAGTACTGAATAGGTTGGGATCAGCAGATGTAATATCATTTGGTATGAATTGAGAGAAGCATGCTGAAAAGTGAGCTCCATCCTAGAGGTTTCAGGACTGGGGGAAATCTGGGCTTTATAGAGGAAGTGAGAGGTTCCTGCTGTCTTAGGGTTTAAGAAAGCAATAGATAGTTATTGCTATAATCAGATTATTTGGCCACTAGGTTGACTTTGAAAATCCCATTGTTAGGATTTGCTATACCATACATGACCTCACCATAATTTGTCCTTTGGTGTTATTTATATGTATCTGTATTTTATAAAGTAATGCCACCAGTTGCTTCTGCTCTCCTGGTCTAAGCTTTTAAGAGAGTCAATATTTCAAAGACTCAGCCTATGGTCTGTGCATTAAAAAGTTTGAGACATTCAATCAATTTTTACCTTCTCATATAATTAGTGATTTATATGACTACAAGTTAATAGGAGTGTACATAAACACCATTCCCACCACCAAAAGACTATGTCCCATCCCATCCTCCCTTCCCCGCCCAGTGAAGCTGAGCATCCACCCTTACCCTCTACCCAGAGATTTTTACTTTAGTGCCCTACTCTGCACTCAGTCAGATCCTGCTTTGAGTTTCCCTTTCTGTTCTTCTTTCTCAGCTTCTCTTTATGAGTGGGATCATCCCATACTCATCATTGTCTTTTTGACTTAGCTCACTTAACATAATTCCTTCTAGCTCCATCCAAGATGGATTCTAGAAGGTGGGTTCTATGGGACTATGTGAAAGCTTTGTAGAGCTTAGGGGAGCTCTCCCATCCTTGGATGGAGGTCTGGAAAGACACCCAACTTGTTAGCCTCTCTTCTTATAGAGATGAGCCAAGAGGAAAAGTCTCCCAGACTCAGTTTCTCCTTGTTAGTCTCTCAAGCTCACAGAAAGCCTACAAGCCTCTCACACTTAGTTTCCCCTGCTAGCAGCAGGCCAAATGGTTGCCTGCTTTAAGGTTCACTCAAAGTTCACACATCCTTCTGATCATAAAGGAGAACACACTCTATCATACACCCCCAACAGCAGACAATGAAAAGCCCCCAAATCTTATTTCCTTGTGCTCTTTGATATCTGTGATTCACATCATGCTTTGTTTTTCTTTTCTCTACCTCACCTACTGGTTTAACCCCTATGCTTCTCTCAAATGTCTTTGGATAATTAACCTGCCTGCATCATGGAGAATAATTGCTTTGACCTTTATGTATCACATCAATTCTTGTCATACCAGCCCCCTACCATAGGGGCAAGCTGACCTTTAAGAAACCTGCAATTTCTGACATATGTGAAAAATGTTCTTTGTTTAACTCTCTATATAAACCTGTACCCATATCCAAATAAATGAGTGTTTGTACCAGAGTACTCCCCGAGTCCTCCTTTCTGAATCATGCAGTTCCTGAGAGCTGGTGAGGGAGGATCAGAGTGCCACTACCCGGGAGTGCCAGCAGGGTTCATTATTCTTAATAGATACATAGTATTCCATTGTGTATATATACCATAGTTTTCTCAGCCATTCATCTGTTGTTGGGCACTGGGATTGCTTCCAGGTTTTAACTATTACGAATTGTGCTGCTCTGAACATACGTGTACATATAACTCTTTGGTTGGGTATTATGGAGTCTTTGGGGTATATCCCTAGGAGAGGAATTACTGGGTCGTATGGAAGGTCATGTCTAGGCTTGTGAGAGTTCTCCAAAATGCTCTCCACAGAGGCTGGACCAATCTACATTCCCACCAGTAATGCAAAAGGGTTCCTCTGTCCCCACAGCCTCTCCAGCATTTGTTGCTGCTGTCCTTTTGGTGTATGTCATTCTCACAGGTGTGAGGTGGTATCTCAATGTTGTCTTTATTTGCATTTCTCTGACAATCAGTGACCTGGAGCAATTTTTCATGTGTTTGTTAGCCTTTTGGATCTCTTCTGTAGTGAATATTCTTTTCATATATTCTGTCCAGTTTTGGATGGGGTCATTTGCTTTTTTGTTGCTATGTTTGCTGAGCTCTTTGTATATTTTGGTTACTAGACTCTTGTCTGATGTATGGCATGTGAAGATCTTCTCTCATTCTCTGAGGGGTGTCTTTGTTTGGGTAATGGTTTTTTTGGCTGTGCAGAAGATTTTCAATTTGATGTAGCCCCATTGATTTGTTTTTGTTTTAGTCTTCCTTGCAATTGAGTTTGTGTCATCAAAGATGTCCTTGAGGTTTAGATGGGAAAGTGTTTCACCAATGTTTTCCTCTAAGTATTTGAGAGTTTCTGGCCTAACATCCAGGTCTTTGATCCATTTGGAGTTGACTTTTGTTTCTGGTGAGGTGAAGTGGTTCAGTTTCATTCTTCTGCATGTTTCAACCCAATTTTCCCAGCACCATTTATTGAAGAAAGCCTCTTCCTTCCATTTAATATTTTGGGCCCCTTTACCAAAAATTATATGTCCATAGGTGTGGGGATAGATTGATTTTTTTTTATGAGAGGAGAGAAAGAGAAAAAGAGAGAACCAAATCATTCCTCAACTTTTACATAAAATGGTGTTGGGGATTGAACCTGTGGCCACTGGGACCACAGGCACACAACTGTCTGTACTCTACTAGGCTGAGATAGCTCCCTGGCCCCTGTCCCAGTTTAGTTTCTCACATCTCAGAAAACTCACCAAAGTCTGTGGCAAATGGTGAATGAGGATGGCTCATCCTTTTTCAGCAGTGAGAATTACTTGCTTTGTAAGGGACCCATGGGGACTGAGGATGATAGTCGCGTTGTGGTTCCCTGGTGAGTAGGGGCATGGGTTAGCCTTCAATTTTCTCTCCCTTCCTCTCTCTGACCTACTCCCTGCAGGGCAGGTAATTGAATTGAATTTGCTTAAGTCATGTAGAATTACCTACAAGACACAGTCTTCATTGTACAGAAAAGCAGTAAAAACCACAGGCTTTTTGCTAGAGTTGAGACCTTGATATCACCTATGGAGTGGGGAGTCAGTATGTGTGTCTGCCTCTGGGATGTGTATGTGTGTGTGTGTGTGTGTGTGTGTGTGTGTGTGTGTGTGAATAGGGCATAGTATATCAAAATTTTCTGGAGGTCTCATAGTTTTCCTTGAATTGTGAGTTTCATTCTACCAGTCACTGCTGAGTGGAGTTGACACTCCTCCTGCCTCCTTGAGTTGGGATGATTTATGGCAGTAGACAGCCAGTGCCTGAGGCACTGTCAGATCTTGGAAGGGACAAAGAACAGCTGACTGACAGCTGCTCCTGGCATTTGGCTAACATTTACACTGTTGACTTGGCTTTGCTACCTGTGATCACTCATCAAGCCCATGATTTTTGCTTTATGTTGTTGTTGACTGGACAGAATGCCACTTGGAAAGCTTCCTTCCCCCTCATTCCTTGTCTGGAGTTGTCTAGAAACAACTGGCTGATGATAAGGGGACTTTGACAGGTGAGCAATGTGTAGTTCTGCCAAAGTGCTTTTGCGAATTAGGGCCAAGCTGCTGCCATGTTGTTCCTGCTCTGATATCCTAAAGGTTGGTGAAGGGGGTGTGAGCTATTTCATTGGTCTGGAGCATCAGCCTTTTCTCTCTTTTCTGAAAAACAGACTCTAATTGTCCTTTTGTTCTGTATTCTCTCATCAGAGTTACTAATAGCCTGGTGGTTTAATTAGTTTTTTTTCTTTTGATGGGGGTGGTTTATATCTGTTTTCTCATTATCTCGTGAAACAGAGAAATAACATCTAAAAGTCTTGTGCTATTAGTGGATCTGCAGGAGCTCCAGGGATAGCTTGAGTGGGGGATTAACGGAGGAAGGAAGGTAGGCTGTGGGTAGCCAGTAGAGGATGGAATTTCATGATGGTTAATTGTTCCTGGCATCAGAGGAGGAGGACACAGTGATGGCTATTCTAACTCTGCTTTGTGATATCTTTGGGGCTGAATGGAGGTACAGCTTGCTTAGATGGCCCTTGTAAAAGACTACTCATGAGTTCTCATTTCATCAAGCACCCCTTGTCTCAAACCTACCTCGGGCACTCCACAGATACAGAAACCTCTTTAGAGAATTTTATCTTGGTTTCAGTTTTTCATAACTGAGGCCTTTGTCACTTGTCAACACCTCCACACAGTCACCATTTATCAGGTCCTCATACTCAGCATCTACTGTCATTGTGATAGTCATTAGCCACCCACCACCATCACCACCACCATCTAAACCGACACAGCTATCTTCATGGAGGAGCAGTGCTTCTTCCCTCAGAGAATATGGACTAAGGGGGCCAGGCAGTGGCACAAGATGGGTTAAGCGCACATAGTATGAAGTGTAAGGAACTGCTCAAGGATCCTGGTTCGAGTCCCCGGCTCCCCACCTTCAAGGGGGTTGCCTCACAAGCAGTGAAACAGGTCTGAAGGTGTCTCTCTGTCTCTATCCTTCTCTATCTCCCCTCCTCAATTTCTCTCTTACCTATTCAATAAAAATAAAAAATGGCCACCAGGAGCAATGGATTTTTAGTGTAGGCACCAACCCCAGAAGTCACCCTGGAGGAAAAAGACAGAGAGAAGAGAGAGAGAGAGAGAGAGAGAATATGGACTAAAATTTGGGTTGAGAAGGAACCTCTGTAGTGGAGTACATGCAAAGGGCCTGGGTTCAGGTTCTGGTACTGTATAAGTGTCTTCCCTTTTCCTTCCCCAGTGAGGACAAAAGGAATTCCTATTTTACTCTTTGGAAGTACACTTCACATTCAGTGGTTTTATTTTTAATTCTCCTTTGGGACTATTCATGAGTGAGAATATAAGGCAGAAGAGTCTAGATGTCTGGCATGGGAGGTTGTGCAGTGAGTAAAGTGCTGGACTTGTACGATGACAACTTGAGTTTGATCCCTGGCATTACACATGCTGGAGTGGTACTCTGATGCTTTCTTTCTTTTTTTCCCCAGGGTTATCACTGAGGCTTGGTGACAGCATTAGGAATCCACTGCTCCTGAAGGCCATTTTCCCCACATTTTACTGGATAGGACAGAGAGAAATTGAGAGAGGAGAGAGAAGAGGGAGATAGAGAAAGGGAAAGAAAGATAGACATCTGCAGACCTGCTTCACTGCTTGTGAAGCAACCCCCCTGCAGGTGGGGAGCCAGGGGCCTTGAACTGGGATTCTTGTGCGGGTCCTTGTGCACTTTGTACTATGTGAGCTTAACATGGTGTGTTACTCTGGTTCTTTCTATCCACCCTTCCCACCCTCCCTCTCCCCAAATAAATACATCTTAAAAAAAAAAGTCTGGAATCTGTTTGCCCTATATACTCTTATGATGAGATCCAAATGGAGGTCCTTCTGGGAACAAAGAAGGAAGAGAATTCTAAGCGGAGAGGTTTGGCATGAGGAGAGCAGCTCAGTCACAAATGGGCCCCTTCCAGGCTTGTTGAAGATAAATGCTTCCAGGCTCTATGACCATCGATTTGCAAGAAATATGACAGCTCAAGAAACATGGGGAGATTCCAGAGTATTCCACTGAGCAGCTGAGCAGCCTGCTGGATTCTTTGTTGAGGAACAGAGATTTGAAGAAAAAAGGCACGAGGCTGGCAGAGGTCACACTGTGCTGTTCCCACAACTAGTTAGCTTGCTAATGAAAACCTCCCCCACCATACTGTTCATCACTGGCCTCCCTCACCTCTTAAACCACAGCTACACACATAACTTGGTCACAGGTAGCTGTTCAGAGACCCCACTGTTTTTTCTTTGTTATCAGTGGAGTTTCATCACTGTGGGATGGTCTTTGAGAGACAGAAATGAGGAGGGCTGGGGGTGATGGTGCCCACACAAACTATAGTGTGCAAGGACCCAAGTTCAATCCCCTGGTCCCCGCTGCAGGGGGAAAGCTTCATAAGTAGTGAAGCAGTACTGCAGGTATCTCTCCCTCTCTAACTCCCCCTCCCTTCTCAATTTTTCTTGGTCTCTACCCAATAATAAATAAATAAATAAATATTAGAAATAAATGAAATCAAACCTTAAAAAAAACATTAGGGAGTCAGGCAGTAGTGCAGCAGATTAAGCGCAGGTGGCACAAAGTGCAAGGACCAGCATAAAGATCCCAGTTTGAGCCCCCGACTTTCCACCTGAAGGGGAGTCACTTCACAGGCAGAGAAGCAGGACTACAGGTGTCTATCTTAATCTTCTCCTCTCTGTCTTCCCCTCCTCTCTCCATTTCTCTCTGTCCTATCCAACAACGACATCAGTAACAACAATAATAACTACAACAATAAAAAAAATTGAAAAAAACATTAGAGGGCTGGAGGTGGGGCTACAGAGTAGCAGCAGCTGCATCTCTCTCCTCACTCAATAAGACAAGATTATGAATACTTTGGTAACCCACCAAGTCATGGGTGAGTGCAAACACATGTGGGTTGTGGACAGAGAAGGGGCTAAAGAGATTCCTGGGGCTGTAAGCTCATACTGACTTGGGAGCAACTGGTAATAGTCCTGCAGTTTGCCAGTTGAGGCACCACCTCTGGTCTGAGTTTTATTAACAAATAAACTGCTGACAGGAGGAGAGGCTCCCCTAAGGCTCACCAAATGCAACTGTGAGTCTCCATTGCTACTGTCCCTGGAGGCTGGAGCAGCAGTGGGGAGGCCCTGTGTTGACATCAGGGCCAGAGACCTGATTGGGCAACTCAAGAAAAGACATACACTCCCAGTGGTCTGGAAGTGGGGCTGTATAGTGGAAGCCTTTCCACATTGTTCTCCTAATGAATTCAGGAACATGTTGAATAATTGCCTCAGAACCCATGGTGTACAAACAGGATTTGTTTAGAAACTTGCATGGCCAAGGACTGCTGCCCTTCTTAGCTCTGACTGCTGTCAGAGAAGCTGAATTGGGCCTGGGGCTTTGGGTCCTTGAGGTCTGAGAGTCTCTTTGCATAACCACTGTGATATTTTTCCCCCACCCTGTTTTATCTTTAAGTTAGAAGTGAGTAGTCAAACTAAAAAAATCTACTTATAGTTAAAAGCCCACTGGCTTCCATAGCCTACAGGGAAGAACAAAAGAGAGTTTTAACAGCCATTGTGCTTCACCTCAAGGATTGAGACAACATTGAAACAACTGTTAATTTCCATAACTGTGAATTTTTAAGTACCTTACTTAGACACAGTCTATCCAACCAAGTGTGATTAGTGGATTGAATAGTACTGAGAGAAGGACCTCATAACACACCATATACAATGGTAAAGCCAAGAAGAAACATTGGAAAAACAAACCAGGACAAAAGCCCAGATAACTCCCCCCAAAGGTCCAAACACTAATTGAGACATCAGTCACAGGAGTGAGGAGTTTGAAAGTAATATCAGAAATGGGAAAATAGCAAATGAGACTCCAAAAGAAAACACTATCTCAAGGTGATTAGAGAGCTGAAAGCTGAAATAGCTGAGCTAAGAGCACAACTAGCTGAACAAGCTAATATAGTATGGCAACAAGGAAGCAAAACAGCTGAGCTACAGAAAACAACAGAGGGGAGAGAGAATAGAGTAAATGAGACAGAAAACAGAATTATGAAGATTGAGGATGCATTAAAGAAAACTAAAAAAGAGTAAGAGATCTCAAAAAGAGATTAAGAGATACTGAATACAACGGAGACATGTGGGATGACTTCAAAAGAAGTAATATATGCTTTATTGGCTTGCCAGAGGAAGAAAGAGAGAGGGGGGAAGAAAGTATTCTATAGGACATAATATAGACAACATCAAAGACATAAAGGTTCAAGAAGCTCAGAGGGTCCCAAACAGATGTAACCCAGACTTAAAGACACCGAGACACATCATATTTAGAATGAAAAGAAATAAAGATAAAGAAAGGACCCTGAAGGCTGCAAGAGAAAAACAAAGAGTCACCTACAGAAGAAAACCCCTAAGATTAGCAGCAGACTTGTCTACACAAACACTACAGGCCAGAAGAGAATGGCAAGATATCTATCGAGTGCTCAATGAGAAAGGCTTTCAATCAAGACTACTGTATTCTACTAGGCTGTCATTCAGACTAGATGGAGGCATAAAAACCTTCTCTGACAAGCAACAGTTGAAGGAATCAACTATCACCAAGCCTGCCCTGCAAGAAGTTCTGAAAGTTCTCCTATAAAACAATCGTCTTATCATAAACATGCCATATATCAGAACACTCTAAAATTTTAGTATAATGGCATTAAAATATCTTCATTCTATAATATCAATAAATGTCAATGACCTGAATTCACCTATTAAAAGGCACAGAGTATGAAGATGGATCAGAAAACACAACCCAACCATATGTTATCTGCAGGATCCCACCTAACTCAACAAGACAAACACAGACTCAAAGTGAAAGGATGGAAAACTATCACACAAGCCAATGGCTCACAAAAAGGGGGCAGGAACAACTATTCTCAATCTGACACAATAGACCTTAAAACTAAATTTAAAAAATAGGGATGGACATTACCTCAGGCTCAGAGGATCCGTCAATCAAGTGGTCTTAATGATTATTAACATCTATGAACCCAATGAGAGGCCATCTAAATACATCAAACATCTGCTAAACGAGCTACAGCAATATATTAACAGCAACACAGTAATAGTAGGGGATTTCAACACCCCCTGGATCTTAGACTAGGAACTATCAAATACTTAGAGGAAAATATTGAAAGAACTCTTTTCCATCTAAATTTTAAAGGCATCTTCATTGAAATGAACCCAATTACAAAAAAAAAATAATAGTTGAACAATAAACACAAAGCAGAACTTGGACTGAGTCTGGTGTATTGCATCAAAGTAAAGGACTCTGGGGTAGTGGGGAGGGTTCAGGTCCTGGAACATGATGGCAGAGGAGGACCTATAGGGGGGTTGAATTATTATGTGGAAACCTGAGAAATGTGAACAGGGGTAGATGGCATAATGGTTATGCAAAGAGACTCTTATTCCTGAGGCTCCACAGTCTTATATTCATGGTGAATATTCTTTACCCCATCTTGGATAGAGTTCAAAGATATCATGTTAAGTGAGACAAGTCAGAAACAAAAGGATGAATATGAGACACAGCACCAGCCACTGACCCTGTGTTCTTAAGTAGCTGTCAACAGAGTCCCAAGCTTGCCAGGCCCAGCATCCCTGAGATTCCAATTTAGTAGGCTTGGGGGAAAGAGAGGTGGAGAAATTTTGCATTTGTAACAAGCTCCCAGGTGACGCTGAGGCTTTTGACTCAGGGCTTTCACCCTTGAGAGATTCCCTGGACAGGTGCTGATTGTTTCCATGCTGGGCCCTGGAGATAGAGGAGTCTGAAGGCAGCCTGAAGGCTTTCATGATTCAGTTCTTACAAAGATCAACTCCTCCCCCAGAAAAGCTTGGTCCTTTGCATCTCATAAGCTGGCTTTCTTCTCTCATTAAAAATCAGCATCGGTCCAGGGAAGCTCTCAGCCTGAAAGCCCTGAGCCAAATGCTTTCTCCCTGTGGGGACCAGGGGCTTGAACCCCCAGTCCTTGTACATTGTAACATATGGTGTACCTGGCTCCCTCTTTTAATCTGACTCTCTTAGCACTTTGTAAAACTTAAAAAAAAACTCTCTTCTTTAAAGGGGAAGCAAGTCACAAGAAAGATCCTAAATTTTTTACTTTTTTTTTTTTTTGCAGGGGGGTGGGCTGAGGATAAGTTGGTATCTATCCACCTGGAGCACTGGCCAACAATCACTCTGTTTTCAAAAGTCAGCCATGTCCTTGTGGTCTGCTAGCATTGGACCCTACTTTTCTGTTTCCAGATGCTTCCACCAGCATCCAGGGAGATGCTATTGAAGGTTAAGGTTAGTGCCAGAGCTGGGAGGCTCTTGGCAAATACTTATTTAGTGGATGGCAGAGTCAGAGGTGGGTGAAAAGTTGTACTGAGGTGGGGTGTGTGTGAGTGGGGTTTCTACTTTCAGATCTGGGAGGAAACTCATCTGTAACCAGTTATCTCCAAGCTCCAGTTTCATGAATGAACACCAGTGTGCCAGTGTGTGTGTGTGTGTGTGTGTGTGTTTGTGTGTGTGTGTGTGTGTGTGTGTGTGTTTGTCAAGGCACAGTCTCTCTCACCCTTTGGGGTCTCATTGTAAACATGCTCTTTTTATTATTTTTTTGCCATCAGAGTTAGCACTTGGGTTTGGCACCTGCACAACGAATCCCCCTCTCCTGGTGGCCATTTTTTTCTTCTCTCCTCCTCCTCAGCACATTCCCCATTTTATTTGATTGGAGAGAGAAAGAACTTGAAAGGGAGGGGGGAGATATAGAGAGGGGGCTGGACAGTGGTACATCTGGTTAAGGCACATAGTACTAAGAATAAGGATCAGGGTTCGAGGGGGATACTTCACATGCAGTGAAGCAGGTCTGCAGGTCTCTCTCTCTCCCCAATTTCTTTCTGTTTGATCCAATAAAATAGAAGAAATGGCCGCTAGGAACAGTGGATTCATAGTGCTGGCACTGAGCCCCAGCGATAGCCCCTCCAAAAGAAAGAGGGAGAAAGATAGACATCTACAGCCCTGCTTCACCATTTGTAAAGCTTCAGGCTTCCCCCCTGCAGCTGGGAAGCAGAAGCTTGAACTGGGGTCCTTGCACATGCCAATGTGTGTGCTTTAACCAGGTGTGCCACTGCTCCAACTCTATAAACAGGCTCTTACCACAGTCTCTGCTTGGAAAAAAGGGACATTTGGATATTTGGTGTCAGTGCTGCCCCATGGTACACACTTTGTAACTAGTGGCTGCACTTGGCAGGGCTTTAATTAATTAGTTTTTTGGTGGAATTGGGGCCTCACACATGTGTGATTCCACCTCTCTTGAGCTGACTTTTTTTGATTCAGAGACTGAGGCAGAGAGAAAGAAGAGACACCACTGAACTAGAGCCTCCCCTGGTGACTCAGTGCTCCCATGTGGTGCCAAGATGTCTGGCAAGGCACATGCCCTACCTAGTGAACTGTCTCCCTGATTCTTGTTGGTGTGGGTTTATAACTCAGAACAGACTCTACTACTGGGGCACCAGGGTCTTGTCTGGTGGGTCTAGAAACAGCAGCTTTCTGTTCTTGTCTCTGTACAGGGAGGCTTGAACCTGGGTCCTTGAAGGCAGCAATTCTTCTTTTAAAAAGGATTTATTTATTTTTGGCTACCACTTTCAATACCTTTTTTTTCTTTCTGATAGAGGCAGAAGTAGAGAGGGAGAGAGAAAGACATCTGCAGCACTGCTCCTCTGCTTGTGAAGCTTCCCTCCTGAAGGTGGGGTCTGGAGGGCTTGAACCTAAGTTCTCAGACATAGTAATGTATGCATGCTACCACTCAGTCCTGATTTATTTAATTTTTATGAGAGTGGAGGAGAGAGGCTAGAGCATAGCTCAGCTCTGGTATATGTGGTACTGTGGGTGGGATTCGAACTTAGGTCTTCAAGCATACAAGTCCTGTAATCAACCACTGAACTATCTCCCTAGAAAGCAGATTTTATTTCTTTTTTTTTAAAGTTTAATTAAATTAAATTTTTTCTACCAGGGTTATTGCTGGGACTTAGGGCTTGCATGATAAATCTATGACTCCAGTGGCCATTCTTTCTTATTTGATTTTTAAAATTATGATAGAGATAGAGAGAAAAACAGGATAAAAGAGGAGCGAGAAAGACACCTGTAGTCTGCTCAGCCACTCATGAATCTACCCCTCACCCAGCACACACACATAGGGAACTTGGATCCAAGTCCTCACATAACTTATGTCCTCTACCAGGTTCTGATTATTCTATCTCTTTCTCTCTCCCTTTCTCTCTCTCTCTCTCTTTCTCTCTCCCTTTCTCTTGCTCTCTCTCTCTCTCTCTCACCAGAGTACTGCTCAGCTCTGGTTTATGGTGTTGAAGGGAATTGAACCTGGGACTTTGTAGTCTCAGGCATGAGAGTCTCTTTGCATACCCATTATGCTAGCTCCTCCTGCCCTAGGCTCTGATTATTAACTGGACTGTGTGAGACTCCAAAAACTTCAAAGGAGGCTTCTAATCTGAAGTCGCTGGTCCTTCAGGGAAACCCCAGCCTTTGTGGCCCCAGACATAGAGAGCAGCAGCAGGAGTTGGGCAGCTCAATCCCCTCTGCCATGCCTCCCTCACCCTCTCCTGGGGCAGTGAGTGACGTTGGACTAGTTCCCATTGCTCTTTGCTTTTGCTCAATTTTCAACGGGAAAGGAAGCACAGCATGAGGTCATGATAAGCTGTCACTGGTGAGAAGTAGCTCTGGCCACTTCCCACAGTCTTCTCCCAGCACCCATTAAAGAAAGGGGTACATGGGAGCATGGAGATCCCAGGGGCTGGACAGAAGGCCAGGAGGCACCCAGTCAAGTAGGTTCTACACGCCTGACTTGTCATGACAACTTTCTGCTCTAGGTGTTCACTGTCCACGGGTGACCTCTTTCCAGACGATCACTCTGTACTCTGGATCTCTCGTTGATTCCACCCTGAAAAGTGGGTCTTCAAAATGGAGCCTCTTGGGGATGGGAGACAACTTGTCTGTAGTGCACAGGACTCATATGCTTGAGGATCTTCTGGTTTCCATCCCTGCCACCACATACATCAGAGCTGAGCAGTACTCTGGCCTTTCTTTCATAAAAAAATGACCAATTCAGTGTTGGTATGCGTCTAAGACCCCTTCTGTTTCATTGGTTTAATCCCCCCTGCTTAACACTGTATTCTATTTACATAAACCACTGTTAACTAAGCACCTCCCTGCCTCTAGGGCATTGGTTTAATCCCCACTGGTTCATGATGTCTTTTTGCTCCGCCCCCTCTCGTAGTCACCCTGATTTCCACCACTGTCTTTTGGCACCACCCTCTCTATGTCACATCCTGTTTCCACCCTACTTGACAAGTATATATATAAGGACAGGATTGTGATTAGATATAGCATGGCTTAGATTGTGCTGCATTCCACATGAATAAAGAGATACTGCGTACAGCTCAGCCATGAGTCTCTGGTCGTCTATCTCCCGCCCGCGAAGCTAGCGTGGGAATTCAGGGCCTGGCTGTGGTGTACTTGGTTGAGCACACACATTATAGTACAATAAGGACACAGATTCAAGCTTCCAGTCCCCACCTGCAGGGAAGAAGCTTCAGAAATGGTGAAGCAGTGCTGCATGTCACTGTCTCTCTTTCTCTCCCTCTCTCCTCTTTGCTCTCAATTTCTTCCTGTGTCTATGCAAAATAAATAAACAAGAAGCTTATTTTTATTTACATATATATAGAGAAACCACAGCACTAAAGCTTCATTTAATGTAGTGGGAACTGGGCTAGAATCTTCCCTGTGTACGTGGTAAATCAATGTCCAAGTGAGCAGTTTTGCCAGTTCAAATCAACACATCTTAAAACACCATCATCAACAACAAAACAGGGGCCAGGAGGTGGTACACCTGGTTAAGTGCATATATTGCAGTGCACAAGGACCCAGGTTCAAGCCCCTGGTCCCCATCTGCAGGGGGAAAGCTTCACGAGTGATGAAGCAGGGCTGCAGGTGTCTCTCTGTCTCATTCCTTCTCTATCTCCCCCTTCTCCTCTCAGTTTCTCTCTGTCACTATCTAGTAAATAAATAAAATATTTTAAAAAACTAACAAGAAAGCAAGCCAAAATTTTGTCTCTTTTGTCTTACTTCTCCAGGTCCTAGTTTGAGTCTCATTTATTCATTATCATCATTCATTCCTAAGTGCTCATTCTCAATGAAATTGCCTGCCACATTGACGAATGAAGCCAGGACCTCAATGCTGTTTGCACCCAGGCACATAGCTGGCAGTGACAGTGGTTGTAAAATAATAGTGAATTGAGTACTGAAAGATCTGAAGTCTATATCTTGTTCTCTGTGTGACCTTGGAAAAGCCATTTATTTTGTTTCCTGATTTACTTATCTTTTAAGAATTATCTAATAGGGTCAGTAAACTAGGTCATTCAAATGTGTGGTGCTTTGCCATGTGTATGATCCAAATTTCTTCCACTCTCTCTCTGCCTCTATCTAAAAACAGAATTCTGGTGTTAACAACCCTACTAGGATAAATTAGATTATATATATATAATTATACTGAAACCTAGAAACATGACATGATGAGGAGGAGGATGATAAAGCCAATAAAGATGAAATCTATCAACTGTCTATCTATCTATCTATCTATCTATCTATCTATCTATCTATCATTTATCTTACCTGGTGGTGAAGAGGGAAATAGTAAAGCTGATAAGAACATAGGACTTGCATACCTGAGGTATACCATCCTTGGCATCAAATGTACTGGTATGGCACACTGACTTCTCTCTGTCTCTCTCATGTGAAACTCTCTTGCTATTGCATATGAAGTAAATAGAAATAAATATTTTTTATTGTTGTTATTATTGTTGTAGTCATTGTTGGATAGGACAGAGAGAAATGGAAAGAGGAGGGGAAGACGGGGAGAGAAAGATAAACACCTGCAGACTTGCTTCACTGCCTGTGAAGCGACTCCCCTGCAGGTGGGGAGCCAGGGGCTTGAACCGGGATCCTTACACTAGTCCTTGCGCTTCACAAGCCATGTGCGCTTAACCCACTGGCTACTGCCCGACTCCCAAAAATAAATCTTATATGAAAACTATGAATCTGTGGATCTCGATGGGACTACATGCTCTCAGGGTTCTGGTAACAGTGACCTGGGGCTCTGTGTAGGGACCCACAGCTTGGAGGGGTAAGAGAAGATGAGACAGAAACTGCCTCTAGTGAGAATGGAAGAGTTCTTCCCTAAGAAAATTATACAATCCTTGTGACCAAGAACACTGTTTTTATCTCAACACAATATTTAGTTGGTGTTGGATAAATGCATTATGTGAATTAAAACAAATCACTCACTGAATAGGGGAGTTCATTTTTCTTCCTGTTAGTAAATTCTGTCATGATAGATCCTAAAATGCCAGGTATCCACAGTCTGAGGCATAGGATAAAGTCCTCCAAGACTAGGGAAAGTGGTTGGCACAAAGTCCCTTCACTGTCTCAAACTAAGAGTCATTAACTTTCCTGGCTGGATGCCCAGGGTCCCATTAGGGATGGAAATAGGACTGTGTTGGATTATGCTCAAAGCTGAAACTAGTAAAATGTGGAACAGACTTCTTTTTCTTCTATAGCAAGTCTGTTACAGGTCTCTTAAAAATTCCCTTTATTGGGGTCTGGTGGTGGTGCAATTGATTGAGCATACACATTAACGTACTCAAGTGCCTGGGTTCAAGTTCCTGGCCCTGACCTGCAGAGGGAAAGCTTCACAAGCAGTGAAACTATGCTGCAGATGCCTCTCTCTCTCTCTCTCTCTCTCTCTCTGTCTTTCTCTCTCTCTCCCCTTCTACTTCCTGCTCCCCTCTCAGTTTCTCTCTGCCTCTATCCACATAAATAAATAGTATGATAAACTATAAAACAAAAAATTTAAATAATTTATCTTCATAACCTGAGATTTCTCAATCCAGTTTGTAACTGTTTGCCAACCCTGAATGTATTATCCATGATTGTTCAAAGAGAACCAATAGAAAATAAAATTGGACATAATAAGGTAAGGTAAGATAGATGATAGATAGATAGGTAGATAGATAGATGTAGACACAAGGTAGATAGATAGATAGATAGGTAGATGGGTGGGTGGGAATTCCAGGGAAACTGATGATGAAATTCAATCTAAGAGCCAGAAGCAAGGCCTGAAAACCAAGGGGATCAATGGTGCAAATCCTAGTCAGAAGCAAAAAAAAAAAAAAGAGATGACGCACATCATGCAGTCAGGAAAAGAAGAAAAAAAGGAGCATATCCCTCCTTCTTCCCCTGCCTTTCATTGTATTCAGACCTTCAAATAGATTAAATGATTCCCACCCACACTGAGGAGAGCAATTTGTGTTACTGAATCCACCTATTCAAATGCTGGTCTCATCTAGGAACATCTTCGCAAACACTGCTAGAAATAATTATAATCTGGGCACCCTGCAGCCTGTTGACACATACAATTAGCCATCACACTGAGATAGTGTCCCAGAATTTTCCTGGCCTAAAAAAGAAGAGTTGTCTTTCATCTTTTTTACTTTTTTCACTGAGCATAATCATATCCAGTTCATCCATTTTATCCCAAAGGATTCAATATCTTTTTTTTAAACTGCAGAGTAGGAAGTAATTGCTAATTAAGTATATATTAGAATTATTCTATTTTTAATTCTACTCCACTGAATAGAATATACCATAATTTCTTTAGCTGGCCATCTACCAATGGACATTTAGGTTGCTTCCGTGCCTTGACTTGTGAATAATACAGTTATGAACCTAAGGATGCATATATCTCTTAACAGGTGGATGCTTTGATTCATATGTGGAATGCAGATTATCATTTTTTGAGAAGTATGGTGGTTGAAGGGAGGCACCATAGAACTTTGGTGGTGGGTGTAGTGTGAAACTATCCCCCTGAAATCCTAAATTTCTCTAAGCCAGTGTCAAACTACTGAAAAAAACTGTAAAAAGATAAGGAATGACTTCATCTAGCACCCCCAAACAACTCTCTAGTGACAGAGTAATATGAAACTCAGAGATCTAATGTATTAGGACAAGGGAGATATCTTTACTAGAAGAAAGATTTCTCATGTGCGTCTTGACCAATTTAAAATAAATGGATTTATTTTTATTTGAATAAAACTTGATACTTTTAAATAAAATAATTTAAAATAAATACAATCATTCTTTTGTTCGAGTGGCACATGTTGGGGTTACTCGGGGGGAAACGAGGCAGGAGCGAGTTCGCTAATACACAAACCTCTTTAGGGTCCCATTACAGGGAACGGAACATCTTTATTGACACAGTTACAAGTTTATAAAGGGTAGCTGTGCAGGGGAAGTAGCCAGTTGGCCAGTGAGGTCAATATCTCCTTATAATGGAAAAGAGAGCAAGGCAATGAGAGGGTATGGATGGTGATGCAGGAACAGGGAAATATAAATATAAGGAAGGCGAAGCCCACCAGAAAAGGGGGGAGTGGTGGGTGATATGGTGAGGCTGATAGGAAGGTTGGAATTGCCCCGCATACTCTTGCCACATCTCTCTTGACCACAAGACTAGTATGCCAATGGGAGACTGAGACGAGCTTCTGGGGGGGGGGTGGTCAGCCATCCATGCTCAAACACACATCAGACCCACAATTCCCCCTTTTTTTCTTTTGTTAAAGAAGGTCAGCCATGACTTCCCAGTCAGCCATGGGGATAGGAGAGTAGGGTTGAACTGAGACTCTCTGGACCGTCACCCGGACCATGTCCTGGAGGTGGTTCCTTAGGAACTGCAGGCACATTTCTTTTTTTTAATTTGGTAGCTCACAAGATAGTAAAAAAAAAAAAAAAAAAACCCAAAGATCTAAAGAACATAAGATTGTTGTGTTAAGTTCTATGTAACAAGAACCAATGCAGAGAGTCGTAGTCTTCCAAAAGAAGTTTTTTTTAACTATGACACCATCTCCTTAGACAATAACTTAGGCCACCTGCATGTTAGATGTTAAGCTCAGACAAAAACTAGTAAGGTCATGCCCCCCTTGGAATAAACCTAAAATAGACCTACTAGCTTTTTCTAAAACAGAGACCCCAAATCTTCATCTGCAATATTTCAGCCTTTAGGTTCATGATTAATCAACAATTTGCTCTGCTTTCTATCTTAACTCTTTTTCAGCTACCAGGTTCCAGATGCTATCACAATACCAACTTGACTTCCCTGGACACACAACCCCACCAATGTGTCTTGGATCCCTGCTTCCCCAGAGCCCTGCCCCACTAGGGAAAGAGAGAGTCAGGCTGGGAGTATGGATTGACCTGCCCAATACCCATGTTCAGCGGGGAAGAAATTACAGAAACCAGACCTCCCACCTTCTGCACCCCATAAGGATCCTGGGTCCATACTCCCAGAGGGACAAAGAATAGGAAAGCTTTCAAGGAAGGGGATTGGATATGGAGTTCTGGTGGTGGGAATTATATGAAATTGTGTATCCCTCTTATCCAATGGTCTTGTTGATACTTCCATTTTATAAATAAAAAAGAAAGAAAGAAAGAAAAAATAAGTAGACTATCTGCCAAACCTCTAAATCTGAACTAAAAGTATAAACACAGATAAAGCAAGAACATGCTAATCAAAGTGGAGCCCACAGCTCCCATCCAAACTGTATTCAAGAGCAATGCCCTGCCAGTGTCAAGTGCATCCACCAGTGATCATCACCTACATATGGCTCTGGTTGATTAGGCTCTCACATGTGAAGGCTGTTGAGCAACAAAAACATCTAAAAGTTCTGTTTGGTCTGATTCCTAGTTCACTAAGCAATGTCATCTACTAATAACAATTGGCATGAGGATGGTTCTATAAGAGACCAAAAAAAAAAAAAAAAAAAGAGAGACAAGTGTTTGCCACAAGTAAGTATATTATATTTACGTGAGAGTTGAGATGTTCAGTATAAATCAAGAAGTGGTAGGGGCCAGGTGGTGGTGCACCTGGTTAAGTGCACAAGGACCCAGGTTCAAGCCCTTGGTCCTCACCTACAGGAGGAAAGCTTCATGAGTGGTGAAGCAGAGCTGCAGGTGTCTCTCTGTCTCTCTTCCTCTCTATCTTCTCCCCTCTCTCAGTTTCTGTATCTATCCATTAATAAATAAAAAGTATTTTTTTAAAATGGAGAAACGGTAGTCTAATCTGATTCAAAATTTAAGCATTAGGAGCTAGGCAGTAGTGCACCCAGTTGAGTGCACATGTTAAAATGTGCAAGGAACTAGGTTCAAGCCTCCAGTCCCTACCTGCAGGAAAGAAGCTTCAGGAGCAGTGGAGAAGTACTATAGTTCTCTCTCTCTCCCTCTCTCTCTCCTCCTTTGATTTCTCTCTATATCCAGTAAATAATTTTTTAAGTCTAAGTATTTTGTTAGAGCACATTTTTTCTCAGGCATTGATTGGATCACCTTGAGATTCCACAATGCTGACCAAATCAAGTATTGTTTTATGAGACCTTTTTTGGTATGACTCACTCTAGACTTACCACTTCCACTTGAGTTCTTAGCTTCCCACTAATGGAAGCAACCTGATTTTTTTTTTCAGAATCAGTGACATAATTAACAAGTGTTTGTGAATGTAACTGCCAGAAAATGCTTTCATCTCTTAAATCAGTTACCTTATTCTCCAATTAAAATGCAGAGAACAGGTTGAGGAGGGTGGGAGCAAGACCCAAGGGAAGGACAAGAGAATTGTGAAATAAGTGGGCTGTAATATAATCAAGAAAGCATTTATTAACGAGAATGTGGATCCTGATCCAAGTCCACAATGAAAGGGCAGTTCCAAGGTGTATTCCACAGAGTCAGGACATAAGGGAGTTAAAAAAAAAATCCATTAGCGGGCAGGGATAGATAGCATAATGGCTATGCAAAGAGAGTCTCATGCCTGAGGCTCTAAAGTCCCAGGTTCAATCCCCTGTACCACCATAAGCTGTTGCTGAGGAATTATTCTGATGCAGTCTCTGCCCCCAGGTTTTACCATGCCACGGGAAGTCCTAGCAGTGCCCCCTTCAACCAATCCTGGCCCCACACGTCACCCCTGGTTGTCGCCCAATAAAAAGCCCCCTCACCACCCCCCCCAGGTCGCTCGCTCTCTGGGCTCTCGGCTCCCCCTCTCGCAGATCTCTCTCCCTTCTCTCGCCCCGTGGTCAGGTAGTGGGGACGGCCATTGTTGGCTGACTCCATGTGGCCTGAGCCACCCCCCCACCCTATAATAAAGATTTGTGTACCCCCTTGCTTCGGACTTCCTCTCTCTTCTCTGTGGTGCAGCCCGACACCGGACCACAACAACATCTGGCTCCCAACGTGGGGCACGAACCCACAACCCTGAGATTAAGAGTCTCATGCTCTACTGACTGAGGTGCTTAAGATTTAGACGCCCTAAGCGATCAGCAGCTAGACCCAAAAATTCCGTTCCCACAGACACGTTCGGACGCTCCTCCCCTGCCCCCGCCCCCTGCCCCCCTGTTTCAGCTTCTCCTGAGGCTCTGACCCCGCCCCCTGCTTATACGTCATCATTAATGGACCTTGTGGCTGAGATACGAGAGTTAAAGGATATTTTTTCAGCATTTAAGGACCTTAAACTATGTGCAGTCCGCCCTGAGAGCTCTGTCCCTGTAGATACATGTTCAGTTTCCCCTGAGGCCACTACAGCAGTTTCCATGGCACCTTCCACTTCTGTAGCTCCCTCTCCCATGCCATTGGACCAAATCCACACCTTCCCGGTAAACATGGCCCCTTCTAAACAAAATCCTCAGCCGTGGCAGCCATACACCTCTAAAAAACTCAAAGAACTTAGACAAGTAGTCAGGGAGGATGGGATTCATGCTTCATGGACCAAGTCTGTTTTAAGGAGTTTTTACCAGCATCTTAACACGCCCCAGGATTGGAAGGACCTGGCTCATGCTGACTAGTGGTGTGGTTAAAATAAATAATAATGATAAAGTAAAAATGAAAAGATCCAGTAGGGGTGTGGTCTGAGCTTAGACTTTTGTTTTGAAACTTTTGAACTGGTCAATAAAAATTCAGATGGGGGGAGTTGGGTGGTGGTGCAGTGGGTTAAGCACAAGGACTGGTGTAAGGATCCCAGTTAGTGCGCCCAGCTCGCTACGGGCAGGGGAGTCGCTTCACAAGCAGTGAAGCAGGTCTGCAGGTGTCTCTTTTTCTTGCCCCCTCTGTCTTCCCCTCCTCTCTCCATTTCTCTCTGCCCTATCCAACAATAATGACATTAATAACCACAACAATGTTAAACAACAAGGACAACAAAATGGAAAATAAATAAATAAAAAATTAAAATAAAAAAAGATAAAAATTCAGATGGGAAGTTGTAGTGGTTTTTTTCCTTTTTTTACATGTATAACATTTCTCAGTTTTCCATCTATCAATTCAATCCCCTCTAGGTCCTCTGACATCTCGTTCCAGGACCTAAACTACCCCCCCCAGCCCCACCCCTGCCCAGAGTCCTTTATGTGGACCAGTACACCAGACTCAGTACACCAGACTCAGTCCAGGTACTGCTTTGTGTTTTATTATTTATTTATTTTTCAACTTCTTTCTTTTATTATTGGTGATTTAGTAATGATTGACAAGATTGTGGGACAGGAGGGGTACAATTCATACAATTCTCACCACCAGCTTGCCATATCCCATCGCCTTATTGGAAGGCTGCCTATTCTTTATCCCTCTGGGAGTATGGACCAAAGATCTCTAAGGGGCGCAGAAGGTCAGAGGTTTGGCTTCTGTAATTGTTTCTTTGTTGGACGTGGGTGTTGACAAGTCAATCCGTAAGTGGGGGGTCTTTTGTAACAGTAGATGATCTTTGGCTTTTCCAAAATCACCAGTAAGGAGAAAACAGAGTGTTGCTATTCTTTCATGGTTACTAATGAGAAAATATGTTGCTATTCTTTCATGGTTACTAATCAGAAAATAGGGAAGTGGCAAATCAGGTTGTATACAATAATTCACCCAGAATTATCAATATGGTGGCTAGAGACAAGATGGAATCTGATTGATTCAAAGGGATTACAAAAATAACATTTAAGAGACCTGCTGTAACTGGTACAACTGGTTCTCAACCTCAATAAACATGAGATTTCCTGGGATGAGCTGCTAATCATCCCACCTGTCTTGGTCTCATCCAAGATCAGTTAGATTAAACTCTTTGGGAATAGAACACCCAAGTGATTTCAGTGTCAAGTTGATGTGAATGTTACTAAATGATCTAACAGAATTAACAGTAGGACTCAAGAGAGATTTAAGAGGTAGAATATACTGGATTTGTGAGAGAGAAGTCTGTTCCCTAACTTTCTGCTTTGAAACTCCATGGTAAGTAGTAGTATACTTGGTTCCTTCTCTGAGCTGGTTTTAATGAGAGGATTAATTTCCACTACTGAAGGAAAGGTATAATAATTTTTTTTAGATATTTACTTATTTATTTTGGATAGAAACAGAGAGAAATTGAGAGAAGGGGAAGGCAGAGGGAAAGAAAGTCATCTATAGCACTGCTTTACCCCTCGTGAAGCTTCCCCTCTGGGTCCTTATGTACTGTAATACACGCATTCTACCAGATGTGCCGCCTCCTAGTCAAAACTTTTCTTTTCTCTGATTCCCTAACATAAGAATTTTATCATGTCCAAGGTTTTCAGACTCAGACATCTTGTTATCTGCTTGCTAAGTTTAGCCCTTCTGTGTCTTCTAGGACCTCTTTCTCCTCTATCTCTGGACTCTGCCTTGTCTCCTTCCACCAGCTCTCCAAATCAAAAAGTGAGTCTGGCTGACTCACTTATCCTATTTTCTGTTACACCTACACTTTGATGAGTAGGCTTTGGTCATAAGTAAATAAGAGAACATTTTTGATCTCTTGCAGAGTGGAGGCATGAGGTCTTCCTCTCCCATAATAATTATTTGGTGACTACCAAGAACAAAGTTTCCATACCAGCTGAGCATAGGCCTCAATGAAACAATACAGGTAAGACGTGAAATACAGAATCTTCACTAAAATGGAAGCTGTTGACTTCTCATTGATGATATGAGGAGTGTTGTTCAAGGCACCACCCCAGTGATGAGAGGCAAAGGGTTCCTTTTTTGTTAGGTTCATTCTGACTTAAGTCTGAACATGGTGATCTGGGTTCTCCAAGAGATGTTTTTTTTACACTATTGCTTTTACATTCAAAGGTCAGGTAGCTAGCTGATCAGGGTCTTCTTTTTCATCTATTCTTTAGGAAAACCTGGATTCCTTCCTTATTTTTTGTTGTTTCTTCTGGTCCAGCACCTAATTTAGTTAAGTCCATTTTCCAGAGAGGAAACAGGGTACCATGTATCTCTTTACTGACCTCATGGATTCATCTCTGAGTGAAAACACATATGCCCGGATCCTGGACATTTTTTTTTCTTTCTGGAATTTCTTGGGAGCATAGCTTGATTAGTTTGGAAATATTTTACTGCAGAATTTGCAATTCCCATGGGTGGTAATGATGAGACACGCTTAGGAGAGTGAGTAGGTTGCCAGACAGCCAGTAGTCACTGTCTCAGGGTGTTGTATGGTATTTGAAAGAGTCTGAGTCTTTCTTGGACAGTGGGACTTTTAGGCATGAGGCAGAATTTCTGGAACTATGGTATGGTGGTTGGACGTCCAGTGAGCTGGTGAGGGTCAGAATGATTCTGTCAATTTACACTCAGTTTCCAGGAAGTCAAGGGAATTGAAGTGGTAGTATGGGAGACTCATGTCAGTAGTTACTTACCAAAGGGTGTCATTTATCTTTCCCTTATTATAGCTTTTTATTTCCCAACAGTTTTGAAGCAGCAGATTCTCTAACTGAACCTCAAAATGCATGCACAAAGGAGCTATCTTCCTTCTGTTTCTATAGAGATCCTAGTTTATCCTTAGAGCTTGTCTACTTATTGAAAAATATAGAAACACTTTGAACAAGTACTTTCAATTGAAGCCATATTGAAGAAGGGTGTTTAGTACAATCCAACTAGCTATAATTTATTATTACACTATGAACCCTCACAACTGTCCCTAATATTTATCTTTACTGGACTGGATGCATGAAGTCTCTATCTATGCAAGTCTCCAAAACCTTCCTTTTCTCTCCTTCCCTTCATTCCCTGTAACTTTGGCTTCAAACCCCTTTGCTCACTTATCTACCTCCATCTTCAACCAGCCTGTTCAGAATCCCCAAAGACCAGCACTGTCTTTGTTGGAAGTAGATGCAAGAATTGTTCTAGTTGGAAGTTAGGGGTGCACCCTGAGCTTGGAGCCCTACCCAGTTCCAGTATAATTTTATGTGACTGAACTCTGATTCATCTTCTTAGATGAAGAATGGTAAGGGTGGTGTTTGGAAGTGCTGTGAGTTCTTTATTGGTGCCTTTGACTGGGACAGATATAGTTGTCTAGTTGTGTCACAATTATTATGTGCCTTTTTACTCCTGTCTTCATTGACGTAAGAGGACTGGGCCATTGTCACAAAACTAGCTTATTGTCAAGGCCACAGGAGTTTTATTATGATCAGTATTAATTAGTTTCAATGGAGGAAAACTCTATTCTGAGAACACAGATTCAATTTTAATGTCACAAATATTCACTAGTCCAAAAGAAAGTGAGAATGGAGTGGGCCCAACTGGTGGTACTCATCCCAGTTCTTGGAAAAAATATTCTGACTCTTTTTAATAGGGATTATTTTTCCATGGTCTGGATGATAATTCACAGCAGAAAGAGCATGTGGGCAGCTTATTAGTAGGAGAACAAGACACTTTGACCTTGTTTAGTCTGAGCTTTTGCTTTCATTTTTTTTTCCTAGTGCAGGGATTGAAAACTAGAGGTCAGGGTGCTGAGCCTTGTCTTCAGATGTCTTTTGTTTGGTTAATATATTTTTCAAATTTGTACTTGAAGGCCTTCAGGCTGTATGTGCCTCTAGTTGGGTCATGACTCAGACATTGCTACCTTCTATGTCCTTTTCTTTTCCCTTAGAAATATTTAAATATAGTGTTCTGGTGTATCTTGTAAAATTGAACTGAATTTTGTTGAAGTAACATTATATAAGTTTCAGATGTGCATAATTAAAGATCATGTGTTTATGCTACATTAAGTTCACCATTACAAGTTCATTTAGTCTCTTCACTGTCAGGCTAGTGACTCGAGGGAGAGAGATGACCCTGGAACCAAGCTCGTGGCAGCAAGGCAATTCAAATCTTTATTAATTCAATTGCCCCAGAGTCAGGGAGTAGCACATCTGGTTAAGCCACTTGGCACAAACTGCAAGGGCCGGCGTCAGCCTCTTGGTCTGCACACCCGCCCTCCTCCAGCTTGTGATACAGAAGAGACAAGAGAGAAACAGAAGTGGCTTGACAATACTGTACATGGTTAGGAAAGGGGCAGAGAAAAGCAAAAGGGGCCAGGAATGGTATGGACCTCCCCAGCAACTGTTGCTAGGGGTTCAACTGGTAGGATTAGCAATATTCTGTGGGGGAATTAGGAAGGGGACCTTTAGTCATTTGTAAGACAAAGCAGAAGATTGATATGTAGATAATAAAAGGAATGCAGGGTGGAGCAGGCTTAATGTTTTAAGGAATGCTGGCTCCTGGAAGTGGGCAGAGGCAGTATATGCTGTGAGGCAGGGAAGACTTATATGGCCGCCAACTTTTTTTGATTCATGTGTCCACCTTTGCTCAACTTCTCTGTAGAGAGAGACTTACCAGGACAGACTTACCTCTCAGGTCAAGCCCTGCCAGGCTCCACTACATCCCCACAACCTCCCTATACTTCACCATACAACTGATTTACCTACCTATCTTTCCCCTTCCTTTCTGGTAGCCACTAACTGGTCAAATAGTCTAGAAGAAATATCAGTTTTCCAAAATGATTGGACCATTTTCCATTTCTACTAGTCAGTGCATGGGAATACTAATTGCGTTACATTCTTGCAGCACTTGGTACTGTTGGTCATTTAATTATGTAGTAAGTATTAATAATGTAGTAACTTTTTAAACTGTAATTTTTCGTTGTTTGGTTAATCCATTAATTTTTTTCTATATATCACCTATGAGTGAAAGCAAACTCTCTCCCTCTAGCTCCCTCGGGTCTATATCCCCTTTGGAACCATCCATTCCACCCCGGTTCCATGGCTGCCAGTTTTTTAGCAACATCGCCCTGCCAGATATTCGTCGGGATGCGGCATCATCTAAGTTCATTTCCCACGTCTACGCTCGACCGGACCTGCCAATATATGCGGATATCTTCACCCACCCTGTCCAACGCTTGACGTCTCGTCATCCAATCTGGTCTCCTACGCCTACACTAATCTTCTCTGTTCCAGACTCTTGGAAACAGACTTGGCAGTCAGCTGAGGTAAAGAACAAACACCTCATCACAGACCCCTGCAAGCGTCAACCCGGCTTTGACCTAGCACATTATGATTGGGCCCTCCTCAATCGCTATCGAACAGGCCATGGCCGGTGTGCCGCTATGTTCCATCGCTGGGGAGCCAGAGACGACCTGAACTGCCCCTGCGGCTACAGACAGACTATGACCCACATAGTCAACGACTGCCACCTCTCCAGATTCAAAGGAGGTCTCGAAACTTTACATCAGGCTCAACCTGATGCTGTTGACTGGCTACCGAAGAAGGGCAAACGCTAGAAGAAGAAGGACCTTTCTCATTTCTTCTTATTCTCTTTTGAACACTTTATTTTATTTTGGACAGAGAGAAATAGAGAACAAAGAGGAAGGTAGAGAGGGGAGAGAGAGAGAGGGAGAGAGGAAGAGAGAAAGAGAGAGAGAGAGAGATCTGAAACACTGCTTCACTTGCAGGTAGGAACTGGGGGCTTGAACCCAGGTCTTTGTGCACTGTACTGTGTGTGCTCTAGGCCTTCATTTTTTATTATTGATTTATAAAATTATAAGACAATATGGGTATAATTCCGTAATATTCCTGCCACCAGAGTTCTCTGTCTTCATCCCATCCATTAGAAACTGCAGTAGTTCTCCCAGGATTACAGATATGAGTTGACTTTATATCTATAACTCTATCTATCTATCTATCTCTTATTTTGCTCATTTCCCCCCTATGGTCCTACCTTAATTTCCTTTCTAAATTATGCTTACACCTATTACTACTTCTGAGTGTCCTTCCTTTTCCCCCCCTCTTCTCCTTAATCAGGGAAATAGTACCTGGCTTCTTCTGGTGGTTTCCAGATTCACTTCCCTTTCTGGGATGGTGTAAAAACAAGATTCATGGTCACAAACACTTCATTCTGGTAGAATTGGGGTTCAGTGCCCTCTCACCATCTTTCCATATCTTTTCCCCTTACTTCTCTGGTAGTATGGACCAAAGTTCGTTTTGGTGTGCAGAAGGTAGGAGGTCTGGCTTCTGTACTTCTATAATTGCTTCTCCACTGGACATGGGTATTGGCCATGTTCCCAGCCTGTTTCTATCTTTTCTAGTGGGATAGGGCTCTGGAGGTGAGGTTCCAGGACACGGTGGTGAGGTCATCTGCTTAGGGAAGACCTTCCTTATTTCAAATGGCAAGATTTCATCTTTTTTTTAATTTTTTTTATTTTTGTAACTAAATAATATCTCATTGAGTATATGAAACATAGCTTCTTTATCCAATAATCTACTGAAAGGCACTTTGTTTATATATTTTTTGGCTAATCTAAATATAGGGGTATAGATTTCTTTTTGTGTGTGTGTTGAGTGCAACAAACGTTTTTTTTTTTAAGTTTTTATTTATAAAATAGGAACACTGACAAGACCATAGGATAACAGGGGTACACAATTCCCACCACCAGAACTCCATATCCCACTCCCTCCCCTGATAGCTTGCCTATTCTTTAACCCTCTGGGAGTATGGACCCAGGACTATTATGGGATGCAAAAGATGAAAGGTCTTGTTTCTGTAATTGCTTTCTCCCTTGAACATGGGCATTGACAGGTCGATCCATACTCCCAGTCTGTCTCTCTCTTTCCCTAGTGGGGCAGGGATCTGGGGAGGTGGGGCTCCAGGATACACTGTCTGCTCTGGGAAGTCTGGTTGGCATCATGGTATCATCTGGAACCTGGTAGCTGAAAAAGAGTTAACATAGAAAGCAGAGCAAATTGTTGACTAATCATGAACCTAAAGGCTGGAATATTGAGGATGCAGATTTGGGGGGGGGTCTCTGTTTTGGAAAAAGCTAATAGGTCTATTTTAGGTATATTCTAAGGGGCTCATGACTCCAACTAGTTTTTTGCCTGCACCTGATATCTAATATGCAGGTGACCTAAGCTATGTATTTCTTAGTATTTCCCCTTTTCTCTATATCCTAACCAACACTTGTTTGTTTTGCCTTGTTTTCTTTCTTTCTTTTTTCTTTTTTTTTTTTACCAGAGCACTGCTCAGCTCTGGTTTATGGTGGTTCAGGGGATTGAATGTGGAACTTTAGAAACTATCAGGCATTATAGTTTCTTTACATAACTATTATGCTATCTATCCCCACCCTTGTCTTGCCTTTTGGATAGCCACCATTTTCACCAGTGTAAGGTTCTAGCTCAATGTTTTTTTGATTTGCATTTACCTCATAATAAAAGAGGATGATTATTTTTTATATAATCTACTGCCATTATCATTTGACTTTTTTTCTGTCCAGTAAATTCTGTGACACGCAGTGTGAAAATACCTGCTGCCTCATCTGTTAATGACTGGTCCTCATGAATGCTCTCTGGACACATTTGACATTTCATGGAAAATATCAGCTTAAATACAAGGCCCGTCCATTTTCAGATGGCACTGGCTAATCATCCTGGCAAATGTCTTCCCTGACATTTAGGGTGTCAGTGGGGTTTGACTGTACTCTAAGGCACTGTTCGCAATTGTGCAGGGAGCCCCTGAGCTGGGCAAGTCCTTTCTGGTCTATATGGATGTTTTCAGCCTATTGGCTCAAACTTTTTTTTTTGCATTTTAATTCTGATAAAATAAATTTTCTTGAACATTAGGAGATCCAGAGAAAGACATCAGGAACAGCATCAGGTGACTTTAAGTCCCAGGTTCAAGCCTCTGAACCACCCTGCCATAAGCCAGAGCAGAGCAGTGCTCTGGTAAAAAAAAAAAAAAAAAAATTAAAGAAAAAAGGCAAGACAAACAAGTGTTGGTCAGGATGTAGAGAGAAGGAGGAATATTCTGCCATAGTTATGCCAGAATCTTTGACTCATTTGAGAGCTGGCAACCGAAAGCAATTCTATAACCTGAATAGAGGTGCATTAAGCTCATTCCATAGGCCTATTTTTTTTTAAATCTCTCTTAGGACTTTGGACTTGAGCTGTGGAACTCTGTAGATGGCATACAGAAGCCTCATGCCCCAGGAAAATGTACCAAAATGGTATGTCCCAGGATCATGCTTGGTGTGTGAGGAGACCTTCTGTGTCTATCCACCTGCCTCCCCCCCCCCCCCCCCAGGCCTCTTCCTCATCTTATTCATCTCTCAGATCTTTTCCTGCCCAAGTTAGGAGATACTACCTTAATGCTGACTTGACACAAGAGTGTCCTCAATTTTTCTCAAGCAAAAAAGCCTGAGAGGAAGCTTAGCTCAGGATAGCAAGTCAGTTCAAAAATAAAACAAAAAACAAAACAAAGCAAGCAAGCAAACAAACAAACAAAAACAGAAAGAAAGGAGGAAAGAAAGAGAGTAAAAAGGAAATTAACCTGTGTCTGCCTTCTGGCACTCCAGACTATTTTAATCGTGTAAATGGTAATGATGTGTGTGGGAACAATTTTGTTGTTTGTTGAAGCAGTTGAGTGATAATTGCACAGAAAGGAGGAAGCGGAAGGCTTTGCCCACAGACTATATTTCTTGTTGTCATTCTCTATGCTAATGGAGGCCCAGTGTTGTGTCTCCTGAAACAAGATGACAGACCAGGAAAAGGAGCACAGCAGGGAATAAAGAAAGGAGGAGGCCAATCTGGGGAGAGTAGGACTTCTCTTACAGGGGAGGCAAATGGCTTGATGGTCATGGATCTGGTCTACTCCTCTGAAGGAAACTGTCAGGGTGACTCCCCAATAGCTTTAAAACAGCTCCCTGACCTTATCCTTATAGAGTACCCATTCTGTGGGCAGCCATTTATTATAAAGCCATGTATAGAGAGTTTCTTCCTTTTTTTAAATTTTTTATTTATAAAAAGACATTGACAAAACCATAGGATAAGAGGGGGATAGCTTCACACAATTCCCACCACTAGAACTCTGTATACCATTCCTTACCCCGACAGCTTTCCTATTCTTTAACTCTCCGGGAGTATGGACCTAAGGTCACTGTGGGATGCAGAAGGTGGAAGGTCTGGCTTCTGTAATTGCTTCCCTGCTGAACATGGGCACTGACAGGTTGATCCATACACCCATACCCTGTCTCAGAGAGTTTCTTCTGATATCAAGTTCAAATGTACTTTCCTGCCACATGAGAAGGATGAAGCTAGGTCAAAGAGAACAAATACATAATTATTTTCTTTAATCTTCTTAAGCTAATTTGTTTGCCCATGTCTGTGTGATGGCAGTTCATTAAAAATTTACTGCAGCTTGAAATATCAACACACATATATATTTTCCCTCTTTAAACAATGCACACCTCTTCAATTAGCTTATGACCACTGCCAGATACAGAATTTGTTGAAGACCCAATGTGGGGAGGCATCTGTTTAAACAGTAAATTGAAAAGTTACAGGGCAATTTAGAATTGTTTCAGTTGAGAGAGAACAGAAGATCCACAACTGTAGGATATGAAAGAGTGGTATCAGTGGGAGGTACGCCAACCTGACTAGGACTTGGTCTAGGGCTTGGTTCACCCATTTTTGTCCTGCTTTTTAAATTTTTTTTTTTTTATTTTACTGCCTTTCAGCCACTAAGTTGCAGATGCTACTATGATTCCATCCTGCCTTCCCTGTGCAGATGACCCTCACCAATAATTCCTGGAACCCCACCTCTCCAGAGTCCTAGCCCACAAAGGAAAGATTGAAACAGGCTGGCGGTATGGATCAACCTGCCAATGCCCATGTCCAGCAGAGAAGCAATTACAGAAGCCAGAACGCCCACCCTCTATGCCCCATAAAGAATTTTGGCCCATATTCCCTGAAGGGCAAATGATAGGGTAAGATGACCAGAGGGCCCTGAACTCCAATTCCACCAGGACCTAAAATGTTTGTCATCAGGAATCTTGTTTTTATACAGTTACTGAAAGGGAAGAAAATCTGGAAAACATCAGAGGAAGGCAGGTACTATTACTCTTGTATGAGAAAGAAGGGGAAAAAGGTAGGGCACTCAGAAGTTCTAGGTGTAGGTATGACTTAGGAAGTGAAGGCAGGGCTATAGAAAAAAATGGGCATATATGTGTGTGTGTGTGTGTGTGTGTGTGTGTATAGAAAGATAGATACAGATATAGATAGATAATAATAGATATAAAGTCAACCCTTATCTGAGTCCTTGGGAGAACTACTTCAGTTTCCCATGGAGAGGAATGGGGACACAGACCTCTGGTGGTGAGAATGGTGTGGAACTACACCCCTATTATACTATAAATTTGTAAATCACTATTAAATCACTAATAAAAATAAATAAATTGAAGGATTGGGATAATAAAGATGGACTTTTGGGGTGAAGCATGTCATTTAGTAGTGAAAATTATTTTTAATTGAAATATTGTATTACAATAGTATTTAAGTTTCAAGTGTTCATTGAAAATCAGCACATCTTTATCTATGCCTCGGGGTATTGAAATTTGTTCCAGTTCTTGTCTGTTGTGAATAATATTACTTTCATATATATTTTGAAATAAGTAAAGGGGTTTGTCTTGATGTATAATCCCCATTCTCACTTTCCAACCCCTTCTTCTAATCACTCATTGCTCTTACTGTGCAAAAGTTTACTGCTGTTTTATTTGGTTCATCTGTTTAATTCTCTATGTGAAAACATTTACTATTGTTTTATTTGGTTCATCTGTTTAATTTCCTATTATTTTAAAACATATTTATTTATTATTATATAGATAAAGACAGAGGGAAGTTGAGAGGGGAGGGGAATATAGAGAGGGAAAGAGACAGAGAGAAACCTGCAGCTCTGTTCCACCACTCAGGAAGCTTTCCCCCAGGGGCTTAAAGCTAAGTCCTTGTGCACTTAACCAGGTGTGCCATCACCTGGCCCCTTTAATTCTCTATATACCATATAGGAATGAATTCCTACAGTGTTTGTCTTTGTTTGGCTTATTTTATTAAGCGTAGCATCCTCTAGGCTCATCCAAGTTGTTGCAGTGGCAGAATTTCAGCTTTTTTTTTTTCTCCCCCTGCCAGGGCTTCATTTGGACCTTGCATCTGCATCACTCCATAGCACCCAGTGGACACTGCCCCCTTTTTATTACAAATAAAGTATAAAAGACAGAGAGAGTAGGAGAGACACCATGACACTCTACCACTGCTCATGAAGCTTCCCTTTGGTGTGGTGACTGAGGGCTCGGTCCTAGGTCCCTCCTTATGTGTGATGAAGTTTACCAGGTAAGCTATCTCCCTGTCTCCCCACTTTTCCCTCCCCTCCTCCCCCTCCTTTTCCTGGATGAGTGTCATTCTATTGTGTACACAGACTGTCTTCTTTATCTATTCCTCAGGGTATTAAAATTGTTTCTAGTTCTTGGCTGTTGTGAATAATATTACTTGCACATATTTTTTGAAATAAGTACTTTCGTATTTTTCCGGGTAAATACCTAGATGTGGGATAACTGGGTTTTATGCAGTGTCTATTTTCAGTTTTCAGAGGCATATCCATACTGCTTTCCATAATGACTGTAACAATTCACATTCCAGTGGATAAATTTCCATAGGAGAAAGAGGAAAATGAAATATGGTGACAGAATATAATGTTCTCTTTTGAGCTCACTTGGTTGGAGAAAGGAGTTCACAGGTAGAGAAACTCTCAGCAGGTCTGACCCAACTCAGGGTCTTGACTTTGCTAGAGAGTGTGGACAGGGGTCATGGCCACATCAGACAAAGGACAGATCTGAAGGCACCTCTCAGCCTTTCACTCCATTCTTAATTGGAAACCAGGACTAATTTTAAGAAAAAGTGTTCCATCAGGGGCTTGGGGATGCCTCACCTTGTAGAGAGCACACTTTACTATACTTGAGAATCTGGGTTTGAGCCCCCAGACACCACATGGGAGGACCATGGGGAAGGGAATCGTCACGAGCAGTAGAGCAATGCTATAGTGCCTGTCCTTTCTTTCTCTTGGTTTCCCTTTGTCTCTTTCCTTCTCTCCGATAAAAGACTAAAAAAACTAGTCCACTAGGAGTGGTGGAACAAGCATTAAGAAAAGATACTCTATGGCAAAACAGTTCACCAGGGCTTCTATCATGTTATAGAAAAACTCAAAAGTTTGTTCTTATTAAACTTTCTCCTTTGATAAATCCTTCCTGCCTACAGCAGGCCTGCCCAATTCAAATGTCTTAGTTTTCTAGATTCTTGTCTCAGACAGACCACGTTATATGATATCTATGGCCTCTTGTTCATTTCCTTTTAAAATAAAATTCCTGAGCCAGAGTAAAAGGCAGTTTTCTGAGGGAGAACAAACAAGGCCTGAGAAAGCTGCCCTTCCTGCTGTTGTACAGTTTACAAAGCATCTGCAGGCACTTCCCTGAAGGTAACACGTCTCCTCTAATTGTCCCCTGCACTCCTGGCCCAGGCAAAGCAGGGAGCAGACTGCTGCCTGCCCTTCCAAGTCAGCACAAGGACATTTTCCTCAGAGCAAGAGTGCACTGAAGGGCTCTGCTCTGTTCCTCAGCTCCTTTTAACACTCGAAGCTTGACTCTGAGAGATAATTTCCTTTGTTGCTAAGTCTGTGAACACGCTCATTTACTAGTCCCCAACCTCTGGGCATTTTTACTAATCCTCACTTTTTATAACCTGGAGATCTTTACCTTGTGTACATTTTTGATTCTGGGGTATTTGATAGTAAAGAGTGAGGAGTGGTATGGGGAAGTCTTTAGGTTTGGTTAAGAGTCAAGTTCAGATTTCCATTTCTTGCTTGTCTGGGGAAAGTGGGAGGTGTGTGCCCCTACCACTTTGGGTTCTCCTTATGCGGACTGGATAATCACACTGAAATCATTAGGCAGATTAAGGACAAGGAAATAGCTCACTGTGTAGGGTGTGTGCCTTGCATTGCACATGGCCCAGGTTTGAGCCCCTGAACCACATGGATGGGAATGCTATTCCACAAAGAATGTTCTCGTTCTCTCTCTCTCTCTTTCTCTTTCTCTCTCTCTCTCTCCCCTTTGCCCTCTACCCCTCTCCCACTCCTTCTGAATGAAAAAAGTGACTCAGAGCAGTGAAATTTTGCATGTTTGAGGCCTGGCCACACACACACACACACACACACACACACACACACACACACACACACACACACATGAGAGATGAGAGACAAGAGAGAGAGATTAGTAGGAGAAATAAAAGGACATATTTAATTATATACTTCTAAGGATTCTACATGAAAATGCAGATCTGCAGGTCAGTGAGAGAGAGGCTTGGGGTTTTAAGCAGAGGGCAACTGATATGGTAAAGAGAGGGTATCTTAGATGATGAAAACCAAATTCTCTGTAATTACATCTACCGTTTCAGTATAGTTTTCTTCCATTTTGTTTTTTTTTTAATTTTATTTTTATTGGGGGGTTTAATGGTCTACAGTGTAGTTGTTGACACCTGGGTATAATTTCTCATCTCCCTGTGCATCCTGCAATAAGACGTCAAATTTCCCTTCACACCCATCCCTTTCTATCTTTTCCCAGAGTCCTTTGCTTTGGTGCAATACACAACAGCTCACCCAGCTCATGTTTCGATTTGTGTTTTCCCACTATGTCCTTATTTCTTAAGTTCTACCTATATGTGAGACCACTCAGTATTTGTTCTTTTCTTTTTGACTTATTTCATCTAACATAATATCTTCATGTTCCATCCAAGATGAATTAAAGATGATTTCAACAGGTTTCTAATGGAATGGCTAGTTTTGGTAAAAGTCTCAATTAGTGGTACAATCACCAATTATCATCATTCAAGTTACTTTAAAAAGTGGCAAAAGATAAAAAGGAGAAATGCTGGGGACCACAAGACAGTACTAGAGCGACTTCAGGAACCCACCAGATCACTGGTGAGCTCAGGCAAGTGTGACTTGTGGACTGAGAGAAGCTTAGGGATAGATCGGGTGGCTGGTAGCAGTTCTGCAGTTTGCCAGTTTAGACAACATCTCCAGTCTGTTTCACCAGCAAAGGGATGGCTGAGGGGAGGAGAGGACTCCCCTAGAACTCCCCTAATGCAGCTGTGAGTCTCCACTGCTGCTGCCCTCAGAATCTGGAGCAGCGGGGGTGGGGTGGGGTGGGGTGGGGGGGGTCCCTGTGCTGACACCAGCGGACAGAGAACTAATAAGGAAACTCAGGAGAAGTTCTATACCTCAATGGCTTAGTGATGGGGCTGTGAAAATCTCTTTTCATAATTGCTGGGTTATCTCTGCCCCATCCTACTTTATCTCTTGGTCAGGAGTCAGTGATTAAGCTAAGAAGCCTACTTATAGTTTAAAAGTCCTCAGGCTCCCATAGCCTATAGGAAAGAAAAAGATCAAAAGAAGCTTTTAAACCACTGTGCTCCAATTCAGGTATTGAAATAATATTGAAACAACTGTCAATTTCCACAACCGTGAACCCTTTAATTACTTTACTTAGACACAAGTCAATCCAGGCAAGAGTGATCAGTAATTTGAAAAGTACTAAGAGAGGGATCTCATTACATACTATATAAAATGGTTAGACCAACATGAAGAAATACTGGAGAAATAAACCAGGACAAGAGTCCAGCTAAAAGCTCCCCAAAGGTTGAAGCACAAAATAATGAGTTCAACATCCAAACATTAGTTAAGGAAATAATCAGAGGAGTGAGTAAAAAGTTTGAAAGAATTGTCATCAGAAATGCACAAATAACAAGTGATTCTCTGGAAGAAAACACTAATTATCTCAAGGTTATTAGAGACATGATAGTATACATAGAAAAGCCTAAGGAATCCAGCAAGAAGCTTTTGGATATCATCAGGCAATACAGGAAGGTGTCAGGGTACAAAATTAACATTCAAAAGTCAGTGGCATTCCTCTATGCAAACACTAAGTTAGAAGAAGTTGAAATCCAAAAATCAGTTCCTTTTACTATAGCAACAAAAACAATAAAATATTTAGGAGTAAACCTAACCAAAGAAGTGAAAGACTTGTATACTGAAAATTATGAGTCACTACTCAAGGAAATAGAAAAAGACACAAAGAAGTGGAAAGATATTCCATGTTCATGGGTTGGAAGAATTAACATCATCAAAATGAATATACTACCCAGATCCATCTACAAATTTAATGCTATCCCCATCAAGACCCCAACAACATTTTTTGGGAGAATAGAACAAATGCTACAAATGTTTATCTGGAACCAGAAAAGACCTAGAATTGCCAAAACAATCTTGAGAAGAAAGAATAGAAGTGGAGGCATCACACTCCCAGATCTCAAATGATATCATAGGCCATTGTAATCAATATTTTTAATAGCTGGCTAGTGTTCCAATAGACAACAACTTACTCAGCCACTCATCTGTTGTTAGACACCTGGGTTGCTTTCAGGTTTTGGCTCTTACAAATTGTGCTGCTATAAAGATAGGTATACACAGATCTTTTTAAATGGGATAATTGGGGTACAATTCCACACAATTCTCACCACCAGATCTCTGTATCCCATCCCCTGATAGCTTTCCTATTCTTTATCCCTCTGGGAGTATGGACCCAAGGTCATTGTGGAATGCAGAAGGTGGGAGGTCTGGCTTCTGTAATTGCTTCCCCGCTGAACATGGGCATTGCTTGGTCGATCCATACTCCCAGCCTGTCTCTCTCTTTCCCTAGTAGGAAAAGACACTCCCTGAAATCTTTTGTACCCATGTACCCATATTCACATCCTGATGCGTCAGTGTTCCGGTATTGAACTTGGCCACTGTAGTCTTGGTAGTCTTGATAACAAGGTAATTTTTTCTTCCATAATTAGAGACCTATATGGTACTAACCGTATCCAACAAATCTCAAACTACTGTGTGTTTGTATGTATTTGTGTGTGTGTGTGTGTGTGTGTGTGTGAATGAACACTCCCTTTTTGTTTCATACCTGAACAGAGTACATCTATTTTGGATGTTCCGTTGTGCTTATGTATTTGTCCTTTGATTCATAATAACGTCCCATGTTATGGAATTGACTTGCATTGGAGAGAAACTGTAAATATAAGGAAATGATTGAAAGGGAACAAAGAAGGAAGAGAGAGAAAAAAAGAGAGGGAAAGTAACTGGCAAAGACATCCTGAAAGGCGACAGTGTGGAAAGATAGATATCCTGGAACCGACAGCCAAACCTCCCCTAGGGTAGGTGAGAGCCTCCTCCTACAGGCCCCATGTACCCCAACTCTTCATATGACAAGATCAGAAAACTTGGGGGATCTGGGCCATGAGAGTTCCTTAGGGGAAAACTTGTGCTTTTAGGTTTAGTGAAAATTTGATGTTGGGGCCCTTTGGGACATGGTTCTTGTGAACTCTGCTGTTATTTTGTCGTGTGTGTGTGTGTGTGTATGTGTGTGTGTGTGTCTGTGCACTTTGGTTTGGGAAAAATCTGATTCTAGAGGCCATAAAGTTAGGATCACAGGGGGGAATCCAGCCAGAACTGTTCTATCATGTAACCCTGAGTCGTCATTAAAAAGGAAGATTGGGTGGGTGGGGGGTGCTGGGCGGTAGATGAAGCAGCAGGTTAAGCGCTCATGGAGCAAATCTCAAGGACTGGCTTAAGGATCCATGTTTGAGTCTCTGGCTCCCCACCTGCAAGGGGGTAGCTTCAAAAGCGGTGAAGCAGGTCTGCAGGTGTCTCTTTCCTATCTCTCCCGATTTCTCTCTGTCCTATCCATCAAAAACAGCAATTATAACAATAATAATAATAACAAGGCCAACAAAAATGGGAAAAATGGCCTCCAGGAGCAGTGGATTTGTGGTGCAGGCACTGAGCCCCAGTGATAACCCTGGAGGCAAAAAAAAATGAAGATTGTGTTGGGGAGATAGCATAATGGTTATGCAATTGGTACTTATGTGTGGGGAGGGAATGGGCAGTAGACCACCTGTCTGGTGAAGTACACACATTACCATGCCCACGGACCAGGACTAGAATCCCCACTTCCCACCTGCAGGGGAGAAGCTTCAAGAGCAATGAAGCAAGGACTGCAGGTGTCTCTCTCTCTCTCTCTCCCTATCTTTCCCTCCCCTCTCAATTTCTCTCTGTCCTATCAGAAAATGAAATAAAAATAAAAAAAGACTCTCATGTCTGAGGCTCTGAGGTGCCAGGTTCAATCCCATAAGCACCACCATAAGCCAGAATTGAGCTGTACTCTGGTCTCTCTCTCTCTGTATCTCTCTCAATAAATTAAAAAAAAAAAAAAAAAACCATGTGCAAGGCACCCCCTGAAGCTGCCAGTGCAGCTGGCACTTACTACTTACATTCTTGGAGCTTTGGTGGATAATATGTCTACCTCCCAGGGCTGCAGGGTGTTTACAGGAGACTGCATACACGAAGCCTCTGCAGTGGGCTCTGATGCTCAGATGAGGTGCTCATGAAGCAGGCACAAGTAGCACCACAATTATCTATTTTTTTTTTTGACACCAGTATTGTCACTGGGGTTTGGTACCTATATAACTTCACAGTTCCAGTTGGATTTTTTTTTCTTGCGATAGAGGGGGAGAGACATAGAGCAAAGGAGAGACACTGCAACACTGCTCTACCACTTTTGAAGCCTCCCTGCAGGAACTCCCATGTGGTGACTAGGGATTTGAACTCATGGCAATGCTACTGGGTAAGTCACCTACCAGCCCTAGGGTTTTTTCTCTCTCTCTCTCTCTCTCTCTCTCTCTCCCTTCCTTCCCTCCTCCCTCCCTTCTTTTATTTTCTATTCCTTCATAGATTTAAGCAAGGACACACAGTAATGCCAACATATATTGATGTTAATGATTCCTGAGCTGCTCCCTCTGACAGAACCAGATGGCACTGTCAGACTCTCTGTGGCCCAGCCTCAAGCAATTGGCTTCAGTAGGCTCACTGATGGAGACCCATGTCATCCAGGCCAGGAGAAGGAGATAGCATTGAGGTACTTGGTTTGGGGTTCTCAAAATGGCAATTCCAGTCAGGTAACTTGGCTCCTCAAGCTCTCTCTTGGGAGAGCCACTTTCTCCTCCACAGGTCCCATGTTTAATGCCATTAAATTACAAGGCAATTTTTGTATTATCTTTATTTATTTATAGGATAGAGACATCCAGAAACAGAAAGGGAAGGGGGTAACAGAGAGGGAGAGAGACTGAGAGACACTTACAGCACTGCCTCACCATTCCCAAAGACTTCTCCCTGCAAGTGGGTACTGGGGGCTTGAACCCAGGTCTTTGTGCATTATAACATGTGCACTCAACCAGGTATACCACCACCTAGCCCCTTACATGGAAATTCTCAATTCACATCCTCTGACCTGGAGGTAGACTGGTAAAGAGACTTGGAGCCATTACACAGTGGTTACTCACAGCTACTTTTTCTAGATTTTTCCATCTGGTGGGAATAGCACGTACTATAGGCAAGAGCCAGTGATATCTTTTTTTAAATTGTTTTATTTATAAAAAGGAAACATTGACAAAACCATAGGATAAGAGGGGTGCAATTCCACACAGTTCCCACCACCAGAACTCTGTACCCATCCCCTTCCCTGATAGCTTTCCCATTCTTTAACCCTCTGGGAGTATGGACCCAAGGTCATTGTGAGTTGCAGAAAGTTGAAGGTCTGGCTTCTATAATTGCTTCCCCACTGAACTCGGGCATTGATAGAGCCAGTGATATTCCCAAGGGAAGTGTTTAGGGCAAAGTCACAGGAATATGATCCTTGAAGACATATGTCTTCAGAAAGCACCTCTGGGACTGATTTGATTGGGAAGCTGGTGGACCCATGGCTGGAAGTCAGTTTCCATGTAGATGTCAATGCCAATGTCTTAGCACTGTTTCAGCACAGCCAATTACATGGAATGCCAAGGTTGACACACCAGTGAGGTGGCAGAAGAATAACAGCTGGGACAGATCCGTGGGGGCAGAGCAGGGCTGTCTCTGGAACGGCTTGCTGTTCCTTGTGTATACTCACTTTCATATGGAGATTATTATGTCATCTTTTATTTATAATAATATGCTTTCTTATCAGTTGTCCTTGAACATCTATGATGCTCTCTCTTCTGTATGTCTTTTGCACAAGTTGAGAGCCACCAAAATGTTAAGTCAGAGTTACCAAATGTTCCTAGTAGTGGCATCATGCACAATCTGAGCTTCATCCTTAGTGGGGAGATGTAAATTCTAGGGACTGATTAGCCCAGACCCTCAGAAATTTCTTAGGCTGTCTCTTTGTAATTCAGAATTGAAGGAGGGATATGAAGACTAAGACTAGTATCTGGGATATGGGGTGGGTAGGATATAAAATCTCTTGAGATGATTTCAAAGAGGTCTCTTCCATCACAACTGAAGTAGACTATTTGGAGACTAGCAAGAGAGGAAAGAGTATATAGGCTTGACTATATTGAGTTGGAAAACTCTTGACACGTTTTTGCATAGAAAATACATCATAAGGTTTCTGACAACCCAAGGTCATTATTACTTTTAGTAAACTGTTTGGGATTTAGTAGTATGCATGATACTACTACACCAACTCCCTGGTTGAATTTTTATTCTATATTTTGAGAGAAGGAAAGAAAGAGAGAGAGAGAGATCAAAGCACCTGCTATGTGCGAGGTTCAAGTTTGAATCCTGGAACTGCATGGGAGTGCCATAATGCTTGGGGAGGCACTAGTGGTTGTGGTCTCTCTCCCTTTTCCTCTGTCTGTGTCTCTTTGTCTGAAAAAGGCAGCTTGGAAGGGAGAAATCAAGCATGTGTGATATCCCAGTAATACCAATAAAATAAAAAGGAGCAGAAAAAAATGTCAAGGTTTGGTGGTGGCAGGTAGGTCCGGAAGGAAGAAGGTGCCGGATGACTGAAACCTTCAACAAATAGAATGCAAACAATAAATCCACCATCATTTTGCTTTCTGATATGAAATGAGAAATTCATAGAGAGTTTTAAGCAAGGAGGTGATTGGACCTGATTCATGTTCTGAAGTGACACTGACTGCTGTGCAGAGAGGGGTGGGAGCAGGCAAAGGTGGAGGCAGGGAGGCTGCACAGCTTTCCAGGTGAGGACTATGGGGACATAGGGCATTTTTCTCATGCACTGACTTTGTTTTTTTACTTTTAAAGAATATTTTGTTAGTAATTTAATAATGGTTTACAAGGACATAAGATTATAGGGGTATAGTTCCACACTACACTCACCACCACAGTTCTGTGCCCTCCCACCAATGGTAACGACCATAGTTATGATTTAAAGTTGTAGTGACTGACATTTTTCTTTAAAAAAGAAGTTCATGTGTTTCAGTTCTTTATACTGCATATGTGAATGAAACCATACAGTAGCTGTCATTCAGAGAAATGCAGGACATATATGAATGCAGGTAACATATATAAATAACAGCAAGAAGAATACTTAAACATAAACACTAATTTAAAGATCTTCAAGATATTGTATATGATAGGAAGGATGAGAACGGGGCTAGCTTCAAGGGAGAGAGACCAGGAACTCCTGGCAGTGTGGTAATACAATTCTTTATTCCTGCGGGAACTCCAGAGTCGGGTGTGAGCACAGCGGGTTAAGCCACGTGGCGCCAAACTGAAATGGCCGCCTCCCGCTCTGCACACCAATCCTTCTCCAGGTCAGGACATGGGAGAGAAAAGAGAAGAAGAGAGTGAAACCAGGAACCGAAGTGGGCTTTACAGGGTAAAACTGTAAGTGGCAAGTCAGGAATGGAGATGGCTGGGAAAGGGAGAAAAGAAAGAGAGGGAAGGTGGAAAGCTTCCGTAGCAACGGTTGCTAGGGTTTTAACTGGCGGATTAATGTACTCTGCAAGCAGGGTGGGTCTTGAGGTAGAAAGATAGATCAGGCAAAACAATGATTATATAAATAGGCCATAGTATCAGCAGTGCAGCAGGGGGGCCTGGCTTAATGCCCAATAGATGAGAACCAAAAAAGTTTTAAGAAAGATTAAAAAGTAATGGACAAATAACATCTTCTAATAAGACATAGAGTACTGTATGCATGTAACTGTTAAAGTATTATTATTATTATTGCCTCCAGGGTTATTTCTGAGCTCAGTGCCTGCACCACGAATCCACTGCTGGTGGAGTCTTCCCCCACCATTTTTTGTTGCCTTGGTTGTTTTATCATTGCTGTGGTTATTATTATTGTTGTTATTGATACCGTTGTTGTTGGATAAAACAGAGAGAAATGGAGAGAGGAAGGGAAGACAGAGAGGGAGAGAGAAAGACACCTGCAGACCTGCTTCACCGCCTGTGAAATGACTCCCCTGCAGGTGGGGAGCCGGGGGCTCCAACTGGGGTTCATACGTCGGTCCTTGCACTTTGCACATTGGGCTTAACCCGCTGCACTACCGCCGGGCCCCTACATTAAAGTATTATACGTATTATATGTAAACACATTGAAAGTCTTTCTTTTTTAATGTTTTATTTATTTATTTTTATTTATCTACTTAGTATTGGATAGAGACAGGGAGAAATTAAGAAGAGGGGGGAGATAGGGAGAAAGACAGACACCTGCAGACCTGCTTCACCACTTGTGAAGCTTTCCCCTGCAGGTGAGGCCCAGGGGCTTGAACCTGCATGCTTATGCACTGTAATGTGTGCACTTAATCAGGTGCACCAACACCTGGCCCAAGAGAGTCTTAAACTGTTTTTGTCTCACTATTCTTTGTTTGAACGTCTTTTATCAGTTTCTTCTTCACTTTTCATACTTTAGGTTGTCTCATATTTCTGCCTTTGAAGCGACTCCCTTGCAGGTGGGGAGCCGGGGACTCTGGAATTCTTTTTTAAATTTATTTTTAATTAATTAATTAATTACTTAATTAATTTTTTATTTAAGAAAGGAGACATTAACAAAACCATAGAATAAGAGGGGTGCAATTCCGCACAATTCCCATAACCCGATCTCCACATCCCACCCCCTCCCCTGATAGCCTTCCCATTCTCTATCTCTCTGGGAGTATGGATCCAGGGGATGTGGGTTGCAGAGGGTGGAAGGTCTGGCTTCTGTAATTACTTCCCCGCTGAACATGGGCATTGACTGGTCGATCCATACTCCCAGTCTGTCTCTCTCTTTCCCTAGTAGGGTGGGGCTCTGAGGAAGTGGTGCTCCAATACACATTGATGGGGTCATCTGTGCAAGGAAGTCTCGTCAGCATCCGGAACCTGGTGGCTGAAAAGAGAGTTAACATACAAAGCCAAATAAATTGTTGAACAATCATGAACCTAAAGACTGTAATAGTGCAGATGAAGTGTTGGGGCTATTCCCTGCATGCTCTTGTGTACTTGTGCTTTCAGGTATATATTTTTCCCCTAGTTTATGGGCACGGGTGAACCTATGCTCTATCTCAGGGGACCTGGACTATATCTAGGTTTGGGGACTTTATTGGGGAGTGGAACACCTGGAATGGAATTAGAGAATACTATGAAAGGAAAGGTCTCATCCGAGTGATGAAGCTGAAGGGTTGTCATTCCACACCTGAAGTCTCTGGTCACAGTCTGAAGTGCAGCATGCTGGGGTGGCACTCATTGCGTTGATTAGGTTGTCATCCGCGGATGCAATATTATTTGATTTGAATTGAGAGCAGCATGCAGAAAAGTGGGCCCCACCCTAAGGTTCCAGGACTGGGAGAAATATAGGCTCTATAGTGGAAATGTGAGGTTCCTGTTGCCTTAGGATTCAAGAAGACAATGGATAGTTATTGTTATCATCACACTATTTGGTGATAGGGTTAACTTTGGAAAGTCCCTTTGATAGGGTTTGGGGTATAGTACCCAGCATCTTGCATATAGCTGTGCTGTTGGTTGCATCTGTTCTCCCTGGTCTAGGCTTTTGGGAGAGAACTCATCAAAGACAGCCTATGTATTAAAAAGACTCAGTCTGTGTTTTAAGAAGTTCTAGACATATCATCAGTTTTTTGCCTCTCATATTAATTAAATAATGGTTTATATAATGTTTACACTTTAATAGGACTGTACATAAACAGCACTCCCACCACCAAAAGACTGTGTCCCCATCCCCACCACCCACCCCCGCCTCCCCCCCCACACCCTCCGCCATGCCGGGAAGCCCAATGGCCACCCTCCCCTTCACCACAGTGTTTTTACATTGGTGCCCTGCTCTCGATTTAATCAGATCCTGCTTTTAGTTTCCCTTTCTGTTCTTCTTTCTCAACTTCTGTTGATGAATTCTTACGCCGGTCCTTGGGCTTTGAGCCATGGGTGCTTTACCTGCTGCGCTACCGCCTGGCCCCTGTTGTCTCATATTTCTATGGCTTGTGTATCTGGGTCTGTGCTACTGTGAATCACCTTGCTGGGAGTTAAATGGTTTTTATTTCTCTCTCTCTGTCGCTCCTTTCAGCAACTCTTGCAAGGCAGGTCTGCTAATGGAAAGCTCTAGTCTTTATATGCGTGGTACTGTTTTGATGGTCCTTTCATATTTGCATGACAGTCTTGCAGGGTAAAGTATGCATAGCTGGCAGTTATTGTCTTCTAACATCTTGAATGTACCATTCCACTTTCTCCTGGCCTCTATGGTTCCCTGATGCACTGACTTTGAAAGTTGAGGGAAAATGAAGAATCTAGTATTACTTTGCTTTGAACAAATACTGATCAAGGAGCAACAGGTTGGGTGAGGGTATAGTTCACTCTGATTGGAAAACAGGGCAAAGGTTACAGAAAAAGAAAGATATAAAATGCATTAAATGCTTGCTAAAGGTATGTCTATCACACTAATAGATGGGGGTGGGGTGGGGTGGGTGAGGGCTGGTAGCTTTAAGTGGTTCATGGCACAGCTAGTTGAGATAGTTGCTAACCACTTGATTACCCTGTCATAGGAAATGAATAAAATAAACCATGGACTCAGTATAAAGTAGTATTACAGAATGAATCTGCTGACATGGAAGCTTGGAAGCACGGCCACAATGCTTCATAAAGTGACAGTTTGAATGTGAAATTATAACAGTATTAGAAGAAAATATGGGTGAATATTTTTCATAACTATGGAGTGATGGAACTTCTGAGAGCACAGTAGTAAAACCAGAAACCACAGGGAAAGGATGGATGCACTTGATGACATGAAAAATTGAGGGGCCAGGTGGTGGCTCATCAGGTTAAGCACACATGTCACTATGCACAATGACCTGGGTTCAAGCCCTGGCTCCCCATATGCAGGAGGGGGGACACTTCATGAGAGGTGAAACAGGTCTGCAGATGTCTATGTTTCTCTCTCTATATATATATCCCCTTCACTTTCAATTTCTCCCTGTCCTGTCAAATAAAATAAACAGGTATTTTAGAAAAAGGAAAAAAAGAGGGAGAGAGAGAGAAAGAAAGAGAGGGAGAGAAAAGGGGAGAAATGGCTGCTGGAAGTAGTGAATTCCTAGGAGCAGTGGGTTCATAGTGCTGGCACTGAACCCCAGTGATAACCCTGATGGCAAATACATACATACATACATTAATTAATTAATTAAAGTTAATATTTTGTGGGCAGAAACTGATAAGCAAAAAAAAAAAAAAAAGAAAAGAAAAGAAAAGAAAAAGCAGGGCCAGGTGGAGGTGCCCCTAAGTGAGCACATTTGTTACAATGTGCAAGGACCCAAGTTCAAGCCCATGGTCCTCACTTGCAAGTGGTGAAGCAGTGTTGCAGGTGTCTCTCTGTCTCTTCTACCACCCTCTTCCCATTTCTGGCTGTTTCTATCTAATAAATAAAGATGATAATAATAATAAAAGAAAAAGTGAAAGGAATTATTAGAAACTGGTTAATAGAGTTAATATCTCTACTAGCAAAATAACAAATTGAGAAGAAAGATAAATAATCCAGCAGAAAAATGTACAAAGACGGGAGCAGAGATCTCTAGAAAAGAGGATCAGAGTAGCTCACCTGACACTTCCTAGCTCATAGGACTCTTTAATTTCATTTTGGGTGGGGCACTTCCTAACAAAGCCATAGCATCTAGATATGGGCCAGAGCCCAAGAGATAGAGCACATGTGCCCATGTATCCATAAGCTGGGGGAAATATATACCTTAAAGCAGAAGTGCACAATAGTTTGCAGTGACTTAATAAGTACAGCAAGCAAGTAGAAAGACCTAAAAAAAGGCACCATAAAGTACCTACTCAAATAGTGTCTACTTAGACCTAGATCCCCTCCTCACCTACTTCCTATTTCACTTCCCTCAGTCACTCCAAGGTTAAGTTTGTCAGACAAAATAAGGACTGCAAAAGCTGGATAAGGGCAAGAGACCGGTATACTTCATCCACTGCGCCACCTCCCAGACCAGGAGACCGGTATACTTTAATGATGGCTGTTTTGGTTACTACCAGGCCACCATCACCAGAGGCCCTAGTCAGGAAATCCTGGGATTCCCACACAGACATGATGGGACTAGACCTCTAACAGATCCCCTGTTTTCACTGTCACTGGCCATCTCTATCAGGAACAACATAATGGACCCCTTTGTGGGCCCCTATAGGACCTTGACCTCAAAGTGGATCAACAAAGGTAGGGACTGCCTCATTCTCTGAAGGAAGGTTGGGCCAACATACTCTACCACTCAAGTAAGATGGTCCAGAAATGGGTGCAGCCTAGGATATTCCTTGCTATGACCACAGAATGCCAGTTCAGACCTACAGGGATGCAGGGGTTACACAGGGTCCTGCACTGAATATGGTCCCCAGATCAAATCTATGGGGTTTCCATTTAATGATATTAATATACTTTTCCTATATTTAGGAGCTACTCTCTGCCCTGATCCAACTTTCTAGTCCTATTTCCAACTCTGACACCATCTCTTCACACAATACCTGTGGTCTACCTGCATGTTAGCTGTGGCAGAGGCAAAAATTAGTAAAGTCATGGGCCACTTGGAAAATACCTAAAATAGACCTACTTGCTTTTTTCCAAAATGGAGACCCCAAATCTCTTCTGTTAAATTATTTCCTTTTAGTTCCTGATTATTTAACAATTTGTTCTGCTTTATATCTTCATGTTTTTTCATCTACCAAGTTGCAGAAGCTACCATGATGCCAACATGACTTCCCTGGGCAAATGACCTCACCAATGTGTCCTCCTCCCCAGAGCCCTGCCCCACTATGGAAAGATGGGAACATGCTGGGAGTATGGATCAACCTCTCAATGCCCAGCAGAGAAACAATTACAGAAGCCAGACCTTCCACCTTCCGTACCCCATATTGATCCTGGTTCCATGCTCCCAGAGGGATAAAGAATAGGAAAGCTTTCAAGGGAAGGGATGGGATACAGAACTCTGGTAGTGGTAATTGTGTGGAATTGTATCCCTCTTATCCTATGGTCTTGCTGATATTTTTAATTTTATAAATAAATATAAAAAAGGAAAAGAGTAGCTCATTTAGCTAGGTGTTCAAGTCCTGACACCACACAGGGACACCACAAACCTAAGGGAGGCTCCAGTGCTGTGAATCTCTCCTTTTCTCTCCTTCTTTCTTTGTCTCTGTTTCTGAAATCTAAAAACAATGAAAAAGTTATCCCAGGAGAATTGGAATAACACATCTGAGTGATCCTGGCACTTGGGGTGGAAGAGGAGAAGGAAATTCCTAGAAAAGGAAACAGTATAGTTATTGAACATAGGAAGTCATTCTCTTGACTATGAAAAAAAGGTTAACTGAAATATCAAGTTTAATATTATTATTACTAGTTCTAAACTATTGGATGGACTGGTAAAATTTAAAAGTTAAAATCCTTAGTTGGAGAGACTGAGAATGAGCACTTGAGAGTGTCATTTGCCACCATCAAAAACTGAACTACATTGTTGACTGGCCAATATGAATAACTAGACAACAGTTTAAAGATAAAAGTGCAGGATATGTAAAGTCACATTGCTGGAGATAATAGACACTGAAATACATCTTCTTCATCAAGAGCCGACTAAGCAAAGCATAGATCATAACATGCAGTAAATCCAGATGCAATTGTTAAAAGGAATAAGGCCAGTTGGGGAGTCTTGAATTGGAGAACTGCTCACAACATGGTTACAGTAAAGCAAGTTTGTAGAACACTTTGTGTAATAGGATCTAATTTTTGTTAAAAGAAAAAGGGTAGCTGAAATGACATATTAGTAGGTTTGTTGATGCATTAATGTCTTTAGCAAGGAATGGAATATGCAGTTACTTTTTTTGGTTTAACCTTTCCATTTTTTTCCCATTCTTTCACACAATGACATGTGTCTAAATATGCTTGGGTAATATATATTATGAACTGGCATATTGTCAAAGGTGGACTTTAAAAAAAATATTTATAAAAAGAAAACACTGACTAAACCATAGGATAAGAGGGGTACAACTTCACACAATCCCCACCACCAGAACTCTGTATCTGTTCTTTAACCCTCTGGGAGTATGGACCCAAGGTCATTGTGGGATGCAGAAGGTTGAAGGTCTGGCTTATGTAGTAATATTTTTTTTAATGCCACCAAGGTTATCACTTGGGCTCAGTGCCAGCATTATGAATCCATTGCTCCTGGTGGCCATTTTTTCCCTTCCATTTTATTTGATAGGACAGAAAATGAGAGGGGAGATAGAAAAGGGAGTGTGATAGACATCTGCAGACCTGCTTCACCACTCATGAAGCATTTTCCCATGCAGGTGGGAGCTGGGGGTTCAAACCCAAGTCCTTGTGCATGGTGATATATGCACTTAACCAGGAGTACCATTTCCTGGCCCCTTATCCTTTTCATATTTTTAAATAATTAAAAAATTTATTTGTAAAAAGGAAACACTGACAAAACCATAGGATAAGAGTGGGTACAGCCTCGCACAATTCCTACCACCAGACCTCCCCTGAGTCTTTTTAATACATAGGCTGAGTCTTTTTTTTTTAAATAATTTTTTTATTTATAAAAAGGAAACATTGACTAAACCATAGGATAAGAGGGGTACAACTCCACCAGAACTATGTTTCCCATCCCCTCCCCTGATAGCTTTCCTATTATTTAACCCTCTGGGAGTATGGACCCAAGGTCATTGTGGGATGCAGAAGGTGGAAGGTCTGGCTTCTGTAATCACTTCCCCGCTGAACATGGGCATTGAAAGGTTGATCCATACTCCCAGCCTGCCTCTCTCTCTCCCTAGTGGGGAAGGGCTCTGGGGAAGCAGAGCTCCAAGGCACATTGGTGGGGTTGTCTGTCCAGGGAAGTTTGGTCAGCATCCTGCTAGCATCTGGAACCTGGTGGCTGAAAAGAGAGTTAACATACAAATCCAAACAAATTTTTGACCAATCATGGACCTAAAGGCTGGAATAGTGCAGGTGAAGAGTTGGGGGGGTCTCTATTTTGTAGATAGCTAGTAGGCGTATTTTAGTTATATTCCAAAGGGCCTGTGACTATACTAGTGTTTTTTTTTTTTTTTTTTCCTGAGCCTGAAATTTGTTATGCAGGTGGATCCGAATTATTGTCTGGGGAGATGATGTCATGGCTGGCAGAAGGACCAGAAGGCTGGATCAGGGAAGAGAGTAGCTCCCAAATATGGGAAAGATGTATAAATATTGTTGATTGTAAACCCCATTGATTTGATGTGATCTGAGGCCCCATATTCAGCTTAGGAGCCTATGTGACCTCTGCATCCCTGTAAATCTGAGCTCACATTCTGTGGTCATGAGTAGGAACGTGCCAAGCTGCCCCAATATCAGGACTCATCATCCTCAGGTGTAGCATAGAATATATTTTCTAGGCTCCCTTAGGAGGATGGAACATACTCTACCATTGTTGATCCAAGTTGAAGGCAAGGTCCTATGGGGGCCCACAAAGGGATCTATTGTGTTGTTAGATAGAGATGACCGGTCACAATGGAGAGAGGGATTTATTTGAGGTCTAGGCCCATCATGTCTGTTTGGGAATCTCAGGACTCCTCGAATAGGGCCCCAGCTGATGGGGTGGCCTGATAGTGACTAAAGAGTAATCATTAAAGTATGCCAGTCTCTTGCCCTTATTCAGATTTTGCAGTCCTTGCTTTGATGAGGTTAACTTTGGGGTGAGTGAGAGAACTGTAATAGGAAATAGGTGAGGATGGCATCCAAGTCTAAGTAGACACTATTTCATTATGAACTTTATACTGACTCAATACAGATTATTGTGCACTTTTGCTTTAAGGTGTCGTGTCTCTCTGGTGGGGTGATCTCCAGGGGAAAGGTAATGGACCGGTTCTTTCTCGCTCACGACAGGGGTGACACGAAGTAAAAGACACCAGGGAGCTCCTCAGAGTGTAACTCAGAACTCAGAACTCGTTTATTAGCAAGGGGGACATGAGTTAAACAGAAAAACAAACAAAGGGGATATTACTGAAATATGTCAGAAATTACAGGTTTCTTAACGGTTGGCATGCCCCTAAGGTAGGGGGCTGGTATGACAGGAATTGATGAGATACAAGACAGTTATTCTCCATGACACAAGCAACTTAATTATCCAAACTTATTTGAGAGAAGCATAGGGGTTAAACCCATAGGGTGAGACAGAGAGAAGATGGATATCAAAAGCCCATATAGTTTGGAATTTCTCTTGTCTGGGGTCTGAGGTGTGTGATGAAGTGTGTGATAAGGTGTGTTCTTCTGTGATCAGAAGGTGACTTTGAATAAGTGAATCTGCGGCCATGTGGCCTGCAGTTAATGGAGGGAAGTACTGGGGTATCTGTGGGCCTGAGAGTCAAGAAGGAAAGAACCAAGTCTGAGTTTCCCCCCTTATGCTCACCTCGGTTGAGAGAGACTTACCAAAAGGTTATCTTCTCAGACCTCCATCCAAGGACGGGGGTGGTTCTCCCTAAGCTCTATTAGGCTTACACATAGTCCCATCATTAAGGTATGTATTTTGCCCTAATTTATGGATACATGTGAACATATGTTCTATCTTATGGCACCTGGTCTATATCTAGGTTTTGGGACTTTGTTAGGAAGTGAACCTCTTGGAATGGAATTAGAGAATACTATGAAAGAAAAGGTCTCACTCGAGTAATAGGGGTGAACGTTTGACATTCTATGCCTGACGTCTCTGGACACAGTCTGAAGTGAAGCATACTGAGGTGTGTTGATTAGGTTGGGCTCAGTGGATGCAGTATTATTTGGTATGAATTGAGAGAAGCATGCAGGAAAGTGAGCCTCACCCTGAAGTTTACAGGACTGGGGGAAATAAGGCCTCTATAGAGGAAGTGGGAGGTTCCTGCTGTCTTAGGATTTAAGAAGACAATAGATAGTTATTGCTATAATCACATTATTGGGCAATTGGGTTAACTTAAAAAAATCCCTTTGTTAGGATTTGCTGTATCATACACAACATCACCATAATTTATGTCCTTTGACATTATTTGTATATAGCTGTGCCACCAGTTTCTTCTGTTCTCCCTGGTCTAAGCTTTTAAGAGAGTCAACATATCAAAGACTCAGCCTATGTATTAAAAAGACTCAGTCTGTGATTTAAAAAGTTTGAGACATTCAATTTTTCCCCTCTCATATTAATTAGTGATTTATCTGACTACAAATTGATAGGAGTGTACATAAACATTATTCAAAGGTGGATTTTTAATTATATGTATTAACCAAGTCAAAATCACCTATCTAGAACTTTCAACTCTCTCTCTCTCTCTTTCTCTCTCTTCTTTCTTTTTCTCTTTTGCCTCCAAGGTTATCGCTGGGGCTTAGTGCCTGTACTACGAACCTACTGGAGGCCATTTGTCCCCCCATTTTATTCTATAGGACAGAAAGAAATTGAGAAGGCAGGGGACAATAGAGAGGGAGAGAGGAAATAGACACCTGCAGACCTGCTTCACCACTTTGAAGCGACTCCCCCTTTAGGTGGGGAGCTGGGGGGCTCCTATTGGGATTCTTGATTGGGTTCCTGCAATTCGTACTATGTGCACTTAACTTACTGCACTATAGCCCATCCCCCATCTCTGAAATTGTTTTTGTTTATTGCATATGAGAGAAGAGTTTCACATGAGAATAGCCAAATAAGTCAGAGCACCATTGTAGTACATGAGCGATCTTCAGGCATGCAAGTCCTGTACTCTTCTTGCTGAGCTACTCCCATTGTCTCAAAATATCTTATTTTGCTATTATTTTTTGGTCATTAGTTATATTCTCTCTCCCTATTTTTTAAAGACTCTTCTCCCTCCCACTCCCTTTTTTAAACCACTGCTCAGCTCTGATGGTGCAGGGGACTGAATTTGGAACGTTGGAGCCTCAGGCATGAAATTTTTCTGCAATACCAGTATGCTGTCTATTTGCACTCACTCCCTCTTTTTCAGATGGAGAGGAAGAGAGAGTCAGCACCACAACATTGCTCCTGAATCTGTAAAACTTCCCCTGTGCATAGTGCTCCCATATGGTGGATGGCTGGGCACTCAAGCCTGGGGCCTTCCACATAGCAAAGTGTGCTCTTTACTGGGTGAGAAATCTTCCTTGCTCCTGTCTGTTTATGTCTTAGCATTACAATCTATGTAGTGAGAAAATGAATGATATAACAGTCTTCTACTTAATAAAACGTTACGTAAATATCACATGCTTTGACTCCCACTGCTTGATGACATGTAAATAGATGATCCAAGTTGCCATGCTTGCACAGAGCTCCTTCTTTAATAACAGAAGCCAAAGGATTTATGAATTTTTGGATGAAAATATAAGTTGCTGAGAACATTAGCCACCTTTGATTTATGTGAGATAAACAAAGATAAAACAGCAAGAGGCTCGAATTATACAAGAGAGCAGCTATGGATCATGGTATTTTATTATTTATTTAAAAAATTTATTATCTTTATATATTGGATAGAGACAGCCAGAAATTGAGAGGGAAGTGGGTGATAGAGAGGCACCTGCAGACCTGCTTCACTAGTCATGAAGCTTTCCCCCTGCTGGTGGGGACTGGGGGCTTGAACCTGGGTCCTTGTACATTGTAACATGTGTGCTCAGTTGGGTGCACCACCACCTGGCCCCGATCATAGTATTTTATAAGTTCACTATGCAGAAAAAAAGTCAGTTCTGGGTTAAGAAAAGAATATATATGTGTGTGTGTGTGTATGAATATGTCCATATATATTTATATGCACATTTATAGATGTATGTATATTAGCAGATCAGTGTTCATTTCTGGCTATGGTATTGCAGGGGATTGAACCTGGGACTTCAGAGCCTTAGGTATAAAATGTTTTTTGCATAACTATTCTGGTATCTCCCTTTACCAAGAGTATACTTGTATAAGTAAGCCATTTGCAACTCCCATAATCCTACTATTGCTTGTAAGATTTTCATTTAAACAGTCTATATTATTGTTAATATGCACATACAATTTGTCCATGCACTTATATTTGTTTAAAGTAGTTTATAGTGTTCCATTCAGATGAGTACTGTTGTGATAATAAAAAGTAAAACCTCATATGCATGTATATTCTCTATGTATATATTTCTGTGTTTGCACATGTTTCTGTGCACAGAGACTTACCCAGGTTCTGTTATCAACAGTGTTCTTGTTTTCTCTGGGTCTATCCCTAGGAGAGGGATTTCTGGGTCATACGGTAAGTTCATTTCTAGAGTTTTGACGAATCTCCAGACTATTTACCGTAGGGGTTTGACCCACTTACATTCCAACCTGCAATATAGGAGAATATCCCACACCCCATAGCCTTGCCAACAGTTGGTGTTTCTATCTTTCTGAATGTGTGACAGTCTCTTAGGTGTAAAGTGGTAGCTCATTATTGTTTTTATTTGCATTTCCCTGATTATAAGTAAATTTGAGCATTTTTTCATGTCTGTGGGTCCTTTAGGTCTCTTCTCTGGAGAAGATTTTGCCTATTTCTCTCCCCTCTCCCATTTTTCTTTTCTCTTCTTTTCTTTTCTTTTCTTTCCTTTCCTTTCCTTTCCTTTCCTTTCCTTTCCTTTCCTTTCCTTTCCTTTCCTTTTTTTAAAAAAAATTTTCTCCCGCATTTTTCAATGGGGTTGTTTTTCTTTTTATTGTTGAGTTTGGTAAGTTCATTATGTATTTTGCTTATCAGTCCTCTGTCTGATATATGACACAAAGATTTTCTCCCACTCCTTTTGGTGTCTTTTGTTATTGTAGTGATTCACTTTGCTGCGCAGAAGCTCTTCAGTTTGATGTCATCCCATTGGTCTCTTTTTGCTTTCATTTTTATTGCAATTGGATTTGAATGAGTGAAGATGCTGCAAAAAACTTAAAAAGGAGAGAGTTATGCCTATATTTCCTTCTATGTAGTTTCTAGTCTAACTTCTAAATCTTTGATCCATTTGTAGTTAACTTTTGAATATGATGAAATTTGGTGGACCAGTTTCATTCTCCTGAGCATTTCAACCCAATTCTCTCAATACCATTTGTTGAGTAGAGTCTCCTTTTCCCATATGATGTTTTAGGCACCTCTGTCAAAAATTACTTGAAAAGAGAGGACAGAAGAAGAGAAGAGAAAAGAAGAGAAGAGAGGTAGGTGTAGGGGCTGATTTATGGACTCTCAATTCCATTGTACTAATCTGTGTGTCTATCTTAGTTCTAGGTAATTTTAATTATAGTAGCTTTGTAGTATATTTTGAAGTTAGGAAGCATAATGTCTCCATTCTTGCTCTTTTCCCTTCAGGATTGCCTTGTCTATCCTGGGGACAGGAAAACTTTTTTTTTTTTTTGAATGGAACTCTGAGGGAATTTGCACTTTATCCAATAGTTGTGAAATAACAACAACATTGGTGTAGATTGCTGGATGAGTTTCCAAGAAGTCTAGAATAAGAAGACTTCTTAGCTGGAGCTATAGAAAGAGCAAAGATCAAAAAGAACATCAACCAAAGAAAGGAAGATTTTACCTGGCAAAGGAAGACAAGAAAAACCCAAAGGTAGCCAGATTCTGGTTTTGAAAGGAAATTTTTAATCTTTGAAAACAGGCTCAAAGTTCAGGTTTGAATGTCCTGAACCACAAAAGCTCCAGCTAAATACTAACCAGCACCCTGCAGAACCTGCTGCTCAGAAAAGGAAGGTGACATGAAAAAGAAGTTCTAAAGTGGTCTGTAATTATAGACATGGCTCGGGAACTGGTGGGAATGAAGAGAGAATTCCTCTGGGCTCATTCAGCCTCAGAACTTCATGATTTATTTGACCTAGTAACACCTCCTCCATATTATCAGTTGAGAACCATAATCCAGTGAAACATTTTGATGTTCCCAGAACCTTTATCACTATGGAATAAGAAGAGTGTTGGGACTTCATTATCAGTCTTCTGTGGTACTGAGGAATGAACTCAGGCCATGTCCATGTTCATTACTTCTAAGTAATCTCCCAGGTCTAGGGTTTTTTTTTTTTTGCCTCCAGGGTTATTTCTGGGGCTTAGTGCCTGCACCATGAATCCATTGCTCCTGGAGGCCATTTTTTTTCCCCTTTGTTGCCCTTGTTGTTGCCTTGTTGTGGTTATTATTGTTGCCGTTGCTATTGTTCACTGTTGGATAGAACACAGAGAAATGGATAGAGGAGGGGAAGACAGAGAGGAGAAGATAAAGATAGACACCTGTAGTCCTGCTTCTCTGCCTGTGAAGTGACCCCCCTTCAGGTGGGGAGCCAGGGGCTCGAACTGGGTTCCTTTCGCTGGTCCTTGCACTTTGCGCCACGTGAGCCTAACCTGCTGCGCTACGGCCCAATCCCCCAGGTCTAGCTTTTTATTTGGAGAGGGAAAGAGAGCGAGAGAGAGCGAGAGAGAGAGAGCGAGAGAGAGAGAGACAGAGAGGTTTGATGCACACCATAGCATTGTTTCACCCTCTATCTCATGTGCAATCCAGTGCCTCACACATGGAAAGTCATATGGTATACTGGGTGAATTATCTTCAGCTTCCTGCTCCTTGGGACTTTCTTATTAAGTTGTATCATATTTAACCAAATGCTGTAAATAGTTTCTTTAACTGTAGTAAAATGAAATACTGTAATAATGGAAACTGAAGGGCTAGGTGATTGGGGTACCTAGTAAAATGCACACTTTGCCTTGTGTAAAGATCTGAGTTCAAGTCTCTGCTTCTCACTTGTGGGGGAAAACTTCTTGAACAGAGGGACAGTGCTGCCACTATCATTCCTTCTCTTCATGTCTCTCTTTCCCCCTCACTGTCTCTCACTATAAAACATGGTTACCAGGAATGGTGGAGTTTTGTAAGCATCTAGCCTCAGCAATAACCCTAGTGGCAAGAATATATATATAAAAAAAACAACAACGAAATTTTATGTTTTGGTAGTAATGCAAGGTTAGCAAAAAGAGAAAAAATAGATCATGAAGCATGAGACATCCTCTACAAGCTACATCACTTGTCACCATCAATGGGAAATTAATGGAAATGAATGATATACTATTTAATGCCAGGACCCCTTTTTTTTTTATCCTCAAATCACAGGGGAAAATACTGCTAAATCTAAATGTCAGGCTAGGCTTAGAGAAGCACTTCTATTGAGGATGATCACTTTCAATTATCTCCACATCTGTCAGTGATTTTCATGAGGACTGAATTGGATTCATTATTGAACCATGTATGATACTGCTGAGCAACCTCCCTTTCCCACCTTTTTTTCTTTATATACTTGAAGAGGGAGAGAAAAAGAGAAGAGAGAAGAAGAGAAGAGAGAAGAAGAGAGGAGAGGAGAGGAGAGGAGAGGAGAGGAGAGGAGAGGAGAGGAGAGGAGAGGAGAGGAGAGGAGAGGAGAGGAGTAAGGAGTAAGGAACACCAAAGTACTACTCCACCATTCAGAGTTCTCTTTGGTGTTGTCCTTGGTGCTTCCAAGGGGTACCCAGGACCAAAGACAAGAGTCCCATGTACAGTAACTATGTACTCAACTGATTAAGCCTTCTCCCAGTCCTGGAGATACTACTGCAAACATGTGTATGTGTGTGTGTGTGTGTAAGTAGTAATTTTTTTAAAGTATCTTATTTATTTATTTATTTATTTATTTATTTGAGTGATTCAGAGAGAGAAAGACACAGAGAGAAATAACCCTGTTCAGCTCTGCCTTATGGTAATATGTGGGGGTGGGGGTGGGTTAGGGGGTTGGGGTGTGTGTGGGGGGATTGACCCTGGGACTTCAGAGCCTCAGGCATGAGAATCTCATTGCATAAGCATTATACTATCTACCCTCCCCGCCCTGTAAACATATTTTTTAAGGTGGAATTTTGCATTTTCTTCTGAAGTCACAGTTTAACTTGTCACATTCGAGACAGGTGAGGTGGGCGTGTCTGCCCTTCTAAGGCTAAGTGTGTGTGTGTGTGTGTATATGATTGCATGCGTTTTTTTCTCTAAAATGATCAACATCTTCCCTGTGAATGAAGTGGATGGTGTTCTCAAGATGTTGCAAAGCTTTACCACCTCAAGGGCAAGGCCTTGGAGGGAGTGGAAATAAAGGAAATGAAACATTTTCTCAGTAAGGCTCTGAGCTTTTTTGTAATTCAGTCAAAACCACCGGGGCTAATTACTGACTGGATTTATTCAGTGGAAGAGCTTCTGAAGTCTGCTGGCTGGAGTGTGTGAGGCACTCCATTCTAATGTTGCAAAACCTTCTAAGTAGCCACAAAGGCAACTGTTTATCTCTATCTTCACTTTAAACACCTGTTTATTGATACTTTATTATGTGTTTTGAGGCTTGTGATTAAGTGTCTCACACCTGGCTGGTGAAGTTGCTGTTTGATCATGTTTTGAAATGCAATTTGACTGGCGTGTGATCCCATGATGCAAGGCATCAAGTGGATCAGAGGCTCCCAAACTGTTATTGTTTTTAAAAACAACCATTACAGAATAATAGCTTGTTTGTGCAAAAGAGGAAATGAACTTCAGGACTTTGCATATTATGATGCAACAGTTCTATAAGAATGTGAGTTTCAAAGTATGATACAATGGTGAAGCACATTAGATTCCTACCCTGACAGGGCAGAATTGGAGTCTTTGGTGAGGAGGAATCCATGGAGTGGCATTTTAAACGTTGGCGTATACACTAGAACACTGTTAGTTCTTTTGGCTGCTTTTTCTTTTTTGTTTTAGAGGGAGGGAGGGAAGAAGGAAGAAAGAGAGGAAGAGGGAGAGAGAAAGAGAATAAATCAGCACTATTCCAACCTCCATGAAACTATGGTGTTCCATGGGGTGCTGAGATTGGAACCAGGGCCTTGAACTTGATAAGGCACACACCCTGCCAGATGAGTTATCTCCAATCAATCCTGAAGGAAACTTACACTTGTATAGAATGAGGGGCTTTCTGGGCAGGGACTTCTGATTCCTTTCTGTCCATTAAGTCTGGACTGGGAGTTGAGAGGCTGTGGTCATTTTTTGGAGCACGAGGCTACACTGCGACCCACTATGGAAAGAACCCTTTGTGCCCAAGGTGGAAGGGTGACCCAGAAAGTTGAAAGGATGCAATGAAGAATCATGTGTGGCAGAAAGAAGGTTAGAACCCAGATCCCATGGTCCCTGCTCATTGGGGATTGAGCTTATTGCTCTTGATTCTCATGTTCTCATGCAATGGAAGGCTGGGGAAATAGGATAGTGATTTATACAACAAACTCATGTCTGAGGCACCAGAGGCATCAAGTTTAGTCCCCAGAACCACTATAAACTAGCACTAAACAGTGCTCTGGTAAAAAATAACCAGAGTTCAGCATGTTAGAGTGCAGGATCTGTGAGGTCTCAGAAGATATAGGTTCAGTCATTGGTACTACCTCAATTCAGAACTAAGCAGTGGTCTGGTCTCTCTCTCTCTTTTCTCATCCTCTCTCTCATAATTAAAAATGTGCTAAAAATAATTTGATTAGTGAAAACTCAAGGGGACTCAGAACTGTGGTTAATATTCATGTGCGTGTAGGTACTGCTGTTCTTTTAAAATAATCGCACTTTATTATTTGTGAATAAAAGGGAGCTGGGCGGTAGTGCAGTGGGCTAAGCGCATGTGGCGCGAAACGCAAGGACAGGAGGAAGGATCCCGGTTCAAGCCCCCTGCTCCCCACCTGCAGGGGAGTTGCTTCACAAGCGGTGAAGCAGGTCTGCAGGTGTCTATCTTTTTCTCCTCCTCTCTGTCTTCCCCTCCTCTCTCCATTTCTCTCTGTCCTATCCAACAATGACGACAACAATAACTACAACAAGAAAACAACAAGGGCAACAAAAGAGAATATATAAAAAAAAATACTTTAAAAAACACCAACACTTGTATTTGTGAATAAAAGAAAGAGTGTGAACATTGTAAATGGATGTGTTTATAAGAGAAATTATGACCACTTTGGCATCTATTAGTTTCTTTATGAATCTTTTCAAAGATGTTTTAAGAACTTGCAAATGTACAAACATATTAGTTAAAACAGGTGACTGGGAAGTTGGCTTCATTGGTAGAGCACTGGGCTTGCCTACCTAAGGCTCCTGGTTTGATCCCTGGGACTGCATGTACTGGATTTGTATACTGATCTCTCTCTCTCTCTCTCTCATCTCTCTCTCTCACACTCTCTCTCTTTTTCCTTTCCCTATTTTTCTCTTTCTTTTTCTCACTTGAAACTCTCATAATAAATGAATTTAAGTAGTCCAAATGACAGCATTCTATGTTCAGAGTTCATCTTGCTTTTGAGACTGCTCCGCAGTAACTGTTAAAGAGCTGTCTTACTCCTATTGATGGTCACATAGTAGCCTGTCACCTGGATATATTGTCATTTATAAAATAAGTAAGTCACCTATAGATGATTTTTTAGTTTGTTTCTAAGGCAGTGTCATTATGAATGCAAATGTTGCTGCAGTGACTATCCTTGTATATCTGGATGCAAAGACTTGTGAGCTTTAAACTGTGAAAGTCAAGACTGGGTGGTGGTATATACCCTGTAGAGTGCGCACATTGCTATGTGCAAGGAAGTAGGCTCAAGCCTCTTATGGCTGCCCACAGTTCTCTCTCTCTCTCTCTCTCTTCTTTCCTCTCAATTTTTCTCTGCCTTTATAAAAAAAAAAAACCCACAAAAAACTGTGGGGGCCAGGCAGTGATGCATCTGGTTAAGTGCACACATTACAGTGTGCAAGGACCCAGGTTCTAGGCCCTGGTCCTTACCTGCAGGGGGAAAGCTTCATGAGTGATGAAACAAAGTAGTAGGTGTCTCTCTGTCTGTCTCCCTCTCTATCCCCCCACTCCTCTCAATTTCTCTGTCTCTATCCAATAATAAATAAAAATACTAAACAAACAAACAAACAGTGAAAGTCAGTTAACCTGCTAACTTATGCCCTTCCCAACAGCATAGAGAAACACCTAGACCCCCATAATCTCATGGCTACAAGTATATTCTCCAACTCAGCTAAGGGCAAGGGTTGGTTCAGCAAACCATGACTTCTGGTGGTGAATCAGAGCCTCTCCCATTTCCCTGCCTGCAGAGGAGATGGAACTCTCCTGCAGCCAAAGGAGCCATTTCCTGCCTGTCTTGCTGCTCTAGCTGAGTCAGCTCATTAGCCTTAATTGTCTTTGAAAGAAGCCCCAGCTGCGTCATTCTTTCCAGACCTGCAGATTTGTGGGCATTGCTGCCAAAACCAGGGGTGTGGGCATAGGAATAGAGCAAGGCTTTGCAACCTGTCGTCAGTGATGGCAACTGGAGAGTAAATCAGAATGGCTTTTTTTTTTTTTTTTTTTTTTTGGTTTGAAAATAGGTCAGATCCTCAGAGGTCAGAGCCATGCCAGACTTAGGCTCTCAACATCTAGAATTATGTGATAGTGCATCTGGTTGAGTGCACATGTCATAGTGCCAAGGACCCAGCTTCAAGCCCCCGCTCCCCACCTGCAGGGGTAAGCTCTGCGAGTTGTGATGCAGTGTTGTGGGTGTCTCTCTCCTTCTCTATCACCACTTACCTCTTGGTTTCTGGCTGTCTCTATCCAATAAATAAATAAAAGTAATAACAATAATAAAAAAACCAGTGGAATTGTCATGTAAGCATCAAGCTATAGAAATAACCCTGATGGCAAACATTAATTAATAATTAAAAAAAACCTTAAAGCCACATCACTACTCAATTATTTTTCTCCATTTAACTTATAATTTTGTGTTTTCGCATCAACTATCCCTACAAAGTGGGAATGCTGTATAATGGTCAACTGTTATGCATCTCTCTTCAATTTGTAAGGCTAAAGATATTGCATCGGGAGCTTGAAATTCACAGTAATGGAAATATTGACAAGTACTACAACTGAGTGCTTGATTTATTGTTCCATTGAATACCTAGGCTTCAGAAGCAAAGGAGAAAATGCTAATAATGCAGATCAAACTTGAAAGCTGGTCATGATTAGAGCTGCAGGTGAGAGGACTTAATATGATGAACACAGTTTGTACAAAAGCGGACTTACCTAGTTGAGCTCACCATGGCGGTGCATTCATTAGGAAAAGCCTTAACAGACTGAGCTGTGACTCCACTTGTCAAATCATGGCTAAATTACAATTACAATCAGAATTTGACCACAGATACAAAGTTTTACCAAAAATTAAAGAAGGCATCCAGGGAGAAAAAAGGAACTCTGGCATCCACAACTAAAACTATTGTGTATTTTGTTGACTACCTGTAGACTGTGTGTTGTAAATGAGCATCCTTTGCGTTGGTAAAGTTTACAATGTCCATATGTGTGTAAATGTGTGTGTATGTATGTATGTACCTGCATTCTTTCTGTTTTATTTTGTTTTTGAGAGCTGAAGTGTTAACTATTTACCTGCACACCATCATTTCCAGCTCCAGAATGCCCTGAGTTGTCATTGCTTTTGTGCTATTGTTTTAAAGAGAAATGGGGTCTTCTTCAGCAGTGCACATATGTGCAGTGGGGAAAAGAGGTTGTGATCCAGCCATTTGTTTCCTGTCTCAGAGAGAAAAGCTGGCACCAGCAGAGTTTGGACTCCTCTTGGCCTCAGGGTGCCCCTATTGATGGAGCAAGAGATGGGACCAAGCCCTGAGGAGCTGACTGGCTTGGAACCATGCCCTCTCTTGCAGGTCTCAGTTCGGGGCACCAGTTGCTGGGCTAGCTTTGTGGACAAGAGCTTTGTGGAGAGAGACGACCAGGGACTCATGGTTGAGTGGGACGCAGGTCAGTCTTTTTTGATGAGGAATGCAGTGTGATCTAGCTATCTCTAGTCACAACCCTGTCCTATATATATATATCTCCTGAGGCAGAAGTGTCAGGAAGAAGTATGTAGGATAGGGGGTGGGGAGAAGGAAAAAGCACAGAAACCAATGGGGATTAAACCAATGAAAACAATGATTATGTAAATAGACCACAGGCAAGCAATGCAACAGAAGGGGTCTTAGAAGCAGAATTTAGAAGCAGACCAACACTCTCTGAACCTTCTTTCTGGTCAATGGCCAGCTGTTTTTGGCTTTTTTTTTTTTAAACTCAGGGCTTGGCAACCCTTCTGATGGAGCAAGCCAAGTCCCCATTTAATCACACAAAGGCTGCAAGTGCCAGGAATACATTTTAACTTTTGAAAAGTTCTCTCTGTTAATTCTGATTCTGGCCCAAGTCATTACAGAGAAGAATTCTCTTATTAAGATAAAGTCCATTGAAACATAAATCCTGAAGAAAAAACATTTTTGCCTCTTTCAACCTGGACAGGAACAGAAACATTTGTGATTTTGTTCTTCATCCAAGGAAGATCTTGCCCTCTTGGACTCAAGCATATGACCTGCTTCTATTGTCAGTGCCCCTAAGCCAGTACTTTAGGATCCCTGAGAAGCTATATTGGGGAACCCCAAGGTTAGGGAGAGTGCGTAAGTGCCTGGGGTATTCCTGGGTTATGTGTCAGTGGCTAGGGAGTGTGACTGTGGTATTTCTTTAAGTTATTGCACCATGCAGAATCTATCAGTGCAGGGGTTAGGCAGTGGTACACCTGACTATGCTCACACATTACAGTGAACAAGGACTCAGGTTCAAGCCTCTGGTCCCCACCTGCAGGGGGAAAGCTTCATGGGTGGTGAAGTAGGGCCGCAGGTGTCTCTCTGTCTTTTTCCATCTCTCCCCCCTCTCTCCTCTCAATTTCTCTCTGTCTCTATCCAATAATGAGTATAATTAAATGAGGCCAGTGATCGAAGATAGGATTTCTCATGAAAATCCTGTGTTACTGCTATATTATATCCCCAGTCCAGATACTTTATTTTAAAAAGTACTTAGTCATTATTTCTGTGAGTTAACATTACATTTATATGGTATTGTTGAGGGGTTTTTTTTGTTGTTGTTTTTTAACATCTTCCACACGATGAACTTGTTTTATTGTTTTAACTTCCCTCTGCAATACCCAGGGCCATTATTATCCTCATCATAGTCCTGTCGCTGAGGTCCAAGGGTTCAAGGTCACATAGCAGCTGAGGCACAGGGCTGGATGGACTTTCTCCAGTTTAGCACCTTACCTGCACCTCACTGCATCACAGTGTGATGAGATTTTTTTAAATGATATATTCCCTCTTGTATTGATTAAATAGTGACTTATAAGATTATAAATTAATAGGAGTGTATATTAACACCATTCTCACCACTAAAGGTCTGTATACATGCCCCCATCCCCTATAGTGAAGCCGAAAAATCTTCACATCTTTCAGACTAGAGAAAGATGAGATTTCTGAGAGTGATAACATGAACTGCTAGGAGGCAGACAACCACCCAAGATCTAGTGTCCTTGCTGGACGGTGGTGTTTCCTGTGGAGTTTGCAGTCTCCTGCCTGGCTTCTGCCCTGGCTCTGGCATCAATTCCTGAGTCAGGCACCCCCTGAAGGTGTCCTGAGTTCTCAGCAACACCAGAGCAGTGGACTGACTTCAAGACCTACTCTGTGCCTGTAGCTCTTTCTCACTCTGCTCAGTGCGCCGCCCCGTCACGACCACCAGAGAGACTGACAAAGTCATCTCCTCTGGACCTGCATTCAGACTTCAAAGAAGCTGGGCAGAAGGATGGAAATGGGTCGACGCATTCTCCCCCCGTTATTGCTACAAACAATTATACTGTCACAATTGATTAATAATGCTTTGGCAGTGCCTGGTGGAAATGGAGAGTCAGAAGCACCCCCTCTCCCTTACACAGGAGCATATTTGAAAGTTACATTATGAAAGTGGAGAAGGTGGGTCAGCGTAGACGGACAAAACAAGTCATGTTATGACTTGCCCCTCATAGAAACAATACAGAGGTTGAGGCCTCCCAGGTACAAGTTGACATATTGAAACAAAGAAAGATTAATAGTTAAACTGGACCAGACCTAGATAAGCAGTGGTCCACGACTAGGCAAAGATCTATACGCCCCCATAAAAGATTAATGGTAGAGATAGCCCTCAACAAAAGTCTAAAACAATTCTGGGTATGACCTCCCCTGGGAACAGAACGATACAAAGTATTGTACCCATTCTTTACAGTTATGGGGGAATAACATGTAGCCTGCCAAAGTCACAAGACTATTGTTACTTCTTTATGAGCTGGTTGCTTAGACAACCTGAATATAACCTGAAAAACATATAAAAGCTAATGCAGTTTCACTATTAAAACGAGTCCAGATTCACCCTCCAATAGAGTGTGGTGTCTATCTGTTCTCCCTCACCGACTCCTGACCCACCTGGGAGGTTGCCTTCAAGACCCCTGACCCTCCTGCTGCTCATCCACTGAGTGGTCCGCGGCAGGTGGCACCTGAACAGGGACTTGGGGGAAGACCATCCAGGTAAGGTAGCAATCTGAACTATTAGGAAGTTCAGGTCAGGATAGGACCCCGCACGTTAAGGGGACTGCAGCCCCGCCGCTGGAAGTAGCGGTTTCATAGGAAGCGGGAAGGTAACATGGGGCAGGAGAGCTCAAAGAATGAAGGGCTCTTCCTCTCGGTCCTCCAGCAGATGCTGCTGGGATGAGGAATTAGGGTACCCCACAAAGAGCTAAAGCAATTCTTAGCATTTATTAAGAAAAGCAGTCCATGGTTCCCAGAAGAGGAAACATTATCATTAGAAGACTGGAGAAGAGTAGGAAAAGATCTGAGAAAATTTTACTCAGAACATGGGCCCAGCGAGGTTCCAGCTATAACATTTTCTTTATGGAGCCAGCTGAGAGACTTATTAGGAGACAAATCAGAGTATGAATGTTTGGTAAAAGAAACACAGTCTAATCCTAGAAAAAATAAAGGCTATGGAGCTCTTGAGGAACAAGTTAGTCGCCCACTACTAGAGAAGTATAAGTGGCAGAATGATGACTGGTTAGATCCTGAAGAAGAGGCAGAATTAGATGATGAGGCCACCCATTGTCATAATGATGATGACGGTCTTTTGCCCACCATCCCTATGGCCACGGTGCCTCCCTTGAAGCTCAAGGACAGACAGAGAGGACGTAGAGTCCCTGCTAATGCTGGGTTTATGGCCGCCGTAAAAGAGGCAAGAAGAGAAGGGGATGTTGGGTTCCTCTTCCCGGTAATATCGTTGGATGATGAACCTGAGTGGGAGCCTTTACCATTAAAAATGTTAAAGGAATTAGCTCAGGCAGTTCAGTCCACAGGAGCTTCCTCACCATACACTTTACAAATAGTAGAAACGGTGGCAACTATGTGGTTAACTCCCTACGACTGGCAGCAAACAGCCTGGTCAGTTTTGAAGCCAGGACAATATATTTTGTGGAGAACAGAGTTTGAAGATCAGGCCAGAATTTACTTGCAACAGGCATTGTTTAAAAGAAGCAGGGGCCCCAAGCCAACATTCTCTATGTTAATGGGCAGAGATGACTGGGGGGATCCCCGGCAGCAGCATTGAAACTCATGTGTCTCAGTGTTGTCTGTCGCGCCGAATCCACCTCCCACCTATAAGTCTCATTCTCCCTGGATCAGCCTGCTGAGCCCCCAGTTGGGAGGTCGGCGGCAGCTCAGGATACTTTCTTCCTCCTCTTCCTCCTCCTCCTTCTTCCTCTTCTTCTTTGTTTTTATTTATTTATTTATTTATTTATTTATTTTTGCCTCCAGGGTTATTGCTGGGGCTCAGTGCCTGCACCATGAATCCACGGCTCCTGGAGGCCATTTTCCCCTCTTTTGTTGCCCTTGTTGTTGTAGCCTTGTTGTGGTTATTATTGTTATTATTGGTGTTGTTCATTGTTGGATAGGACAGAGAAAAATGGAGAGAGGAGGGGAAGACAGGGGGAGAGAAAGACACCTGCAGACCTGCTCCAATGCCTGTGAAGCGACTCCCTTGCAGGAGGGGAGCCAGGGGTTCAAACAGAGAACCTTAGGCCGGTCCTTTTTCTCTGCACCACCTGTACTTAACCTGCTGTGCTACCGCCTGACACCCAGGATACTTTATTCTGAATGTCACGAGGTCTCTCAGAGGCCATGTCTGAGCAATGGAGGAAGTGGAATTAGTCTTCTAAAAGGAGGCTAATGAGTAGAGTTCAATCAACCCCAGTCCTGAGGCTGAGAAGACAAGTGACTTCTGCGTCAGACAAATGGGAGTGTCAGAATTATTCCACCCTGAGGAGAAGATAGCTCAGGGGACTAAGAGGAATCAGGAGGAAAAGGAGGAATGGCACAGGAACCCTGCAGGACCTTCTGCTCAGAAGACATGGGGCTGAATATGGAACCCTGCTTTGATGATGGAGAGCTACCAGCTTCTCTTGTCTCTTTTCTCTATACTGTACAAAGGAGAAACTGGAGTCTAATAAGAAATGCAAGGGAGTTAGGGCTGTCAAAGGGAAGTCATAGAAAGAGAGAGGAAAGGGAGGAGGCTAAGAAGAGGTTGTAGAGAGTGAGTCCTTTTCCTCAGTCACATTTATTAGGGATGCCCTAAACGCAGACATCAAGATAAAGAATATTCCAAGGCAATGGTTACCACATCAAAATTAATGAGGAACACACTGTGACGAATAAACTACCAACATTTTAGGGAAGACTGGATCAGTTACAGCATTGTATTGAGACACACTGGAACCTCAGGCACAAGGAACAATCAATAATATTGATTCTGTCTTTAAAATCAAGCATTGTTTTCATCTTTTTTTTTTTGCATTTTGTTTTGTTGCAGTAAACACATAAATCTTTCGGTTTTAATCATTTTTTATGCGATAGAATAAAGCTCCAATCTGCCATTTTACAGCATTTATTTGTTTTCATCTTTATTATTTTTTATGTGGTTCTGGGGATCTAATCCAGCACCTCACACATGAAAGGCATGCACTTTATTGCTGAGTTATCCCCCTGGTCTTTTTTTTTTTTTTTTTTTTCTCAACAGGGTTACTGTTGGGGCTCGGTAATGGCACAATTCACCATTCCCGGCAGCCATTTCTTCCTTTTTTTGTTTTTTTTTTAAGTTTATTAGATAGTAAAGAAATTGAAAGGGGAAAGGGAGATAGACAGACACCTGCAGACAGACCTGCTTCACCATTCTTGAGCTTACCCCCTGCTGTGGGAAGTTGAAGCTCAAACATAGGTCCTTGTGCATGATAATTTGTGTGCTTAACCAAGCGTACCATGATCCAAACCCCTGGTCCCACTTTTAAATGGCCAATTCAGTGGCATATAGTACACACACAGTTATGTAGCCATCTCCACCACCCATCTTCAGAACTCTTTTCATCTTCCTAATCTGAAACTGTGTACCGAGTAGATACTAATGCTGGCAACCACCATGCTTCTCTATGAATTTCACTAGTCTAGGTTCCTTCCATAAGTGGAACATTTGTTTTATGTGACTGACATGTTTCACTTAGCATTTCTTCAAGGCTCATCCATGTTGTAACTTGTGCAAGGTTTTCTTTCCTAAATAATAATTCTCTCTCCCCCGTCTCCCCTCCTCTCTCTCTCTCTCTCTCTCTCTCTCACACACACACACACACACACACACACACACACCATGCTTTGTCATCTGGAAATAATTTTATGTTATTTTCATCTTACCTATTGTGAATAATACTGTGGAAGCATGGGGAGACAGATAACTGTTCGTCTTATTTTCAATTCTTTGGGGATATACAACCACAATTGGAAATGCCAAATCAGTTCATATAATCTTTTAAAAAAAAACATTTTTATTTATTATTGGATAGAGACAGAGAATTTGAGAGGGGAGGGGGTGATAAAGAGGGAAAGAGACACCTGCAGCACTGCTTCACCATTCGTGAGGCTTTCCCTCCTGCAGGTGGGGACCAGGGGCTTGAACCTCAATCCTTGCGCACCATAATGTGACCGCTTAACCAGGTGTGTCACCACCTGGCCCCCTCATATAATAATTCTATGTTTTATTGTTTAAAGAATGGTCACATTTTTGGGGGGTAGTTTTTGTATCACCTTTAATTTTTTAAAAATATTGCATTGGAATATTATTTATCTTGAAGACTGACTTCTCAGGATTTAGCACAACCGAATTCCATCTCTAGAACCCAGTCCTTTGGTCCACTGGCTTATTGGCATTGTGCCCAAGGAACCAAAAGTGCTTCCTCGTCCCCTTCTCCCCAGAACTATGGAAGTCTTCCTTTGCTTCCAGACAACCTACTAGTATTTTGCTCTTATTTGATGATACTCTGGACTGTTTTTCCAGCGGGGGGTCCACATTATACAAACCCTCCTGCTACCTTGTGACATTGACACTCTTGATCTGAAATGTTAACACCAGGGGCACTCTATGTGCTCCCCATGCAGTCTTTAAAAAAAATTTTTTTTTCTAGTGACTCACTTTTCTTTTTTTAAATAGCTTTTTATTTTACCTTTTGTTGTCCTTTTTTTTAAATTGTCGTTATTGATGTCTTCATTTGCCAGGCTAGCGCCGCCGGAGAGACAGACTATGGAACATGTAGCTGAGCGGGAACGCAATGCAATTTTTTATTGATCAGAGGAAAATGCCTTTATACCTTCTGAAGTGGAAGTGGCAGGTTGGAAGAGGAAATGGGTAGGAGAGTGGGTGGAGAGAAGAAAAAGAGCAAAGATAGCAAGCTTCCATCTAACCAATGGGGATTAAACCAATGCCCTGAAGGCAGGGCAGGTCTCCAGTTGTTGTGAAGGTTCTGACCAGTAGGGATTAAACCAATACCCTGCAGGCAGAGTGGGTCTCAGGCAAAAGAGTGATTATGTAAATAGACCACAGCATCAAGCAATGCAAGGGAACCTGGCGTGATGACCAACACGGATAGAAACAGAAGGGGTCTTTAGAAGCAGAATTAGCCAAAGGAGAAATGATGACCAAGTCATTGTTAGATAGGACAGAGAGAAATGGAGGGGGGGAAGACAGAGAGGGGGAGAGAAAGACACCTGCAGACCTGCTTCACCACCTGTGAAGAGACTCCCCTGCAGTTGGGGAGCTGGGGCCTCGAACCAGGATTCTTACACGGGTCCTTGTGCTTTGCACCACATGTGCTTAACCCACTGTGCTATCGCCTGACTCCCTAGTGACTCACTTTTCTCCAAAACAAACTAGCAAGACTTTGATTACGTCTACCTTTTTATATATTTTTTGCTTTTATTATCAGTAACAAGAACAACAACCTTAACTCTGGAACAAAATATGATCTACATTCTGACACAATAACCCTGGGAAGTTTGAAAACATTCTGGAGTTATAGAAGCCAGTTCATGGGCAAAACAAGAGTGTTCTCTTCCATTTGAAGCAGAAGGAAAGTGACAGAGCTTGTGGATGATTCAAAACCCCTGATGGGAGCAGAAGGGGCCTTTGAAGACTGATGCATTGTGGAAACCAAGACAAATTCTCTATTCTTGGGCTCTTCTTCCCCAAAGGGCAATTTACTCCTTGACTTTTTAGGTTAAGTATGGCATTCTCACATTGCATCTCCATGTCCCCGTGATGATCTGTGGTCCATGAAGCTTGGTAAATGGCCTCCTTTGTTCTTGTGCTTTTCCTCAGGTGCAAGAATTTCTATTTATTCCCAGGCATTTGGGAGATGTTTTTTACTTGGTCAGAAACTGGTTAGAGAATGGAAACAAGAGCATAGAAAAGACATTGTAATGTTGACTTGAGGATGTTCAAGTGGCTGAACATTCACTTGATGAATCACTTAATAACTTTGTGCCTCAGTTCCTCCAAAGGCTCAATAATAATATATGACTTATTACTGCTTTTTGTAGTCATTGGAATTTCTTCCTTATCGGTAAGAGTACCTGTGATGTGAGAAGAGAAGATATGCTTATTAAACAGAAGGTTGTATGGTTGGCATCATATTTTAGTTGTAGGAGTAGTCATGGGAGTCCCACACTGTGTACCCGGCACTATTCTTGATAAAAGGTGTTAGAACATGTTGGTGGAGGTTACAGGCAAGTAAAAGGATCCTTTATTTTTATGAGAGACAGACTATCAAACCCTAGGCCTCCTGCATGCAAGTCCTGTACTCTGCCTGCTAAGAAGCCCCCCCCCCCAGCCTCTTGATGAGTATCTAGTTTTCAGACAGGCTAGCACAGTTCAACAAATGGTGGTCCTTGTTTCTATCACAGTTCCTCTCTCTCTCTCATCCCTTTCGCCTTCCTCACCACTACCACTAACCCCGTGTACTATACTTAAGCCTCAGGGGTCAAAAGATGAAGTTATTTTGCTCCCTTACTTTGATGTACATCTAACAGGTGAAATATAAATATACTAAGTACAACTGATTTGTGCTTGACAGTGGTCACACCCCTCCATCCTGCTTCTGAGGGACTCATCACAACCCCATTACACATTTGGACATGAAGACTCCTAGCAGTCTTGTGATTTCTTCTACACACACAAAGCAAAGCTGAATGGAGAGTCAAAGGCAGAGCTTTCTGATGCCAAACCCTGAAATGCTCAGTCTTATGTGGCTGCTGGTCAGCGGTTAAGTGAACATTCACTCGTGGGGTATATGTGAAAATGCCTGGAGCTGATAGAACAAGGGACACAAGAAGTACTTAAAAGAGTAATTACAATTTTTTTTCTCCTGCAATGTGTGCATACATATGAATAGAATGAGACAGATAACTAGCTAGCTAGCGAGATATTTGGCAAACAGCAAACCAAAGCCATCGTGTCCACATGTCAGAGAAACAAATTTAGTCAGTGTGTCCAGACTTTTGTTAAACATTAAATTCCCAGGTGGTTATTTCTGAATTGACAGCTAAGAATTGTTTCCTTCTACTGGGAGGACTTGGGCCTATTGTCCTCGAGTCTATCTTATACTCAACGTATACTTTGTGCTTGTATCCAAGAACACATTTGGTGTTCCATGGTGGGTGGCAGGGAAGTCAAGGCAGGCAGACAGCTGAGGAAAGAGGTGGAGCTAGTGGTTACTTGCTTTTTCTTCAGACTTATGTCTGATGTAAGCTCTCCAGTCTCTGACTGCCTTGCCTTCCCAGGGCCTCATAAGCTATATAGCATATTATGAAGTGACAGTTTTTCCCCCAGAAGGGAAATTGCTTTAAAAAAAACTTAAAAGTAATACTATTCACAGGAAAAATGCTCACAGGAAAAAATTTATAAAAGAGAAGTGAACATCATTCATTATTCCATCATACATACCCACACATATATTGCAAAGAAATGAGATTGTGCTGTAAAATACCTCTTGGGCACATGGACAATCATTTTTCTCCATTCTGTGAACAACCTGATAATCAGATCTTGGTGGGTTCTCAGAACCAGGTTTATACCATTCAATGAATCAAAGTCCATTGGTGTTGGTGTTCACATTTGTTGCAATCTATAATGATCTCGAAAATTTGGAATTTTTCTCCTGAGGTCCCTGAAACTATGCTTCCCTCCCCCTCCTTTCCTCATTTTCAGTGGTTTCATTCTTTCTTCAAATCCCAAGAAATAGCTCACAACAGAATCACACTTTACCACTGAGTTATGTGAGAATGAGTAGGCAATCTATCTCTTTTTCTCCTCTTCCTTCTATCTCTTAAAGATTCCATTTCTCTCATCTATAAGCCCAGGGAATTTAATGAATAAAGTACACATGATTTTCTAGCCCTTTCCATTAACAATATTTCCTTCCTTCACCCCTCCTATTTATTACTGAGTTAAACAGGAATAGGGGCCTGGTAGTGGCGTACCTGATTGATCGCACGTTACAATGCACAAGGACTCGGGTTAGAGCCCCCAGCCCCCACCTGCAGGGGGAAAGCTTCAGGAGTGGTGAAGTAGGGCTGCGGGTGTCTCTCTCTTTCTCTCTTCCTCCCCCTGTCCTCTACATTTCTGGCTGTCTATTCAACAAAGAAATGAAAAACAAACAAAAAACCAAGAATAGAAGCATAGAAATAAAGAGAAAAATGGATTCCTAATAAAATACCAATTTACAAAAGCCAGACCTCCCACTTCTGCACCCCATAAAGGATTTCGGTCCATACTCTCAGACGGATAAAGAACAGGGAAGCTAAAAAAAAAAAAAAAAAAAAAGAACAGGGAAGCTTCTGGTGGATGGGGATGGTCACTGGGCTTTGGTGGTGGGAACTGTGTGGAACTGTGCGCCTCTTATCTCACTGTCCTGCTGATCACTGTTAAATCACTAATAATAAAAACAGAGACGACTTATGTGCCCGCCATGACGGGGCGCCCACGGCCTATATGTCGGAGGCGCAGCTCCTCACAAACCCGACTTCCTTCTTTGCCAAATGTCTCCTTCTGCCGTCATACCTGAGCCTATTACCGGTTTTCATTCGAACCCACTGAGGAATTGGACGATGCTGCTTTTGTTTCTTGGCTAGGAACCGTTTGATTCTGAACGTCTTGTGAGACGACATGGCAACCGAGTAACAAGCTCTCCACCTCGCACAAAATGGCCGACAAAAGGCGATAAGGGCGGAAACGGTTGGATCTGGGGGCGGGGCCGAGGAGCTGACGCAAACAGAAAAGGCTAGAGCTGGGGGCGGGGCCCAGGAGCTGACACATGCGCACTCACACCCGCGCCTGCATCATCGCTGTGGGAAGCCCAGCTCCCCACATGCACATAAAATGTCGCTTTGCTTGAACTCATTGAATGTCTTCCTCAGGCCTCTATCAGGGCCAATCTGCTTTCTGGGTGAAGATTACAGCCTGTAACATGCCAGAGTAGAAGACCTCCCATCGTAAGTTGTTTTAAAGGGTGCAAAATGGGTGGGACTAGCTCCTAAGGTGGGTATATCCCTGTGTAGATAAAGCCTCAGGTTCATGTTTAATAGCTACGAAGCAGGTGCTCCACTGTCTGCTTGTACCGTGGCTTATTTTATCTTACTACAAGAAAAAGGCTTCAGTTGTCTAGTCTGAATTTATCTTCTAATAGTAAAGAGAGATTAGCTTTTATAGGTAATTGTGTAGCAGGCCCTACTGCGTATGCTTCTGTTTGTATTTGCTTTATTATTTCCTTATAACATATATCCATAAATGAGACTAGGTCAGTGGGTTTGTACTTTAAACTAGCTTATGTGTATAGAATGTTTTCATACAAGTTACACCATTTTGCATGATCAAGAGTAAGGGTTCAAGCTTGCAACTCGAATATTAATAGATCTTCCCATTTATTGACAAATAAGTGGATGATTACTAAAACACACACACACACCTACATATTTTTATTTGTGTATTATATACACCTGAAGAAGTTTCAAGGAGAATATTTAACCATAAAGAACACAGTGTTGAGGGGTTGGGTGGTGGTGCACCTGGTTGAGTGCACATGTTACAGTGCATGAGGACCTGGGTTTGAGCCCTGGGTGGCCACCTGCAGGGGAAAAGCTTTGCAAATGGTAAAGCAGTGCTGCAGGTGTCTCTCTCACTCTTTATCTCTCCCATCCCTCTTGATTTCTGGCTGTCTCTATTCAATAAGTACAGACAATAAAATAAAAAAAAAAAAAGACAATATTCAACCCATGTGCCATTTGGTTCAAGTTTTCTTCTTTGTGACAGGTAGCACAAAAGTAGAGCAAAAAGTAGGACACATTTGTGTATGTAATTTTAGATAAATAGAAGATTTCTTTTAAGAAATAAAGTGTAATATATATACCAAAAATAGGTGGCCCTTCCCACCTTTTTTTTTTCTCTCATTGAAGGTTGCTGCTATTGTCTGTGTGGTGTTTGTTTCAATGCTGTTAATATATATTTCTCAACTATAATTATAGATGTGTGTTCATAAATAATATATACTATTCTTTTTCCTTTTTTCAAACTTTATATTACATGCTATAAATATATCATATGGCAATTGTTAACATTATGATTTACTTATGTTGATAGGTGAAGCTCTGATTCATTTTAAATATTGTAGATTATTTAAAATATTGTGAATTATTCTGTTGTTTTAACTTGCTCTAAGCTTTATAATCTATGTTTTCTATTTATTTGCATTTAGAACTCTATATGCTCTGTATCTTAAGCCACTCTTGCTTATTTGTATTGCAAATATATTCTTGCCAAACATAAATTTCTTAACCATTAAGCTTTATTTTTATTTAAATGTATATAATTTTAATGTAAAACTTATTAATATTTCCTTTTATGACTTATTTGTGTGTTTTGTTTGCCTCTAAATCCTAAAGACATGATGTTGAATTCTATTCTGAAAGCTCTCTCTCTTTTTCTTTCTTTTTGCTGTCAACATTTTACCGCAGGCTTCACATTTATACAATTTCACTACTCCAGTGGACTTTGAATTTTCTTTTTTTTCCAGGTAGAGGGTGAGAAACAAAGAGGGAGAGAGAAAAGAGATACCATAGCACTGCTCTACCATTTATGAAGGTTCATGTTTGTATAGTGCTCTTTTCTGATGACTGGGGGTTTGGACTTGTGTGCACTAAAGCAGGTCAGCTGTCTCCTGGCCCCTACTCTCAAAGTTGTAAGATTTTTTTTTGTTGTTGTTTGTTTGTTTTCAGTTTCAAGGTATTGCTTTTTAGAACTACATATTGGGCCTTAAAAAAAAACAAACTAAGCACACTTAAGAATATTGAGACCAACCACAGTAACCTTTCAGAGTTTCATAGTTTGGTTTCAAAGGACATTTTACCATGTGCTTTTTTTTTTTTTTTTTTTTTTTTACTGTGGTTGGTTAAAATAATAAAACTTCTTGTAAATGCTGAAAAAAATAAATAAATAAAAATTGATAGAAGGTGGGGGGCAGGACACCAGGGGCTGAGAGTGGTGCACCTAGTTAGTGCACATGCACAAGGACCTGGGTTCAAGCCCCTCCTCCCCAACTTCAGGGGAGAAGTTTCACAAGTGCTAAAGCAGGGCTGCAGGTGTCTCTGTGTCTTTCTCCCACTCTGTCTCCTCTTCTCTAAAAAAAAAAAAAAAAAAAAAAAAAAGAATATTGAGACCATACAAACTGGCTTTAAAATCAAATAAATTATAATCCAAAATTAAACAAAAAATTGACATTAGTGAAAACAACAATGGACTCAAAATCCTTTATAGTTGGACATTAGAAATATCTTTAAAGGGTGGGGGGAGGGGGAAAATACAGGTCCTGGAAAAGGATGACAGAGGACCTAATGGGGGTTGTATTGTTATGTGGAAAACTGGGAAATGTTATGCATGTACACACTGTTGTATTTACTGTCGAATGTAAAACATTAATCCCCCAATAAAGAAAAAAAACAGAGTATCTTTAAAAGCACTTGTGAATCAAAGGAAAAACATAATGATAGCAAATATTATAAACTAGATCATATGAAATATGATAGACATAAAGTTGTGGTTTCAGGTCAAATCTTTCTTGATTAGGTGCTTTTAGTATTATGATGCATATATTTAGTGTTCTGAAGATCAAAATGCTAAACACCATCTCAGAAAGTAAAAGAATGATAAAACAGTCCACTTGGGTAGTATATCTGTTTTGCCGTGTGTGATGTAGCTTTGAAGGAAAAAAGAAATAAAATAGAATATTGTAAATGGCGGAGAAGTGTTCTGGCTTCTCATAGTAATAATTTTAAATATCTTATTTTTAACTGGTTTACAGCACAGTTTTTGATACATTGACCCATGGAAATTTCTCACATCCCTGTGATTGGTGTCTGCAAAACTCTCATCACCAATTTAAGTCCTTTTTTTGCTATCATGCACCAGGACCAAAACCCCCACCCCAGCCCCTTAACCTCCAGTCCCCTTACTTTCCCTTCTTCCCCAGAATCCTTTTTCTTTGGTGCAAGTCACCGAATCCAGCCCAAATTTCACTTTGTGTTTTCCCTTTCTGTACTTGTTTCTTAAATTCTACCTATGAGTGAGATTATCTGGTATTTATCCTTCTCTTCTTGGCTTATCTCACATAACATAATTCCTTCAATTTCTATTCATGATGAGGTGAAGATGATGGCCTTTTTTTTTTTTTAAGTAAAGACAAATCAAAAGGATTCATGTGACATCTCAATTTGCCCTAGAAATTACAATCAGTGGTTTACAACATTTTTCTTGTTGGCATGAATTTTTGGAATCAACTGGCTACTGCTTCACAGTTACTAATTCGTCCCATGCAGTTTTTTCCAGATCATCCTGGGGTAGGACAGCCAACCATGCCTTTCCCTGTCGTCATCTCTCCATGCACAGATCATGGCCTCTCCAGCCTGTTCTCACTAGCTCTTCTGTGATTCTCTCCCCACATCATTGCCAACTCCAGGTTTCACTGACACAAGGACCAGTGGCAAAGTCACATCATTTTTTAGGTTCCCAAATGAAATGCAGTCTGGGAAAACAAACTCTAGAGGTGTATTTGTTTGTGGATGTGAATGTCTCCATATGTGTGTGTGTGTGTGTGTGTTTAATTAACATGTATGCTTTTGAAGTGTTGATGTTATTGAATCTGCCCACATAAGGAAGCCATACCTGGATGTGATATGTAACTTGGTCTCTCCCTTGGCTCATCCACTGGTAGATTCCTCGTTTGCAGATGCAAAGTATTACTTGCAGGATTTGGGACAATTTGTGGTTCTGCCCTATAGACATAGAATGGGAGTGTTTTCTTAACATCAACCATTCTCATCCTCAGTGCTATAGGATTACACAGTTACATCTGGGTTTTGATAGATGACATTATCTTTTTTTTTTTTGTATTTCACTTACTGTGTCAATTGCTTTTCTTTTTCATTTTTTATTTGTAATTAACTGTACGTTACAGGACTCTAAGATTACTGTGTATAATTTCACATCACACTCATCACCAACTCATCACCAAAGTTCTGTGTATCCACACTACCATCTCTCAAATACAAACACAATAGTTCTCACAAAGTCTGAGAAGTAGTTTTCTTGCTTCTGTTTTCTTTATTATTCTTTTTTTCAACTGTATCAGTTCTCTAGATCCCACACATGAGTGAAACCATTTGGTTATTGTATTTTATCTCTTTACTTATTTTACAAAGCACAACCACCTTTTTTTTTCATCTATTTTGTCCTAAAGGACACAATCTGCATCTTTTTCAATTGTAGAGTAGGACTCCATGAACTATATATCCCATAACTTCTTTAGTCAGTCATCTGTTGTTGGACATTTAGGCTGCTCCCAATGCAGCTATGAACATAGGAGTGCATATGTCCCTTTGAATTAGTGCTTGAGTGTCCTTTGGATTAAGTGACACAAGAATCAAGTGGAACAAGTGGCTGCAAATGCAGTTCTCTGGAGCTCATAGGAATGAGAGTAAGATGGACTTTTACTTTGCTCAAATCTTCATCATTGTCCCATTAGCTGTGTGCACTGCATGTTCTATGAGCAACATCTCTGTGAGTTCACCTGCAAAGTGGGTATTGTGATGCCTACTCCCCAAGGTTAGTATGAGTGCTAAAAATATACAAAGCAGCCACCCTTGATCAGGAGGTACACAAAGTATGTGACTTTATCCCCCAGCTCCTTCAATAGCTAGCTATCAGATCTTTGCAAAATCATTCTACCCCACCACACCTTTTCTTTCTAGGTGTCTGTGTGTGACATGTGAAACCTGTGGTTTGACTCCTAGGATGTCCTATTTCTGTATTGCTGTGCCTCTGTGACACAGTAGCTGCAATTTAGGCAATTTAAGTGGTTTTCTAGGTCTGTTTCTCTACCCTCACACCCATTGTGATTAATTCCTTAGCTAAGAAGCCACAGAACTGTTTTTGGCTACATGGACTGGGGGAAAGTAGAATTCATTAAAAAAAAAAAAAAAGGCTTAACTGGGAAATGGTGTGGGTTAGGACCTCCCAGAAGAGGGTGCAAACTTGATATTACTGAACACAGGCAGCTATGGAAATAGTCCTTTACTGGCTAGATGATTGCATTTATTTTCGTAGAGAATGCACTGGAAGGAAAGAGTGAAGAGGGGGTTTGCTGTTTGGATCAATTCTAAACTATAGAAAAAGTATAGCAAAGTTGGTCTCTGTCCTTGACTCAGTCAGTCCTACCTTTCTTTTTTGTGTCCTTCCTTCTCTCCTTTTCATCCTATTTTCTGTGAGAATTCACTAGGCCTAGCTTATTCTGTCCTTAAAAAGATCTACTTATTCTCTCCAATTGAGTCTTTTCTTAGTACCCAATTATCAGATTCCCCACATATGTCACAGATCTGAGAAATCAGTTCACAACAAGGTTTCTTTTCCTATTTTTAAAATTTTTGTTTCTTTCTTTAAAAAATATTTATTTAGAAAAAGAGATACTGATACAGGTCCATGAAAAATGATGAATGAAATAGTGGGGGTTGTATTGTTAAATGGGAATCTGGGGAATGTTATGCATGTAAAAAAAAAAAAAAAGAATTAGAAACGCAAAGCAGAAATTGACTGAGTTTGGAGTATGGCACCAAAGTAAGAAAGCAGAAGTAGACTTTGCTAGAGTTTGCAGTGAGTGCCTCCCTAATACTTCCTCTCCACTTTTCCAAGCTTTGGGTCCATGATTGCTCAACAATTTGTTTGGCTTTGTATGTTAACTCTTTTTTCAGTCACCAGGTTCCAGAAAAAAAAAAAAAAAAAAGAGATACTGAGACCCACCCAAAAGAATTTTGATTCATACTCCCAATGGGGGAAAGGGATAGGAAGAAGAGAATAAGAGGGCTCTAAACTCGGGACCCATAGAGAGAGCAGGATACAGGGAAGGACATTTGAATGAGGTAATAGCATCATGAGTGGCTTGGAGGTGAAAAGAGGACTGGGCCTGGAATAAAAAGGGGGCAATTATGTACCAATTTAGACAGATAGTTGTAGAAATGATAGTTAACCCATGTCTGCAACCTTGGGAGAAGTACAGTGGTTTGCAGTGGAGGGACTGGGGATTCAGAACTCTGGTGGTGGGAACTGTGTGGAATTATACCCCTGCTTACATGTAATTTTGTAAATTGATCTTAAATCACTAATAAGATTTGAAAAAAAAGAAAAAGAAATTGAGAAAGGAAGGGGCAATAGAGAAAGATAATGAGAGACTTTCAGCTCTGCTTCACCACTTGTGGAGCTTCCCCTCTGCTGGTGGGGACCAGGGGCTTGAACATGGGTCCTTGCAGATTGCAGTATGTGTGCTCAACTAGATGGGCCACCACCAGGGCCCTTTTTCTTTTCTTTCTTTTTATTTTTTTTTCCCAGCCCAGAATTTTTTTCACCTTGTAAAACTTGACTCTAAACTGTTAATGTCTTTTTTTTTTTTAATTTATTTATGCCAGATAAAGGAAGCTGTCTTTGTGGCTAGAGTGTTTAAGCAAATAGAACACGTGGGTAATGTAGTCTATAATCTTAAGGAAGTTATCTACATTAAAAAGCAGTTTGCATGTTTTAGAAAATTCATCTAGAAAGTCAAGATCCATAAGCCTCAGTTTCTGTATCTGTAAAGTGGAACTACAAGTACTCTTCTTACAGAGACTTATAAAGATTAAATGAAATGAGTAAACAGAATGGCAGTTAGTTTTATTTGTTTTATTTCTAATGTATAAGCATTTTAATAGCAAATCTTATGAAATTATATATATATATATATTTTAATTTCTTTATTGGGGAATTAATGTTTTACATTCAACAGTAAATACAATAGTGCGTACATGCGTAACATTTGCCAGTTTTCCATATAACAATACAACCCCCACTAGGTCCACTGTCACCCATTTTGGAACTGTATTTTCACCCCTACCCACCTACCCCAGAGTCTTTTACTTTGGTGTAATACACTAACTCCAGTTCAGGTTCTACTTGTGTTTTATCTTCTGATCTTGCTTTTCAACTTCTGCCTGAGAATGAGATCATCCCATATTCATCCTTCTGTTTCCGATTTATTTCACATAACATGAATTTTTCAAGGTCCATCCAAGATCGGCTGAAAACGGTGAAGTCACCATTTTTTGTAGCTGAGTAATATACATATTAGTGGTATATATACATATACCACTAATTGCTCAGCCACTTATCTGTTGTTGGACACCTGATTGCTTCCAGGATTTGGCTATTATAAATTGTGCTGATAATAACATATGTGTACACAGATCTTTTTGGATGGGTGTGTTGGGTTCCTTTAGGATATATCCCCAGGAGAGGAATTGCCAGATCATAGGGTAGGTCCATTTCTAGCCTTCTGAGAGTTCTCCAGACTGTTCTCCACAGAGGTTGGACCAATTGACATTCCCACCAGCAGTGCAGGAGGGTTCCTTTAACCCCACAACATCTCCAGCATTTGCTGCTGTTACCTTTTCTGATGTATGACATTTTCACAGGAGTGAAGTGATATCTCATTGTTGTCTTTATTTGCACTCACTCAAAGACTTGGAGCATTTTTTCATGTGTTTCTCAGCCTTTTGGATCTCTTCTGTGGTGAATATTGTGTCCATGACCTCTCCCCATTTTTGGATGTTTTCTTGTTGTTGAGTTTGGCAAGCTCTTTATTTATTTTGGTTATTAGCCTCTAGTCTGATGTATGGCATGTAAAGATCTTCCATTCTGTGAGGGGTCTCTTGGTTTGGGTAGTGGTTTCTTTTGCTGTGAAGAAGCTTTTTAATTTGATGTAGTCTTATAGGTTTATGCTTGCCTTACTCTTCTTTGTAATTGGATTCATTTCATTGAAGATGTCTTTAAAATTTATGTGGAAAAGAGTTCTGCCAATATTTTCCTCTAATCTGATAGTTTGTGGTCTAACATCCACTTGGAATTGACTTTTGTATTTGGGGCTTACTTCTGGTCTCTCAATTCTATTCCACTGGTCAGTGTGTCTACTCATGTTCCAGTTCCAAGCAGCTTTGATTACAATGGCCCTATAATACAATTTGAGATATGGGAATGTGATGCCACCAGTTCTGTTCTTTCTTCTCAAGACTGTTTTGGCAATTCGAGGTCTTTTCTGGTTCCAGATAAACATTTGTAGTATTTGTTCTATTCTCCTAAAAAGAGTGGTTGGGATCTTGATGGGGATAGCATTAAATTTGTATATGGCTCTGGGTAGTATATTCATTTTGATGATGTCAATTCTTCCAACCCATGAACATGGAATATCTTTCCACTTCTTTGTGTCTTTCTTAATTTCCTTGAGTAGTAACTCTTAATTTTCAGTATACAAGTCTTTCACTTCTTTGGTTATGTTTATTCCTAGATATTTTATTGTTTTTGTTGCTATGGTAAAAGGAATTGATTTCTGGATTTCAACTTCTTCTAACTTAGTGTTTGCATAGAGGAATGCCACTGACTTTTGAATGTTACTTTTGTAGCCTGACACCTTCCTGTATTGTCTGATGATATCCAAAAGCTTCTTGCTGGATTCTTTTGGTTTTTCTATGTATATTATCATGTCATCTGCAAATAGGGAGAGTTTGACTTCTTCTCTTCCAATCTGTATGCTGTTAATTCCTTGCTCCTGCCTGATTGCTATGGCAAGAACTTCCAACACTAAATTTTCCAACTCTCCTGTAACTCATTTATCGTTAGTATATTTTACCAGAATTCCCTTGTATCTTCTTGATTCTTCTACTTGCTGTTGTATTTTTAGTTGTTGCTGCTAATTTCAGATAGAGACAGAGAGAGGCAGAGAAAGAAGAGAAAACACAGCATTGCTCCACGATTCATTAAGCTTTTCCTGGTGCAGGTACTCCATTCTCCCATGTGGAGTCAGGGTTCAAACTTGGATCTTCAGGCATGGTAAAGTTGAATAGTAATGGTGATAGTGGGCATCCCTGTCTAGTACCTGATCTGGGGGGAAAGGCTTCCAGTTTTTCACCATTGAGTATGATGTTGGCTGTAGGTTTGCTATGTATAAACTCCACTATCTTGATAGAGGAATTTTCCATCTATTCCCACTTTTTGTGGTGTTTTGATCATAAAGGGATGTTGTATTTTGTCAAAGGCTTTCTCTGCATCTATTGATATGACCATGTGGTTTTTGGTCTTGCTTTTGTTGATGTGGTGGATCACAGTGATTAATTTACGTATTTTAAACCTACCTTGCATGCCTGGGATAAACCCCACTTGGTCATGATGAACAATCTTTTTAATAGACTACTGTATTGTTTGGCTAGAATTTTGTTCAATATTTTAGCATATATGTTCATCAGAGATATTGGACTGTAGTTTTCTTTTTTGGTTGTGCCCCTGTCTGCTTTTGGTCTCAAAGTGATGTTGGCTTCATAGAAGCTGGCAGGGAGTATTCCAGTGTCTTCTATCTTCTGGAAGACTTTTAAAAGTAGATGTATTAGTTTTTCTTTGAAGGTTTTGTAGAATTCATTTGTAAAACCATCTGGTCCAGGATTTTTATTTTGGGAAAGATTTTTGATAACTGTTTCAATTTCATTAGCTGTGATGGGCCTGTTCATGTTATCTACTTCCTCTTTACTTAGTTTTGGAAGTTGGTAGGTATCTAGGAAATTGTCCATTTCTTCCAGGTTCTCTAGCTTGGTGGCCCTGCTTTATATCTTACTGCCTTCAGCCACCAAGTTGCAGACACTGCTATGATTCCATTCTTTCCTGGGCAGATGACCTCACCAGTGTGTTACAAAGTCTCACTTCTTCAGAGCTCTACTCCAATATGGAGACCCCAAATCTCATCTGCTCTATTCTCACCTTTAGGTTCCTGATTATTAAACAGTTTGTTTTGCTTTATCTCTTAATCCTTTTCAGTCACCAAGTTACAGATGCTACCATGACACCAACCTGCATCCCTGGGCAGATGATCTCACCAAGGTGGCCTGGAACTCCACCTCTCTAGCGTCCTGTCCCACTAGGGAAAGATAGAAAAAGGCTGGGGTATGCATCAACCTGCCAATGCCCATGTTCAGTAGGGAAGCAATTACAGAATTCAGACCATCCACTTTTGCACCCCATAGTGATCTTGGGTCCATACTCCCAGAGGGATAAAGAATAGGGAAGCTATCAGGGAAGGGGATGGGATATGGAACTCTGGTGGTAGGAACTGTGTGGAATTGTACCCCTCTTAATCTACGATCTTGTCTATCATTATTAAATCAAATAAACAAAAATGAACAAGAGGAATGTTCATTAAAATAGAAATTTTGGAGGACAAAAAAAAAGAAGACATTAGAAAATAAATATATGGGGGCCAGGTGGTGGCAAACCTGATTGAGTGCAGATGTTATAATGGTCAAGGATCTGGGTTTGAACCAACACTCCCCACTTGCAGACGGGAAGCTTTGCAAGCAGTGAAAAAGGGCTACAAGTGTCTCTCTACCTCTCTCCTCTATGCCCCTCTTCCCTCTCAATTTCTGGCTGTCTCAATCCAAATAAATAAATAAAGATAATAAAAAATAATAATAAAAGTAAATCAGAGCTGAGCAGTACTCTGGTAAAAAAAAAAAAGGAATGGAAAATAAATGTGTAGGTGCCAAAATAAAAATTTTAATCAATTAATCAATAATATTTTTGATCAAATACAAATTTCAGTCAATTAAATATTAGTCACCTATAAAACAGAAAAAACGGAAAGAGATGAAAAATAGGAGTGAAATGAAAAGAAAAAAGAGAGCCTAACAAGAAGTCAAACAGAAGTGCTGTAGATTGGAGGGGGACCCAGAGAACAATAAAGAAACAAGAACAGTGATAAAATAAAACAAATAGTAGAATAACAATATGGACTGTCGCTATGCTTAAGAGGGATTTCCTAGGCATCCACATATGACACACTTGAGAAAGGACTCACTGTGTATCTAGAAGAAAGAATAAAAGCAGACCCAGATAAAGGATATTATCACCAGGGAGTATCAGAGCCCTGAAGACTAATGGAAGCCCCTACACATTTCCAGAGTAAGAAAAAAAAAAAATCATTGACAAAAGACTGGCATCAACAGAATGTCTGACTTCTCCCCAGCAACTCTAGAAGTTAGGCAACAACGGAACAGTGTCTTCAAAAGTCCTAGGGACAATTACTTCTGACCTAGAAATTGCTATTCCTTTTAAAGGCACCTGTAGCCCCTCCATGCAGATGTGAGATTTCACTGTGGCAGTATTTCTCTCAAGGTTAGTCAATCACATACCATCTTCTTGATTTTTGCTTTAAGCACAAGTGACTTGTGGAATATTTTCTATTACTTTTTCTTAAATTGAGTCATTTTTTTCTCAAATAAATAATGTATGCACTTCATTATAGAAAAGCAGCTATTGTGGGTGAAAAATAAAAGTAAAAATATGGAATTAAAAAAAAAAAAAGCAGGAAGTGCTGGACTGACTTTTAAGCATGAGATCCTGAGTGTGGCATTGCATGTGCCACAGTGATCCTCTGGAGTTCTCAGTCCTGCTCTCTCTCTCATTAATTACTAGGTTGTTCCAGTCCAGGTAGCCTTGCACCCAGTTGAACACATGTCACCATGCACGAAGATCTAAGTTAAAAACACCAGTCCCCACCTACAGAGGGGCAAACTTCACAAGAGGTGCAGTGCTGCTTCACAAGAGGTGCAGTGCTTCAGGTGTCTCTCTTTCTATCTTTCTTTCTCTCTTCCTCTCAATTTCTCTCTGTCCCTGTGAGAAAAAAAAAAAAGTGCACTGTTTAAGTGCAGGTGGCGCAAAGTGCAAAGACTGGCGTAAGGATCCCTGTTTGAGCCTCCGGCAACCCACCTGCAGGGGAGTCGCTTCACAAGTGGTGACGCAGGTCTGCAGGTGTCTATCTTTCTCTCCCCCTCTCTGTCTTCCCCTCCTCTCTCCATTTCTCTCTGTCCTATCCAACAACAATGGCATCAATAACAACAACAATAATAACTACAACAATAAAACAACAAAGGCAACAAAAGGGAATGAAAATAAATCTAAAAAAAGTGCACCGGGAAGCTGGGAGATATCATATTGGCACCAAGTCCCAGTGATAACTCTGGTGGCAAATTAATTAATGAGTCATATGAAATGTATTTACAAAAATTTATTATTATATATAAAGAATACAAATAATATAACAATTTTAATAATTATATATAATTATAAATAATACAAGCAGTGACTTCAAGTTCTTACTGGCTCCTGTTGACTTTCCAAACCTCTGATCATAGAGTATTTTTCTGCATGAAAAGGAAGATTAACAAGGACTAGAGAAGTGTAAAGACCAGAAACCCAATATGTTGGTTTTTCATTTTCTTTCTTTTTTTTTTTATTTGGCCTCCAGGGCTATCATTGGGGCTCGGCGCCTGCACTAAGAACCCACTGCTCCTGGAGGCCATTGTTTCCATTTTTTTGCCCTTGTTGTTTATTGTTGTTGTTATTATTGCTGTTGTAGTTGTTTGATAGGACAGAGATAAATCGAGAGAGGAGGGGAAGACAAAGAAGGAGAGAGAAATATAGACACCTGAAGACCTGCTTCACCATTTGTGAAGTGAACACTCTGCAGGTGAGGAGCCAGGGGCTTGAACTCAGTTTCTTAAGCCGGTCCTTGTGCTTGGTGCCATGTACACTTAACCCACTGTGCTATTGCCCTATCCCCTTGGTTTTTCTATAACAAAACAAAAGATGGAGAGATGTTTGAAAGGACTAAGTGTCTATGTGTCAGCTTTATTTAAGATCACATCAGTGCCACACCCCACATTTATACCCCCCACGTGCCTCCCAGCCACTCCACCAGCTTCACATCTTAGAAATCCTACTCTCTATGACCACATAACACCCTCTGACAAGTCTTACAAGTGAAAAAAATATCTTTTACTGTGTACACACAAAAAATAATAGGACTCTGATATTGACAGGCTCCACAGCTAAAATCAGACATGAATGCTAAACCCCATCATAGTTTGAAACACTCAACTGTTTATGTTCTTCAAAGCTGTGAAACCAAAAGAGGGACCTTCTTGCCCCCCAAAGTAGGTGTAATCTTGAGAAGCCAAGCCAGGACTTGCATCAACCAAGCCTGACTTGCATCATCAAGATATTTAAATCACCTCCATTTGCCATTTTGAAGAGTGGCCTCTTATAGTGGTAACTTCCAGACCACAGCAATGTCAGTGAGTCTGTTTATCAACCAGGCTCTGAGACTTCAGTGATATGTTGGTCCATGACTGTATTGACTAGCTTGACAACCGTGTGCTCTGTGGCTGAAGAGATAGCTCACCTGGTAAAGTACATGACTTGCATGTTTGAGGCTCCAGGTCCCATCCCTGATGCCTCACATACTGGAGGGGTGCTCTGTTTCTCTGTATTATGTGAAACAATTCATCTTATATGAAATAAACCAAATAAAACTTTTGGAAGCAAAAAGAGTGCTGGACTTGCATGATTATATATATATATAATATATATAATGTGTTTATTATTATACATGATTATATATATAATATATATATATATATATATAATGTGTTTAGCGCAAGCCCTGACAAAACTAAGACAAGTCTTGGACTCTGGGTAGCCTGCACTGTCTGCCTTCAGTGGCTCACATCTGTGTCATTAGGCAGACCTGAGCAAAGTCTGATGGTTTAAAGGCCAAGGAGAGGCCCTAGGAGATGCCCTAGAGCTACATTAAGTAAGCAGGACACTTAAAAAAAAATCCCACTCTGACTAATAACAATAATGGCCTCAGTTAAAGAGGTTTACTTGGAGACCCAAAGGGAGGTTGTCTCAGGCGTCTTTAATCAGAGTTTATTTTTTCTGGGGTTGTTGGGAAAGCTTGGCCCTCATTTTAGACAATCTCTTATCTTTTCCATTTATCCGTTCTCCCATGTTATGTTATCCAATCCTATAGTTTTACCCAATTTCATGGTTTAAATGGGTAAGTAGTTTGTCTAAGGTCACATATCTAGGATATTATTAAGTACTGATCTCTAGTCTATGTGCTGTTTAAGTCTGTGCCCTTCACCATTATTTCAGAAAGAGATGACTGTCTACGAGTTGGGTCTCGGATAAATCTGTATAACTAGTCCCTTGGATATTCTGCTCTGGTGGACACTTCTGTCTGTCCCAATCCAACAAGGAGAAGATCCAGGTGAGTTTTTAAGTCTGTGAATGTGTCATCTTCCATTTTTCCTTTTTTACTCTACCCTCTGGGCTCCTGGAATGAGGTAAGCCCCATTGTCATTGCCTGTCCTCATTTCCCAGCAAGCAAGGTTTGAGTCCTGACACTGAAGTCTAGAGCAAAAGCCTTGTGCCAAAAACCTTGAGCAAAGCTATGCCAAGAGCTCAGAGTCAACACCATGGGTGGAGACTGAAAGTGTGAATACCAGTGCAGATGTAGCCACAGGATATCACAGCAGCTCTTGGGCGGAGGTCCCCAAGTCATCTTGAAACAGTATTATATGTGGCTAAATCATCGTGGTGAGGGGTGCCAGTCTCCCAAATATGTGTGGCTTTTCTAAGCAAGTGAGGTCTACTTGGCACCTCCCATGTGTTGTCTGTAGTCAGAATGAGTCATGGCTGGGTACAAGGAATGATGGAAATTCATCAAAGTTGGATCTCAGCTGTATTTCATGAGATTTTTACATTGAAGTTGTAATTCCCTCATATTTAAAGGGTATTTGTGTTTAATAAGATCCTTACTAGTGCTAGTTACTGAGTGGGTATGCACCATCTCCACAATCCCGTGAGATAGGCATTGCTACCTGCACTTTGCAAATGGCAAAAAGGAGAAAGAGAGAAAGAGAGAGATAGATATATGATGTCCAGCTTCAAATTGAGTCTGTCTGTACCCAAAACTCACACATGAACTTCCTGCTATAGGGATGTCCTTATGGAAAGAGATTTAGTCTTTAACTGTAAGAGAACTTTACATCTCAGAGAACTAATGGGTTCCTAACCAGCTATGTCCACAGTATTATTCAAGTTACAAAAAGAGGAACAGGAACAATCAAACCTACACCCAAAACAAACAATTGTCTATATTGGAAAAAAAATGTATATAAAGAGCACAGAAACTGGGGGCTGAGGATGGGGGCAAGACAAAATCTGAGAGTCTTTTATCACTTTAGAAAGTGGCTCCTAATGCCTTTCCCTGTACACAAGTATTCCCATAAGTTGTTTATGACTTCTCAAGTCTCTGTCAAGTTTATGCGTTGGATTGACCAGATTGATTCTTTTGGTTCCTAACTGCCATCACTGGTGGCAGGACGTAGATCAATGACAGGGATGACACAATGCCTCCTGAGGTAGGTAAGCCATGACTGTTGTCAATGTTGGCTCTCCCTCTTTCATAAATGAGTCTGATGACAGTTCTGCCATCAATTCACCAAGTCACATTGGCTTACCATTTAATTCTAGGTATCAGAATTCCCATTTCTGAAACCCAAATGACATAGGAATTTTCAGACAGAAGCATCCTCCAGCAGCAAGCTGGTTTATTCTTCAGCTGCAGGAGTAACGAGTGCTTTCTACACCAGTGAAGAGAGATTCCATTCTTGAAGGGCTTTCTTGCTTTCCCAGAAGTGTTCCCCTGTTTGGTATGTTTCTAATTCTGCTTCTAAAACCCCTTCTGTTTCATTGGTTTAATCCCCCCCTGCTTAACACTGTATTCTATTTACATAACCACTGTTAACTAAGCACTGCCCTGCCTGCAGGGCATTGGTTTAATCCCCACTGGTTCATGATGTCTTTTTGCTCCGCCCCCTCTCCTAGTACACCCTGATTTCCACCAGTCTCTTTTAGCACCACCCTCTCTACATCACATCCTGTTTCCACCCTACTTGGCGAGTATATATAAGGACAGGATTGTGATTAGAGATAGCTTAGATTGCGTTGCATTCCACATGAATAAAGACTGAACTGCATACCACTCAGCCATGAGTCTCTGGTCGTCTCTCTGTCTCCCACCCGCGAAGCTAGCCAGCCCGGCATAATGGCGCGCTGAATAGGGACCGGCATTCCCCAAGGTCTAACCATCCCATAATCTAGAAAACTTTCTTAGATTTAATCTCAATTTCTATAAGGAAGGTGCAGCACCTTTTGTTTTCTGGGAAGATGGAAAACATTTTTCACAAGACATTTAACCGTATTCAAACATTACAGAATCTGGGATTATTGTGAATTAGTCACTCATAAACCTACTAATTTACCTTCATTTTTATTTCTCCATAGCCCTACTCAGTAGTATTGTACTTCTCTGTAGGCCCATTCAGTAATTTATTTCTCCATAAACCCATACATTTATAAATTATGCTCAAGTAGTTGCAATGATTACAAGATGAAGAACAAATCCTAACATAGGTGCCATTTCACAGAATTCCCTTCTCACACAAGTTAATTTTCACTTCAAGATACTCACTGGTGTGAACTTCTTCCTCACCAATCACTCCTATAATCCTCACACATACTCCAGAAAAGATGGGGTGAGTGCTTTTATGTAAGGGGGTGTATATATTTAATAACAAAACAAGACCCATTAAATCAGCTTATTTAGGCTTGCCATAAACTCCTTGAACTCAACAATATTTATTTACAAAATGGATGGGTGACATTACATCATGGTCTTATTATATCTGAGTGAGGGACCCTACCCCTTGTTTCTAAGTCAACTTAAATATGGGCCTGTAATTCACCAGCTCAGGTTTCAGTATGCTTTCAGAATGGCCATGAACCCTTGTTTAAAGAGTTATTTATTGCATGTAAGATAGAATTTTTATATGAGAGAGAGAAAAAGAGAAAGAAGCCAGAGCACCACTCCTGCGCATGTAACACCACAGATCAAACTAGGTCCTGGAGATGTGCAAGTCCTGCTAGCTTGAGTCATTTTCTTGACCTTGACTAAGAACCTTGATGACTGCTGCATACTCCCACAGGACAGGAACAAAGAACTGTAGGACTATGTATCTTACCAGACTTCCTACTCATTCGTCATCAAAACATTCACATCAATGCTTAACATCTACCAGCTGTGTTCTATCTAGACATGACAGGTCTACTAAGCTCTGGGTCTATTGAATCATCAGCTTCTCTGAGAATCATCAGCTTCTCTGAGTTCTGGGCCCTGCATGACATGTCATTCTTTAAAAACAGAATATGTTTGGAACATCCTTTCTATTGCAGATTCATAAATATCACAACCTATGACCAAGGGACAAAATTACTCTCAGTATAACTCACCATTCGTTGCAGAATTGAACTCTGACTTTCCATTATGCTTTCCATTATAGTTAAATAAGAGTGAAATATGAGTTCTTCTTTGGCCGTACCCTAGAAACTAATTTTATTTTAATAAAGGCAGAAAAAAATAGAGAACTAGCCCTTAAATTAGCAACTAGAGTGCATGCTTGTAGGAAAGAGAAGTCAGCCTAGAATTAAAAAAAAAATTTTAGTTAATGAGCTGATGTCTAAATAAGAGAGATTATACTGAACAAGATATTAAGCCCCAGTCTATGCCTCATTCTATACTGTTTGCCACATGGGAAAAGACTTCATCTCTTTTCTTGAAACAATTCTTATTGGCAACCCAATTTCAGTGTGTCATTGTGTGCCCTTTGACAAGCATATAAGATGATGACTTTCTGGCAGCAGGTCCCATAAATTTGTCAAACATCCTGATAAATAGCAATCAGCCTTATTCTTGGTGTTTGTCTGCACATCTCAATGTCAGTCTTCTACAGTTTTTAGATGTCCAACTGAATTTTCCCACTAGTCAGGCCAAGATAATGAGAAAGCATCCCTGCTCCATACCATGTAAGTCCTGTCTCTCTCAGAACAATGAGCCTACTCATAATGATGCCTAAATCCAGCTCACAGGAGCTCATGAATGGTGACTGAAGTATTCAGGAATATTGTGAGTATGTTGACATCATCTTAATAGACTGAATCAACCACAGTGAGCTTATTCACACCACAGAAACTGGTAAACAGTACAAATCACTGAGCTCCACAGTGATAATCAGAAGAAGCTGCCCAACTCAAGGAGAAAGGCCTAGCAGCTCAAGTGCAATCAGAAGTACTCAGGCAACCTCTGGAGAGTGACTTGTTAAGTTCAGCGCAGCAACTAAGGATGAGGGACGAAGGCTTGGGAGCCAATGAAAAGAAAGTATTTGAGTTTCTTAAAAGAAATTTAAGAGGTTGTTGACAACATATCCTTCAGGCTCAGAACTGTCAAGAAGAAACTCAAGGATCTCAGTCTTTCTAAATATGTTGCATCTACTCCTCCTACAGGCATTGTCAATCTCTCCAGCTTCTGTCGAAAGATGGAGGAGGTCACATTCCATCTGCACCCCTTGCTTATGCTCCTGCCAATGATCCAGCTGTCAGTGACTTCTGGGCTACCTTCAACTAGAGCAAACTTGTGTGATACACCTGGCACCCCAAGCATCCTTAGATATGCCCTCCCTCATCCCTACAGCTTGAAGCCTGTAAAGTTCAATGCACAATAAAAATTGCAAATTCTGCCCCTGTGCAGCTAGATTCAACAGATATAAGGTGCAAAATCCTAACTACTGTCACCTCTTGGGGCATTTTCCAGGACTGCTACTTCTGGTATGAACTGACTCCTCCATGATCTGGGTGCATAAAGATGATTCAATACCCAAAGAACCCTTGTGAGAACTCGTGGTATTCCAGAGATCATCCGTACATATGGAAGATAAGTATGCAATGATACAAATTGCAGCACTGTATGTGCTTACTTGCTACAAATGTGAAGACAGTGCTAAACACCATCTTCTAACACTTTACTGCTCATTTGATGATTTTCTGTATACACAAGTAAGGACATTGAAATCAGGCACCCAATTTGGCATTAATCTACTTGCAGTCTTATCAGAATACAATGAAGAGCAAATAGAAGGAACATTGTTCAGTCACCCCAATCATGATATGATTCCCCGTCTCCAGGCTTCTTGTCCTCTAGATTCCAACCTCCAGTATGTCTATGACCAGTTTCTCATTGACTGCAGTTGTACAAGAAAAAGAAGCTTAACTCAGCAATACATTGCCAATCAATTTAATCCAGTACTAGTAAACTTAATTGCACCTGTATCAACTCTTATTAGCTCTCTTGACCTAATCTATCCTGTCTCAACCCTTAATGGACATGTCTCAATTCATAAGAAAAATAATCAGCCAAGAAGACTCATTAACTGGCATCGTTAATGAGGATACAACCTTATACTGGCCTTGTTCCAGAGTGGAAGTTACCTTCTTACCTTGGAGAAACCATACTATGTATCCATCAGTGACTGTCTCTGGCAGCATATACTAATTACCTTGACCCATACACAACCAACGTTTTTGCTGTTGTAGCATCAGGACTGTACGCTATTAATATGAGGCTCAGATAGTTTGCTTCTTGGAGCAACAGGCTCTAGCAGTGTTCCCAAACCAGTTCAACCTGGAGGTCACTACTTGAACATGACAAGGACTTATGAAGATCTCAATCACTTACATGACCTAAGAACTCACACCCATCTTGTGGATCCAGTCCTTGTTTCTGCTTGATCGCCTAGCCTTAAAGCATGGAATTCAAGGTGATGCTAGTTCTCTAGCAGCAGTGTACTCGACTGGGTTAGGCTACTTATCAGGATTGAACCCACTGTATTTGCTTAAGGCCATCTATTTGAAACTGTTGCAACTGGGTGTTTTGTTTTGTTTTGTTTTGTTCTTGCTTTGGACAATACTCAACAGTATTCACTATTATTCAGGTTCATTACTTCCTACATATCGGGCGATACACTTCCACGCTTCTGTTGCCCAGTCCCTAGACATTGTTAACTAAAGAAAAAAAAAAAGGTGGTTCAGGAGGTGGCACAGTGGATGGGGCATTGGACCATCAAACATGAAGTCCTCAGTTTAGTCCCTGGTAGCACATGCACCAAAGTGATGTCTAGTTCTTTTTCTCTCTCCTCTTATCTTTCTTATAAATAAATAAGTTTTTTTTTTTAAAAAAAAGTGACGAAATGTTACCAAAAGGCATTCCAGAGGTAGGTCCAAAAAAGTCTTTAGTTGCTGGCTACTTCTCCATGGTCCTCCATATTAGGTTTACCAACTCTAAGTGATTTATGAAGCTCATGCTCACTATCACTAACCCTCCCTCAAGGTGCCATATCTCCCTGGAGCCCTGACAACTAATACAGAACCTTCAGGTGTCCAAGGAGCTGACCTTTATTACAAGTGCATGATGGCATGCACTCTCATAAAGGTCTACTATCTACAAAACGGAGACCCCAAATCTTCATCCGCAATATTCCAGCCTTTAGGTTTATGATTAGTCAACAATTTGTTTGGCTTTATATGTTAACTCTCTTTTTAGCCAGCAGGTTCCAGATGCTACCATGATGCCAACCGGACTTCCCTGGGCAGAGGACCCCACCAAATATGTCCTGGAGCCACACCTCCCCAGAGTCCTACTCCACTAGGGAGAGAGAGAGACAGGCTAGGAGTATGGATCAAACTGCCAACACCATGTTCAGTGGGGAAACAGTTACAGAAGCCAGACCTCCCACCTTCTGCACTCCATAGTGATCCTGGGTCCATACTCCCATAGGATTAAAGAATAGGAAAGCTATCAGGGGAGGGGATGGGATATGGAGCTCTGGTGGTATGAATTGTACCCCTCTTATTCTATGGGTTTATCAGTGTTACCATTTTATAAATAAATATTTTTTAAAAAAGTATACTGAAAAAAATATAAATAAATAAAAATTTAGAAAAAGAAATAAAATAATAAAGGCAAAACTTGTCATTACTGATAAACAACCAAGACAAGGCAGAATTTCTATCACCCCAGAAACAAGCCAGCACATGTTTTCTAGAAGATTTGAGGCTGCGACCCATCATCTAGAATCCATCAGTCCTGGACCTTTAGCTGGTGACATCCGACCACGATGACAACTTACCCTACTGATCAAGTCCTTAAGTCTATACTCCTTTGTATGGAGGTGGCTTTGGTCCTTAAGGGAAGCAATGTTAGTTCTCATAAGCAAATAGTGGCCTTGATACCATCGCATAAATTGCTCTTTCCCTCTAATCTCTACTATGCCTTTCTTCTAATTTCAGATTGGAACATGTTCCTTTTCTTCATCTTCTGCAGCCTCCTTAATTTGGACTACTGTTGCTACCACAAGGAGAGCCTCTCAGCTGCTCATCAGCAAAGTGAACCAAGCACTGCCTGCCATGTTGAAAGACACATCATTTAAGAGCATCAGATAGACATATCCAAGTTGAACCATTCACTGAATCTCCTGAGTAAATGTTAACATGAAGTTCCTGCCCCTTGTACTACAAACCAAGGTGACACAGCTCCTTTCAAGCTCTGCCATTGGCCACCTATAGCCAAGGGGCAGTGAATTACCAGCTGGACAAAGTGCTGTCAGCAGAGAAGAAAAGAAGTGAGTGGAATTGAACTATAACTTGGCTGATGAATTAATAGGGCTTAAAAAGAGAAGATTCAGGGATGATTCTTCCAACCACTTCTCGTGATACCAAAGAGATGTTTTGAGAACATCTGAATTCCTGCACATGAGAGTGCTAAATCTTCATCACTGCAGAAGGTGGGAACTAGAGATGGAATAGACTGTCACACCCATTTTGTGGTTTGTGGCAGAGGAGATGCAATGATTTGTTCCAGTTTTTAAGGCAGATGAGGCAGAACTGGAAACTTCTCATCCTATGGATTTATTTCGGCTGCAAAATAATTGGGAGCACCTCACAGACTAAGAGTGAAGTGTAAAAGAGCTTATTAATACTTGGGCATTGCTCCCTAATTGTTCCTATGTTATTGGAGTGCCTGCCTTTGGTACTTAACACTTCATTAAGTAGAGTATTAACTATTCAGAGAAAAAAAGTTAGGTGCTAGATTATATAGGTGACTTCACTCACACACACACACACACACAATATTACAGAGTATTCTGTAAGAAAATTACATCTGAGACAATTCAGTCTGAAACTGCTAATGTTCTCAGTTCTTTTACTTCAAGTAAATATTACCCTTGGTCCTATCTTGCTTTAAACAGATGTCACCAATCAAGTGGAGACAGATGCTCTCAATACATCCATAGCACCTAGCAGAATTTAATTTGACCTTGGTGAAGGTAACTTTGTGACTTGGATCTATTTCAGCCAAAGAAAATCATTACTGTGCTCTGAGGAGTCTAGATTGGATTGCAGGTTCCATTCAATTCGATATTCTAATGTATTCGGGAAAGGAGCTTCTCAAACTGAGAGGTGCACCTGAGTCCCCTGGGGATCTGGCTGCTAAAAGGGAGATTCAAATTAGCTCTCAGATGATGCTTAGGCTGCTGGTCCAAGGGTGAGACTTCAAGTAGCAAGGAGCTAGACAATGGAAACTAAGTGATCACCAAGACGAATGAAAGTTTTGCGTCTCAGGAGCATAGACATACAGACAGGCAGGCAATTTCAGAACTTTGATGCTATGATAGAAACATCAAATGCATATATACTGGGGCTTAAGAAGAGTCATGTGTGGTCCAGGAGATGGCTCAGTGGATAAAGCACTCAACTCTCACGCATGAAGTTGCGAGTTCAATCCTTAGTAGCACGTGTACCAGAGTGATAACTGGTTTTTATCTCTCTCTCCTCCTGTCTTTCTCATAAATAAATAAATAAATAAATTATATATATATATATATATATATATATATATATATATATATATATATATATTTTTTTTTTTTTTTAAGAGCCATCTACCAGTTAGGAGAACAGGGGTGGCAATGAAGTCTTCTGGAGAGGAAGGCAGGAACAATGCAGGTATGGTATAGTGGTCTGTGGCTCTAGCATTTAGAATTGTTTGCTGAGCAAGAAAGAGCTATTGGTACTTATTGCTGAACTGCAGAGGAAATGTGACTTGAGTTAAGTCTATTCTGGAGGATGTCTGAGATAAATAATCAGGGAGGGCCCCTGCAGGAGAGCATATGGGAGTCCTGTGGCACTGAAGGACATTTTGCTCTGGTGCTGTGGTGTCTCTTTATCTCTTTAACTTTATTTTATTTGATAGGGCAGAGAGGAATTCAGAGGTAAAAGGGGTAGAGAGGAAGATAGTGACAGACACCTGCAGCATTGCTTCACTGCTTGTGAAGCTCTCCCCCTGTAGGTAGGGACTAGGGACTTGAACGTGGGTCCCTGTTCGTGGTAACACATGCACTTAAATAAGTGCAACACTACCTGGCCCTGCTCTCCCTCTCATTAAAAAATAATAACTGACCAAAAAATCGCTCATTTGGAAGTGTACTGCTTTGCCATATGTGTAACCTAAATTTGAACCCAGACACACTGAAGAAAGCTTTAGTGTTGTGGTCTCCTCACCTCTCCTCTCCTCACCTCTCCTCTCCTCTCCTCTCCTCTCCTCTCCTCTCCTCTCCTCTCCTCTCCTCTCCTCTCCTCTCCTCTCCTCCCCTCCCCTCCCCTCCTCTCTCTCTCTCTCTCTCTCTCTCTCTCTCTCTTTCTTTGTGTCTGTTACTATCTGAGAAAGTCACACCACAGTGGTGAAGCCCCGGTGAGAAGGAAAAAAAAAAAAGCCACTAGTAGAAATTTGAAGAAATATCCTTGTCTTATTTTTTTTCTTTTAGATTCCTATGAATTCTGCAACCAAATTAGATGTTTAATTCCATTCACTTTTTCCATTGCCAATGCATGCCCCTTATCCTCAGCTGCCACCATTTGCTACCTGGGTCAAAGGAATTACCAAACACATAACCCTCAGTCTAATCATTGCATAATAGTTATGCAAACAGATTCTAATGCCTGAGGCTCCAAGGTTCCAATTCAATCCCTCATTCCACCATAAGCCAAAACTGAGCAGTGATCAGTTTAAAATTAATTTAAAATTGCATAGCAACAACCAGACTGTGGTATCCAATATAAAGCATGCTGTGGAAACAGTTCTCATCCTGAGATGCTGACTGTGAACCCAAAGATTTACTGACTGAGTGACTCATCTCTAAGTCTATTCCTTTTTTTTCTTTTTCTTTAAGATACTTTATTTGATTTAATTTTATAAGAGAGAGAGAGAGAGGGAGAAGGAGAGGGAGAGAGAGAGAAAGAGGGAGAGGGAGGGAGGGACGGAGAGAGAGAGAGAAAATACCAGAGCCCTGCTCAGCTCTGGTTGATAGTGGTGCTGGGGATTGAACCTGGAACCTCAGAGCCTCAAGCATGAAAGCCTTTTACAGAACCATTATGCTATCTCTTCAGCCCAGTCTCTTCCTTACTAGATTTTGTTTTTGCAAAAAGGTATTTGTTTAGAAAGCTAAAAAAAAATTACTAAAAAAAACAAATTTTAAAATAAAAACAACAACAAAGAGGGACTGGAAGATAGTATTCCCCGTGAAACAACTCCAGTTGTTTGCTTTGCGGATAAATCAAATTGTGTCTCCTGATGAAAGTCCTCTAGCACAACATTACATCCTAGATCCCCAAACCCGCCTAATGATCTATGAAGCCAACATCATCTCACCTCATCCTAAATGTTCTTCTCTTTACCTGATCACCGCTAGTCATGCCAAGCACAGACCTATCTCAGGGCCCTTTTACTTGCTGATATTCCTGATGCGAATATTCTTCTACTGCACCTCCTGGAGACTCTTTCATTCACTCCAGTCTTTGTCCTGATAGGCCTATTCCAGAATCCAAATTTTACCCCTGCCAACAGTCGACTGTTATCTTAAGTGCTCTTTGGAAAAATTTTTGGGTATCTAAATTATCTTGAGACAAGAAGATAGTACAGCAGTAACAAATAGTTACTATCACATCCAAAAGGTATAGTTTCAATGACCAGCACCATGATAAGACAGGGCTGAGAAGTGCACTGGTTGAAAATAATAAAAGTATTATTTTATTTTTAGTATTTTTAGAGCACTGCTCAGCTCTGGCTTATAGCAGTATTGGAGCTTGAACCTGGGGCCATGGAGTCACAGGCATAATGTCTTCTGCATTATCATGTCACAGGTACTAAAATTATCTTTTGCTTTTAAGATTTCATTTATTTACTAATGATTAAGATAGGAGGAGAGAGAAAGAACCAGAAATCACTCTGGTACATGTGCTGCCGGGGACTGAACTCAGGACCTCATGCTTGAGAGTCTAGTGCCTGAGCCATTGTGCCACCTCCCAGACCACCTAAAACTATCTTTTTAAATTCAGATCTAATTATTTTTTCACCAACATATCCCACACATGTATACACACTACGAGCAACACACCTAGCACAGTATAATCTCAGACAGCAGAGAGTTCTTTTCTCTGAGCCTCTTTTGTTCAACTCTATGCTCTCTATCCATGAAACAGGGCACATGGGAGGTATTGAACAAATATTTGTTGAGTGAGTGGATTTTCTGGAATTTGGATGGGTGAATTCCTGGAGGGTGGGGGTAAGAAATTAGGGAGTATTTGAAATTATCTAGGCAAGAATAGAGGAAGGCTAAACTAGACTATTTGTTACAGAAGTGAAGAGATGAGAGCTTGGAGTAGAATCAATAGGACTTGGTTTTGGAAGATAGAATGCATGAAGGGAGAATTTAGGATGACTTAATGACTCCTATTTTGTGTATCCATTTAGCAGCAATGTCTCTAAATGAGATGCAGAATCTCGGATATAGAAAATGACTAATTTGGGGAGCCAGGTGGGTAAGAGCACATAGTATTAAGCACTAGGACCAGCACAGGGATTCAGGTTCGAGCTTCTCCCCCACTCACCACCCCCCACCACCACCACCCCCCGTAGCAAGGACACTTCACCTGCTCTTTATCTCTTTTTATTTATTTTTTAATTATCTTTACTTATTTGATAGTGACAGCCAGATGTCAAGAGGGGAGGGGAAGATAGACAAGAAGAGAGACAGACACCTGCAGTACTGCTTTACCACTCATGAAGCTTTCTCCCTTCAGGTGGCGACCAGGGTCTTGAACCCAGGTCCTTGCACATTGCAACATGTGCACTCAACCAGGTGCACCACCATCTGGCCCCTCTCCCTCTATCTCCCACTTCCCTCTCCATTTCTCTCTGTCCTATAAATAAAGTGGGGAGAAAAATGGCCACTGGGAGTGGTGGATTCATAGTGCCTGCACTGAGCCCCCAGTGATAACTTGGAGGAAAAAGGAAGAAAAATAGGAAGGAAGGAAGGAAAGAAGAAAGGAAGGAAGGAAGGAAGGATGGATGGATGGGAGGAAATAAAATAGAAAAACTTATTTGGCTATTAATACAATGAGTTTAAGGTTCTCCTGGAACATCCAGATGGAACTCAAGAGAGAGATTTGTGAGAAGATAGAAATTGAGGTGGCAAAGTGGGTTAAACGCATGTGGCGCAAGGCGCAGGGACTGGCGTAAGGATCCTGGTTCGAGCCCCCGGCTCCCCACCTGCAGGGGAGTCGCTTCACGGGCGGTGAAGCAGGTCTGCAGGTGTCTATCTTTCTCTCCCCTTCTCTGTCTTCCCCTCCTCTCTCCGTTTCTCTCTGTCCTATCCAACAACGAACAACATCAACAATGGTAATAATAATAACCACAACTAGGCTGCAACAAAAGGGGGGAAAATGGCCTCCAGGAGCGGTGGATTCATGGTACAGGCACTGAGCCCAGCAATAACCCTGGAGGAAAAAAAAAAAGAAATTGAGGAGTTATCAACAGGCAGATGGTGGCTAGACTAGTCAAAGAGAATAGATATAATGAGATAAATGAATAAAAGGCAAAATCTTGGGATGTACCAACTATTAGGAGACTGATTTAAAGAAATGGAATAGTCAAGTAGAAATGATGAGAGCCAGGGATAGAGCTTTATGTGCTGTGGAAACCAAGGGGACTTAACATTTTGTTTCCAGGAATTGGAAGTGATTAATGATGTTTTATTTCACAACGAGGTCAAGGAAGATAATGAACAAAAAGTGACCATTGAATTTGGTGATTAAATGCTCAGAGGCTCCTATCTTTTAATATAACTGTGTGGGAACAAATCAAATTGCATTATAATGAAAACTGAATTCGAGGTGGGATGATGATTAAGAACAAAACCTTCCCAGAAGCTTTGAGCTGGAAAGGAGGAAAAAATAACAGCAGCTAAAGAGAAGACAGGAGGTTTTGTTTAAACATTTTTCTAATGATGAGAAAGACTTAAATATTCTTGTGTGCTAGTGCTATCAAGGCAGGAAAGAAGAGATGGTTAAATAGAAAAGAAGAGAGTTGAGTACAGAGGAGATGAGAAGGAAGGAGAGAGCAGGGACTTAGGACACAGGTGGCCATACCCATAGAGAGAGAGAGAGAGAGAGATACCGTAATCTCTGGCTCAAGAGAGAAGATGAGAATGATAGCACACAAAAGTGGATATAATCAAATTAACATAAAGACCTCAAATTTCTCAACAAAATTGGCAGTTTATATTTCTTACTAAATTAGATTTTTTTTTTTAGCATTAGCAGCAACATTAGAAAAAAAATCTTATGGCATAAATAAGAATGAAAACATGCCCTCCACTTTCTGCGGCACTTCATGAGCAGTGTAGCAATGCTGAAGGTGTATCTCCTGTTTCTCATTCCCTATCAAAAAATAATTAAAATAAGTTATGATACTAAGTTACTTACTACAGGGAAAATTTCATGGCAGTTAAATAAACTAGATTTTGTTCATCAACATGATGAAATCTTACAAACACAAATGTAAGGAGAGTAGATTGCAGAATGACTCATCCTATAAGGTATCATTTACATGAAATGTACAGCACACAAAACAGTGCTTCCTGTCACTTATGGGTAGATACATAGCAGTACTAACATGAAACAGAAAGTTCACAAGAGAATCATAAGAGTAGCTGTAGGTAAGAGAAGAGGGGTGGGACAGGAAGAGAAATAGCAATGGAACTTCATTTGTACCACTTATGCTTTATTTCCAGAAAGAAAAAAAAAACCCAAGCACTAAGCAAAAATGTGAAAACAGTGACCAAAATTGCCAATGCCCATGTCCAGAAGAGAAGCAATTACAAAATCCAGAACTCCCACCAATTTCTGTGCCCCATAAAGAATTTTGATCTGTACTTACAGTGGGGGAGAAATGATAAGGGTAAGATGATCAGAGGGCTCTGAACTCCAACTCCAGCGGGACCCAGAGAGAGAAGATGAACTAGGGAAGGACATTTGGATGTAGTAATAGTGTTATATGGAGCTTAAACAGGAAGAGAAGACAGGACCTTAGAAAGGGGAAAGGGAGCTGTATGCAAATATAGACAGATAGTTGTAGAAATAATAGGTAACCCATATTTGCAACCTTGGGAGAACTGCTGTAACTTACAATGAAGGGACTGGGGATTCAGAACACTAGTGGTGGGAACAGTGTGGAATTATATACCTCTATTGACTTTTAATTTTGAAAATCAATATTTAATCACTAGTGAAAAAAATGATCAACTTTGAATAGTGAGTAGATAGGTCATTCTTGTTCCTTTTATATGTTTTTTAAATATTATAAAATAAAAGGAAAACCACATTAGGACTAATTGAATAGCAGTGGGTCAAGAGTCAGGTTCCCCCTGCATCACTTCTTTGCTTGGAACATTTAAAAGTCATGGAAATTACACAGGAAAATATAAATTAAAAAATTAAGTTGGTAAGACCAGCAAAGAAAGACAAAAGAAAAGTGGAAACCAAAAAAACAGGTACTAGTATCCAAGGTTTAAGTTTTCTATCGAGTATACTATTGCAAAATCTGGAAGAGACAGTTTTGGACCAGTGTGAGCTGCACTAAGTAAGAACCAAAAGGACTCATAATGCTTTAGTGGAAGGCCTCGAAACTTTACATCAGGCTCAACCTGATGCTGTTGACTGGCTACGGAAGAAGGGCAAACGCTAGAAGAAGAAGAAGTGGGAGGCAGAATGCAGTATAACATCTCCCTCCCAGGGTTATACACACAGGATACCAAGAAGACTTGAAATACATACAAACAGAAAATGACCATTGTCTTGAAGTCCTGACTGTAATTCCTTTTTTTAATTTTAATTTCTTTATTGGGGAATTAATGTTTTACATTCAAAAGTAAATACAGTAGTTTGTACATGCATAACATTTCCCAGTTTTCCATATAACAATACAACCCCCACTAGGTCCTCTGTCATCCTTCTTAGATCTGTATTCTCCCCACCCACCCACCCACCCACCCCAGTGTCTTTGGTGCAATACACCAATTCCAGTCTAAGTTCCACTTGTGTTTTATCTTCTGATCTTGTTTTTCAACTTCTGCCTGAGAGTGAGATAGATCATCCCATATTCATCCTTCTGTTTCTGATTTATTACACTTAACATGAGTTTTTCAAGGTCCATCCAAGATCGGCTGAAAATGGTAAAGTCACCATTTTTTATAGCTGAGTAGTATTCCATTGTGTATATATACCACAACTTGCTCAGCCACTCATCTGTTGTTGGACACCAGGATTGCTTCCAGGTTTTGGCTATTATAAATTGTGCTGCTACGAACATATGTGTACACAGATCTTTTTGGATGGTAGTGTCGGGTTCCTTAGGATATATCCCCAGGAGAGGAACTGCAGGATCATAGGGTAGGTCCATTTCTAGCCTCCTGAGAGTTCTCCAGACTGTTCTCCACAGAGGCTGGACCAATTGACATTTCCACCAGCAGTGCAGGAGGGTTCCTTTGACCCCACAACTTCTCCAGCATTTGCTGCTGTTACCTTTTCTGATGTATGACATTTTCACAGGAGTGAAGTGGTATCTCATTGTTGTCTTTATTTGAATTTCTCTGACAGTCAAAGACTTGGAGCATTTTTATATGTGTTTCTCAGCCTTTTGGATCTCTTCTGTGGTGAGTATTCTGTCCATATCCTCTCCCCATTTTTGGATGGGGTTATTTGATTTCTTGATGTTGAGATTTGCAAGTTCTTTATACATTCTGGTTATTAGTCTCTAGTTTGATGTATGGCATGTAAAGATCTTCTCCCATTCTGTGAGGGGTTTCTTGGTTTGGGTAGTAGTTTAGCTGTGCAGAAGCTTTTTAATTTGATGTAGTCCCATAGGTTTATGCTTGCCTTGGTCTTCTTTGTAATTGCATCCATTTCACTGAAGATGCCTGACCATAATTATTCCTCCCATATTTACTCAAACATTTCAAACATTGTGGAGGAAAAAGGTAAACATATCAGGCCAGGGACTGTTTCTTTTACAAAAGATCTGTTTGTAAGGTCCATGCCTGAGAGCTCAGCATTTGAACAGACCCCTAAATCATAAGAGTTACTTACCGGGCCTGGGTTATTTATGTAAGATGGTTTATCCTAGACATCTGCTTTCCTTCTAGTACTTTGGTTCCACGGTACATAAGGAATGCCTGTGTGACCAGGTTACCAGTAAAGACTTTTGACAGAGTCTTCAATGGAATTCCCTAGCCATAAACATCACAGACATTTTGCTGCATTTGACTGGTGAGGAAAAGTTACCATTGTGGTCATAAGAGAACATAAGGAATCTGAATGCAGATGCTTTCAGACTCTGTCAGTGTCTTGTCCCCAATAGCATCACTCTTCTCACTTAGCAGTGAGTAGGATTACGTGCTGAGTTTGATGAGTATTTCCATCATCTCTCTGAACATAAGGCCTTGGACTGCTGACACATGGTGTTCTACATCTGCTTCCCACTGTTATGTCATTTTCCTTTTACTTTGCCAACACAAGTAATGCTTCAATCCATGTAGAAATGGTACTTAGCATGGAACACCTCTTCAGCAGCATGGCATGGGATGTAAATCTGTCAGGAGAGCAAGGGGCATCAGTCCTCAATGGATTCTCAACCCTCTACAACTATATACAATTCAAAATATGTCTTCAGAAACCAGATAGCCATTACTGAGTATCAGGCCCATCATCTGAACTTAGCTAATTATAGCATCCAGACTTTAAGGAATACTAAGTAATAAATTCAATCATTTAGTAATGCTGGCTAAGGGATAACGTGGTAAGCAGGCATGATCCACAGACCAAATTCCACTCAATATTTATTCTTGTTAATAAAGTTTTATTGGAACAAGTCCAAGTGTTCATAAATGTGCAGATTTACTTTGAATAATAGTAGGGTGAACTGTCTCAAAACAGATCCAAAATCTGAAGTATTTACTTGTTTTAGACAGATTGAAGTTCTGCATAGTAGAGCATAATAATAATAATTTTAAAAAAGGATGAAAATTCAAGACAAAATTTTTACAAATGAAAGTTTGCCTCAGCCTGGATTGTAAATCTTAGGCAAAGTTTTTCTAAACTACCTAAATCACATAAGAAAGTCAAGAGAATGGGAGAAGGCTTTTTCTTTACTGGGAAAAGAGATGCTATTGGAGCAGGACAAACTAGCACATCTTAGATTTATTCATTCAATAAGTGTCCACAGCACTGTAATTTGATGAGGCACTGGGCTGAAGTTCCCTCTAAGCACTGAAATAAACTAGACACTGTTTTGCCTTCCAAGACTCCCAAGTCTAGGAATGAAGTGCCAGCACCTCTTCATCTTTGAGGCAGAAAACTCAGTGAACCCTCATAGTTGGTGCCCAAGAACTGGGAGCTATTCCACAGTTGGCAGATTAGAGGCCCCCAACATCTGGTCTTGGCCTAAGTCCAAGGATCCTCTTAGGCACCAACGAATACCTTTATATGGAATAAGATGTCTCATCCAAAGTTCTGTTGAGTGTTACTTTTAATATGTTTTAACTACTAAGTATATATTTAGTTAAAAAGGACTACTATATACCAAATGGGCTATATATTTACTATACATATTTACATGGGCTGAATATTTACTATATGCTCCCCGCCCCAAATTTTGTATGTTAAAACCTTAATACTCAAAGTGATGATATCAGGAGATTGGGGTCTTTGGAAAGTAACTGGGGTAATATGAGGTCATGGGGGAGTTGTCTGATGGAGTTGGTACCCTTTAACTAAAGACTACAAGATAGTTTGCTAAGGATTTGTCACGTTCACTCAGCCTATGAAGTTTGTTATTGTAGCTCAAGCTGAATGAGATACGCATGTTGTTTTATTTATTGTATGGGTTTTGTTTTGTTTTAAGATTTGTTTATGTGACTATGAGAGCGAGAGAGAGAGAGAGAGAGAGGCTGAGCATCACTCTGGCAATGTGGTGCTTGGAATCAAAATTGGGATCATATGTATGAAATCCAACACTCTACTAGCTGCATACCACCACATGGGCCAATAAGTGTAGGTGTTGTGTGACTATACAAAGGATCTTCATGAGGTTGGGGACGTTCCCCTTTATTCTTCATTTGCTAAGAGTTTTCATTATAATAGATACTGGTTTTATGCAGTTACAGTTTTATCCTTTTGAATTTACTTTTCCGTTCACAATGCTACTGATACAATTTCTATCAATAAAACAGCACAGTTTTTAAAAATTTATTATCATAAAGCATTTTTATTGCCACCAGGGTAATCAATAAACTTCAGTGGATGCATGATAAATCCGTTGCTCCTAATGGTCACCCCCCCTTTTTTTCTTTGCCCTTTTTCTTTATTTGATAGAACAGAAAGTGAGATGGAAATGGGACACAGAAAGAGAGAGACTTGAAGCAGTGCATCACAGCTCGCCAAGCTTTCATTCTGCTGTTGGGGACCAGGGGCTTGAACAGGGGTTGTCGTGCATGGTGACATGTGCACTCAACTGGTGCACCACTGCCCAGCCCCAGAAAGCATTCTAACCAAAAAATAAACCACACTTAATTTTCTGTATTCTGAGAGGTTTTGTTTGTTTGTTTGTTTTGATAGGACCTAGGAACAGCAGAGAGTTTAAGGGGAAATTTCAAATTTGTAACTTAACATCAATGTATTTGACTCTATGTGATTAACTGCTATGCTATCTAGTTTATTGGAATCATAAGAACTGCAAAAAAATTGTGTAGCATCCTAGAAAATACTGGTCTTAATAAGTACCAGCTAAGATTCTTTTTTTAATTAAAGAACACTTTTAAATTATCTTTATTTATTTATTGCATAAAGACATCCATAAATCAAGAGAGAAGGGGGAGATAGAAAAGGAGGAAGAGAGACACTTACAGCACTGCTCCACCATTCATAAAGCTTTCTCCCTGCAGGTGGGGACCAGGGGCTTGAATCTGGGTCTTTGTGCATTATAACATGTGTGCTTAACCAGGTATACCATGGCCCGGCCCCCTCCAGTTGAGATTCCTGAAAAAGAATTCTGATGAGAAAAATAGAAAGATAAAACAACTGGATACAGAGAGCAGTTGAGATATTGCCCATGAAACTACACTAGTCTTTTGATATCTGGACTGTGAGTCTGAAGTGCATGTCAAATAATGTTCTCATTCTTGCTAGTTCATAGAAAATGCAATTCTCAAGATGCTACTTTATCTAAAAGCTCATCAGGGTGAAATCTGAGACTTGTGTAAGAAACAAAGCACCTTGAATACTCTACAGAAATTCTATTCATTACATTTTTTTGGGAGAGAGACAGTCTGAGGTCAAAGTAAAAAAAAAAATTGAACTTCAAAGAAATTAAAATTTCTTCCATCACCTGAACAGCCTATCTAAGGTTTGGCTAGATGCCTTCATAACTTTCAAGGTCTCAGATCACAGAGCTCAAATAAAAATGATTCATACTCAGAAGCATTTGGAAGCTTGCAGAGAACTGTACCACAGTACATCAATGATGCTTACTTCCCAGTGCTGCATTGTCATGGGAAAGCTAGAAATCAAAGTCTTGGCCCTGGGTTTTCCTCTTGTTGGGATTCTACTCCCCTGTTCAAAGTTCACACTATTGCATTGTGTGGACTAAGTCTCTGGAAAGAAATCTTTCCATACTATAAAAGTTGCCTCAACCCACAGGATAGACTGTGGTATTTCAACCCCTGGAGAGCCTTGATGATTTGGGCTGAAAGAGCTAGGAAGGACATGGGACAGATCATTCACCTGGACTGGAATCCACTTAAGAGTTACCTTCCTGACGTCTATCTTTAGGGAACCTCTAGTTCAAATATCAGTCACTTCACACTGAGCAAACCAAAAATCTGTCTGTCTACTTTTCACCCAGTAGTGTTCATTCTGCATTTTGGCTCCATGATAATGAATAGAGAGAACTCTGCCTATCTTTAAAGACATCCCTCAGGAGAGGAAGGCAGTTCTCTAGGCCTTATTGAATCTGTTCTGTACTCTTCACTGATCCAAACCTAGACCATTAATCCTGGGTGTTTCTTAAAACTATCAGTAAAAACTCCTAAAAAAGATTGAGTCCTATGAAGTCAGATTGGAATTCATGATTCTTTTAAGCTGACAGTATGTTGATATTAAGAGAACCTGAATTCACACTTGTTTCTTAATGCAGTTCCATCACATAATTAATTATTTTTTACAATTGGTATAGAGTAACCCAATTAAACAAATCATCCCATTAAGAAGCAATTCTTTTAATTTTCTCTGTGAGGGTTTAGGCTTAACACTCTAGAAAAAACTTTGAGAGGCCAGTCAGTAATGTCCTAAGTAGAGTGCACATGTTACTTCATGCATACACCAGGGTTCAAGTCCCTACACCACAACTGCAAGGGGGAGCTTCACAAGCAGAAAGTAGTGTTGCAGGTGTCCATCTTTCTCTCTCCTGATTGCTACCTCCCCTAATTCTAAGTTTCTCTCTGTCTCTATATAAAAAAAAAAAAAAGGAAGAGGAGGAATGAGAAAAGAAGGAAGAGGAAAGAGAAAGGAAAGCATGACCACCAGGAGTTGTGGTTTCATTGTTCAGGCCCCAAGCTCCAATGATGACTCTAGTGGCAGTAAAAAGAAAGAAAGAAAGAAAGAAAGAAAGAAAGAAAGAAAGAAAAAAAGAAAAAGGAAAGGAAAGGAAAGTGGCCTACCCTTGGGGCTGTGAGGGTCTCTTTGCATAAGAACTGGATTACCTTGTCCCACCCTGCTTTATCTCTTGGTCAGGAGTGATTATGCTAAGAAACCTACTTATAGTTTAAAAGCCCTCAGGTTCCCATAGCAAACAGGGAAGAAAAAGAACAAAAGAGGCTTTTAAAACATTGTGCTCCAAATCAGGGATTAAAATACTGTTGAAACAACTGTCAATTTCCAAAACCATGAAACCTTTAATTACCTTACATAGACACAAGTCAATCCAAGCAAGAGTGATCAGTAAATTGAAAAGTACTGAGAGGGCCCTCATCACATACTATATAAAATGGTTAAAACAACAAGAAGAAATATTAGAGAAATGAACCAGGACAAGAGTCCAGCTAAAAGCCCCCCAAAAGGCACAAAATAATGAGGTCAACATCCAAACATTAGTTAAGAAAATAATCACAGGAGTGAGTAAAGGGTTTGAAAGAATTGTCATCAGAAATGCAGAAACAACAAATGAGACTCAGGAATAAAAAGCTAATTATCTCAAAGTTATGAGAGAACTGAAAGCTGAAATAGCTGAGTTAAGAACACAACCAACTGAACAAGCTAAAACAGTATCTGAACAGGGTAACAAAATAGATGAACTCCAGAAAACAGTAGAGGGCAGAGAGAATAGAATCAATGAGGCTGAAGACAGAATTAGCAAGATCGAGGATGAATTAGAGACAACTGAAAAAGAAGTAAGGGATCTCAAAAAGAGATTAAGAGATACAGAAAACAACAGAGACCTATGGGATGACTTCAAAAGAAACAATATACACATTATTGGCTTACCAGAGGAAGAAAGAGAGGGAGGGGAAGAAAGCATTCTTCAGGCCATAATAGCTGAAAACTTCTCTAGTCTAGACAACATCAGAGACATAAAGGTTCAAGAAGCCTAGAGGGTCCCAAACAAAATTAACCCAGACTTAAAGACACCAAAACACATCATATTTAGAATGGAAAGGAATAAGGATAAAGAAAGGATCCTGAAGGCTGCAAGAGAAAAACAAAGACTCACCTACAGAAAAAAAAAAAACCCATAAGATTAGCAGCAGACTTCTCCACACAAACACTGCAGGCCTGAATTGAATGGCAAGATATCCATTGAGTACTCAATGAGAAAAGCTTTCAACCAAAACTAGTGTATTCTGCTAGACTGTCATTCAGACTAGATAGAGGCATAAAAACCTTCTCAGACAAGCAACAGTTGAAAGAATCAACTATCACCAAGCCTGCCCTGAAAGATTCTGAAATGTCTCCTCTAAACAGTCAGACCACCACAATCAGGCCATATATCAGAACACTCTAAAACTCTACATGAATGGTGTTAAAATATCTTCAATCTATGTTCAATCGTTGATATCAATAAATGTCAATGGCCTGACTTCACCTATTAAAAGGCACAGAGCAGGAAGATGGATCAGAAAACACAACCCAACAATATGCTGTCTATAGAATACCCACCTAACTCAACAAGACAAACACAGACTCAAAGTGAAAGAATGGAAAACTATCATACAGGCCAATGGCCCAAAAAAGGGCAGGAACAGCTATTCTCATATCTGACATGATAGACTCTAAACTAGGTAAGATTAAAAAAGATAGGAATGGAAACTACTTAATGCTCAGAGGATCAGTTAATCAAGAGGACTTAACAATTATTAACACCTATGCACCCAATAAGAAGCCATCTAAATACATCAAATGTCTACTTAAAGAACTACAGCAATATATTAACAGGAACACAGTCATAGTAGGAGACTTCAACACCCCACTCTCTCAACTTGACAGATCATCCAGGCAGAAAATCAATAAAGACATAATGGAGCTAAATGAAGAGATAGAGAAACTAGAACTATTGGACATTTTCAGGGTCATGCACCCCAAGAAACTGGAATACACATTTTACTCAAGTCCACATGGGTCATTCTCAAGGATAGACCATATGTTAGGCCACAAAGACAGCACCAGCAAATTCAAGAGCATTGAAATCATCAAAGCATTGTCTCAGACCACAGTGGAATTAAAATAACACTTAACAATCAACAAAAGATTAGTAATAGTCCCAAAATTTGGAAGCTCAGCAGTACACTCCTTAACAACTACTGGGTCAAAGAGGAAATCAAGGAAGAAATCAAAATGTTTCAAGAGTTCAGTGAAAATGAAGACACAAGCTATCAAAATATTTGGGACAAAACTAAGGCAGTACTGAGAAGGAAGTTCATAGCCATACAAGCACACATTAGGAAACAAGAAAAAGCACAAAGAAACACCCTGATTGCACATCTTAAAGACCTAGAAGAAGAAGAAGAACAAATGAACCCTAAAGCAACCAGAAGGACAGAAATCATTGAAGTTAGGGCAGAAATCAATAACATTGAAAATAAGAAAACCATAAAAAAGATCAACTAAAGTAAATGTCTCTTATTCAAAAGAGTGAACAAAATCGACAAGACTTTAGCCAGACTTACAAAACAAAAAAGGGAGAAGACCCAAATAAATCAAATGAAAATGAAAGAAATGAAAGTAAATAAAAGAGGAGATATCACAACAGACACTGCATAAATTCAACATATCATGCTTGGCTTCTATGAACAACTATATGCCACCAAGCTAGAGAACCTGGAAGAAATGGACAGTTTCCTAGATACCTACCAACTTCCAAAACTAAGTAAAGAGGAAGTAGATAACATGAACAGGCCCATCACAGCTAATGAAATTGAAACAGTTATAAAAAATCTTCCAAAAATAAAAGTCCTGGACCAGATGGTTTTACAAATGAATTCTACAAAACCTTCGAAGAAAAACTAATACCTCCACTTTTAAAAGTCTTCCAGAAGACTGAAGACACTGGAATACTCCCTGCCAGCTTCTATGAAGCCAACATCACTTTGAGACCAAAAGTAGACAGGGACACAACCAAAAAAGAAAAGTAATGGCCAATATCTCTGATGAACATAGATGCTAAAATATTGAACAAAATTCTAGCCAAACAGATACAGTAGTCTATTAAAAAGACTGTTCATCATGACCAAGTGGGGCTTATCCCAGACATGCAAGGCTGGTTTAATATACGTAAATTAATCACTGTGATCCACCACATCAACAAAAGCAAGACCAAAAACCACATGGTCATATCAATAGATGCAGAGAAAGCCTTTGATAAAATACAACATCCCGTTATGATCAAAACATCACAAAAAATGGGAATAGATGGAAAATTCCTCTATCAAGATAGTCTATACATAGCAAACCTACAGCCAACATCATACTCAGTGGTGAAAAACTGGAAGCATTTCCCCCAGATCAGGTACTAGACAGGGCTGCCCACTATCACCATTACTATTCAACTTAGTGTTGGAAGTTCTTGCCATAGCAATCAGGCAGGAGCAAGGAATTAAAGGCATACACATTGGAAGAGAAGAAGTCAAACTATCCCTATTTGCAGATGACATGATAACATACATAGAAAAACCAAAGGAATCCAGCAAGAAGCTTTTGGATATCATCAGGCAATACAGGAAGGTGTCAGGGTACAAAATTAACATTCAAAAGTCAGTGGCATTCCTCTATGCAAACACTAAATTAGAAGAAGTTGAAATCCAGAAGTCAATTTCTTTTACTATAGCAACAAAAACAATAAAATATCTTGGAGTAAGCCTAACCAAAGAAGTGGAAGACTTATATACTGAAAAAATAATGTCACTACTCAAGGAAATTGAGAAAGACACAAAGAAGTGGAAAGATATTCTATGTTCATGGGTTGGAAGAATTGACATTATCAAAATGAATATACTACCCAGAACCATCTACAAATTTAATGCTATCCCCATCAAGATCCCAACCACATTATTTAGGAGAATAGAACAAATGCTACAAATGTTTACCTGGAACCAGAAAAGACCTAGAATTGCCAAAACAGTCTTGAGAAGAAAGAACAGAACTGGAGACATCACATTCCCACATCTCAAATTATATTCTAGGGCCATTGTCATCAAAACTACTTGGTACTGGAACATGAAGAGACACACTGACCAGTGGAATAGAATTGAGAGCCCAAAAGTAAGCCCCCACACCTATGGACATCTAATCTTTGACAAAGGTGCCCAGGCTATTAAATGGGAAAAGCAGAGTCTCTTCAACAAATGGTGTTGGAAAAAATGGGTTGAAACATGCAGAAGAATGAAACTGAAGCACTATATTTTACCAAATACAAAAGTAAATTCCAAGTGGATCAAGGACTTGGATGTTAGACTACAAACTATCAGATATTTAGAGGAAAATACTGGCAGAACTCTTTTCTGCATAAATTTTAAAGACATCTTCAATGAAACAAATCCATTTACAAAGAAGACATAGCAAGCATAAACCTATGGGACTACATCAAATTATAAAGCTTCTGCACAGCTAAAGAAACTACTGCCCAAACCAAGAGACTCCTCACAGAATGGGAGAAGATCTTTACATGCCATACATCAAACTAGAGACTAATAACCAGAATGTATAAAGAACTTGCAAATCTCAACATCAAGAAATCAAATAACCCCATCCAAAAATGGGGAGAGGATATGGACAGAATACTCACCACAGAAGAGATCCAAAAAGCTGAGAAATACATATAAAATGCTCCAAGTCTTTGACTGTCAGAGAAATTCAAATAAAGACAACAATGAGATATCACTTCACTCCTGTGAGAATGTCATACATCAGAAAAGGTAACAGCAGCAAATGCTGGAGAAGTTGTGGGGTCAAAGGAACCCTCCTGCACTGCTGGTGGAAATGTCAATTGGTCCAACCTCTGTGGAGAACAGTCTGGAGAACTCTCAGGAGGACCTACCCTATGATCCTGCAGTTCCTCTCCTGGGGATATATCCTAAGGAACCCAACACAGCCATCTAAAAAAATCTGTGTACACATATGTTCGTAGCAGCACAATTTGTAATAGCCAAAACCTGGAAGCAACCCGGTTGCAACAACAGATGAGTGGCTGAGCAAGTTGTGGTATATATACACAATGGAATACTACTCAGCTATAAAAAATGGTGACTTTACCATTTTCAGCCAATCTTGGATGGACCTTGAAAAATTCATGTTAAGTGTAATAAATCAGAAACAGAAGGATGAATATTGGATGATCTATCTCACTCTCAGGCAGAAATTGAAAAACAAGATCAGAAGATAAAACACAAGTAGAACCTAGACTGGAATTGGTGTATTGCACCAAAGTAAAAGACACTGGGGGAGAATACAGATCCAAGAAGGATGACAGGACCTAGTGGGGGTTGTAATGTTATATGGAAAACTGGGAAATGTTATGCATGTACAAACTATTGTATTTACTGTCAAATGTAAAACATTAAATTCCTAGTAAATAAATAAAAAAGATATAAAGCAGGAAAAATGGTTTAATAAACAGGAATCCAAAGGTAGGAATAGAGTACATGACGTTAGGGGTCTTCGTGTGGGAAGAAGCTAGGAAGCCTATTTTAGGTATGTCCCATCAGGTCCATGACTTTAGTAATTTTTGGTTGAGCTTGATAGTGAACATGTAGGTGTGCTGAAAATATTGCCTGGGTAAATGGTATCAACGGTGGGAATAGGGCTAGAAAGAGGACACTTCTTTCTTTGGGATCTATTATATGTTCAACTTTTATAATTGTTCTCTTGTTGCATATGATCCTTTGAAGTAGAGAAGATGGGAGCGCTGGTATCATATTACAGGCAGCTAATCAGGCTCCAGAGAAGTTCAAATACTTCCACAAAGTCCACAGTAAAACGGAACCAGAGCTGAGGATGAGGAAAGAAAGTTAGAGGAGGGAATCGGGAGGTAGCGCAGCAGGTTAAGCGCACGTGGCGCAACGTGCAAGGACTGGCATAAGGATCCTGGTTCAAGTCCCGGGTTCCCCACCTGCAGGGGAATCGCTTCGCAGGCAGTGAAGCAGGTCTGCAAGTGTCCATCTTTCTCTCCCTTTCTCTCTGTCTTCGCCTACTCTCCCCATTTCTTTCTCTCCTATCCAACAACGACCACACCAATAAAAACTACAACGACAACCAAAGGGAATAAATATATATATATATAAAAAGAAAGAGGCATGGTGTACAGATCAGTCCCCTGTTTTCTAGAACCCTGTGGTTCTAGACAAACCATCTACCAACTGGGAGTCATAGTTTTGTGTATTGTACAGGGTTATTTGGGAGGTTGACACACATGGCACACAATAAACACTCAATAAAAGCTGTCATGGATCCCGGTTCGAGCCCCTGGCTCCCCACCTGCAGGGGAGTCGCTTCACGGGCGGTGAAGCAGGTCTGCAGGTGTCTATCTTTCTCTCCCCTCTCTCTCTGTCTTCCCCTCCTCTCTCCATTTCTCTCTGTCCTATCCAACAACAAAGCAACGTCAACAATGGCAATAATAACCGCAACGAGGCTGCAACAACTAGGGCAACAAAAAGGGGGGAATAAATGGCCTCCAGGAGCGGTGGATTCATGGTGCAGGCACGAGCCCAGCAATAACCCTGGAGGAAAAAAAAAAAAGCCGTCATGGATATTCATTCCCATTGTTGCTTTTTATCCAGTGTCCATGCAGCATCTTGCAAAGAGAAGTCATTCCTTGAAAGATTATGTCTTTAGAAACACTTGCAGCTCCTCCTTAGTCCAAAAAATTAAATTACATTCTCTCCTCTATGCTTAAAAGAGACTCTGACCCAAACTGTCCCGACCTCAGTGTAGAACAGCATCTGGATTTTAACCATAGAGGACACTCAAGTCAAGCCAGCAGGCTCTCTGTTAGAACTATGATGTGTTATCTGCAAACTTAAGAGAATTGCTTTAGCTTACAATGGAGGAATGGAGAATACAGAACTCTCGTGATGGGAAAAGTACAGAGTTGTACCCCTTTTATCTTGTAATTCAGTAAATCAATATTAAATCCCTAATAAAAATTAAAAAAAAATAAAGAACGAACTATGTTAGTGTTAGTGCTTCTTTCTCATCCAAGTGTTATTTTCTACCTTCTGGAAGCTCCTCTATGCTTTCAACAACAGTAGTGTTGCAGTAGGCAACACAAAGTGATGCTTATAAGGTAAATAACACCCACCATAATAGAATCACAGGGCTGAAAGAGAGGAAGAGAGAAGTTGGCTTTATAATCCACTTTATGGAGGAACTCTTTTAAAAAGAGGAATTAGCTGGGCTTCTAGATCCCTTAGGAATTACTCTGGAAGCTCTCAGAGCAATGGAATCAACTAGCTTGGGGGTAGGGGGAGTCATGGGTACGAAATTAGTAAACTGTTCCTGGGGAGGTAGACTCTTCACCCATAGCTAAAGCTCTTTAAATATAAAGATACCTGGCTTGCTTCTGAGATGGACGTGAAATAGACCACTCCCACCTCTCTTCTTGAAGATTCTGTGCTCCACATCTGACTCTGTGGAACAAGCCCTTTAAGTCTTTCTTTCCCTTTAAATCTCCCTCACACCTGACTTCCTTCTACTGCCTGTGGGGTAAGAGTAACTGTGAGGTTATAACCTTCTACTCCACTGCCTACCCCACCCCCAACACACACCTTCAAAAGAAAACTTGGAAGATGGATCATATATCCTGTATTTCTCACCATTATTTCAAGGAGTGTGGTATGAGGGAACAGGAAAAAAAGTTTTTATGTTGAAATAATTTCAGATGGAGAAAAATGACAAAAATGGCAGAGAGGATTTCAGTATACACTTTATCCCCAGTTGCCCTAAGTTTGCACCTATATCTAGAGTACAACATGCATAATCAAGAAATTAATATGGGTAAAGTCCAATAACCATTGATAATGAACTATAGAGTTCATTCAGATTTAAACACACACACACACACACACACACACACACACACACACACACACACACACACACACACACACACACACATGCCTGTTCTCTGTTACAGGATTCAATTTCTGATGCTCTGTTGTATTTAATGGTCACATCCTAGTTTCCTTTACATTATAACAATCCTTCAATCATTATTTCTTTTTGTGACTTTGAGACTTCTAAAAAGTATTTGGTCAGTTAAGTTTCATAGACAATTTGGGTTTGTCTCAATTTTTGTTCACTGATTGGATGTGGTTATATATTTTTAACAAGTACAGTGGACTGAATTGTGTCCCTTCTTAACTCAGATCACATATGGAAGTGCTAAATCCCACCGTGAATGTATTTAAAGACAGAGATTGTAGGAGGTAATTCGGGCTCAGTGAAGTCTTAAGGTCATAGCAGTGGGTGCATGATATCAACTGGTCTTTAAAGAAATATCTTGGGTCCAGGCGGTGGCACACCTGGTCAAGTGCACACATTACAAGCACCTTAAATGCACACATTACAATGACCCACATTGAAGCCTCTGGTTCTCACCTTCAAGGGGAAAGATTCGTAAGTGGTGAAGCAGGGCTACAGGTATTCCTCTGTCTCTCCCTTTCTATCTTCCTCTCCCCTCTCATTTTTTCTCTGTCCCCAATCCAATAACAAATAAATAAAAATATTTTTTAAAAGAAATATCTTTGTCTATTAATGAAAGAGTAAGAGCAAGAGAGGACAAAAGAAAATACAAAGCTGAGGATCAGACTCAGGGCTTCATGCTGCAAGTCCAGTGCTCCAGCTACTGCACAACCTCCTGGGTCACATTAACTAGATAAAGATATACCTGGAGGATTCTCTACTGTAAAGGTGTAATTCATTTTGTAATTAATAAACATCTTAGGGGATATTTTCAGGTAATGCAAATTTCCTGTCTTTTCTCAAGTTTTTGCCCACTAATTATATCATCCACTGGTGGATTTTTTTTTTCCCACAGAATTTATTTCTGTGGAGTTCCAACTGTGATTTTATATATATTCCCTACTACATTTAGTCATTGGATTTCTCTCTCAAGGGCTCTACCTAATTGCCAATTTACTTGTTTGTTCAGTGATTTTTAAAGATCAGAACAGGCTTGTGTATGTTTACTTACTCTTGTGTAACTGTTGACTATGGCTTTGTATTTTTATTGCTTTACATTTTTCCAGTTTTGGCCATTGGGAATTTGTCCAGACTGGTTTCCATACTCTTTCAAGACACTACCATTCTTTTTGAATTTGCCCTTACTTTCTGGCTCATGATGTTCTCAAATCATCTTGTGTTTTTCTGTCTATGCCTGGAACCAAGTTCTTCAATGAGTCTTGGTTCCACTTATTGGAGGAAGGTATTTAGAAACTAAGATTTGAGTGTTGGGCGTGCTTGTTGAAATTGTGATGCCAGTGATAAAGGTGTATTATCTTTTCTTCTCAAAATATTTTGCTCTTCCCTCTGCAGAGTGTCTGGCATTTTGTGAACAAAATCAAACAAAGTCAACATTTTTTTTGGTGTGTGTATGCTGCTTTCTAGCTTGCTTAGAGACAGACTTTTGGGTCTTGGTGGTTGTTCATTTCCTAAATGAAATTCAAACATCCCTAGGTTACAGGGTGATGTGATGATGTAATGCTCCTGCAGGCAGGAAGGGAGCCCAGGGGTCATAAAGGACTAAAGAAAGTCATGGCACCAGGGCAGAAGAGGGAGCAAGACCCTGAGAGGAAGTGGGTGTCCACCTGTGGCTACTATAGCTTATGCATGAACTTCCTTTCATGAACTTCCTTTTGTGAACTTCCTTTCATCCTGTCTTTTATTTATCTATTTAATTTT